>NW_020838008.1:6265143-6718481 GCF_003676395.1 Aethalodelphis obliquidens
AAAAAAAAAAAAAAAAAAAAAGATAGTTCATATAGAACCCCAGATTTCTGAATCATCTTGCAAAACCAGATCTCGTAGCCCCGGACCTCTGTCGCCATCTGGCCACCACTGACTGAGTTGTGCAGCGGCTGCTTCCTTTGATGAGAAACGGCTTTCTAATTTGCTGCAGTCCTCACTGCTCCCTATTACTCTGTGTCAAGGAGTGCCAGTCTCCCTGGATCATCGCCCTCCTTCTACCAGTTTTCTTATATTAGAGATAAGAGGAAAAGGAACTTCCCTGGGCTCTAAAAAGTGGGAAAAGTAAAAAAGCAAGAAGCGAGAGTGCCTGTTTCTATCTAAAAATAAATATTTCTGTGCGTTTATCTGCACCAAAAAAGATATAACCAAAGAAACAAACCTGGCCCTCTTTGTTCATTTTTTTGGTCTTTTCGTGGTTGTTGGTGTTTGAATTTAACACCATTTTAGCCACTTTTTCAGACAATGTCCAATGCAGCTGGGCATTTGCAGGCTGGCCCAGAAGCCCGGGTCCAGGACTGTTCTCCAGCCTCACACGTGTGCTCGGGGCCTGCCAGAGCTTCCCCATCATGGTTTTGTTCCCTTTTTCCCTTTCTCTAGGTGTTCCCTTCCCAAAGAACTTCCTGCAGATCTGCAAGAAGATCCTGTGTCGCCTCTTCCGGGTCTTCGTACACGTCTACATCCACCACTTCGACCGGGTCATTGTGATGGGCGCAGAGGCCCACGTCAACACCTGCTACAAACACTTCTATTACTTCGTCACTGAGATGAACCTCATAGACCGCAAGGAGCTGGAGCCCTTGGTAAGTGTCACTGTGCAGTGGCGGCACCCAGGTCACCCCAGGAGCTCAGCCACTTGTCACAGAACACTGCCTCGCCCGTGCAAACTGATGGCCAGCTCCTAACCAGAGGATTGCAGAATTGGACAGGAGTTAGAGGCCAGCTAAAGGGCAGGAGATGCCAAGATGTACGCGGCCATCAAACGGAGGTCTTACATTTCTCCCTGGGGTTGTCATGGTTTGGGCCAGAGGAAGTAGCTTTAATTCTCAGCTCCAAAACCAGTCACCTATTCACTTAACCCCTTAAATGGGCATCTTTGAGCTCTATGTCATCTCTTACACTGTTTTCCAAAGAAAGTAAGAAACGTTTCTTCAGTCAGTGAATAAATATTCAGTACCTACTGGGAGGCACCTTCTAGATACATAAAGTCAAGTTAAACTATTTTTGAGTAGCTTTTACTCCAGAGATATAGAGAGAGGTGAGCCCGAGATGAGAATACAGTATCATGGGGACTTTGCTTTTCATACTGAATCTCCTGCAATGCAGTTTTAATGGAATATATGAGAATCTAGAACACTTGGTTAAAAAAACTTTACTATTATTGTTTAAGTGAGTGGGGAGTCCTTTCATTTTCTTTATAGACTATCTTTACAGTAGGACTCAAACTGTGCTTTGGAAGTCAAGGGCCCCTAGAAACCCTACATCTTTTGTGACATATATCATACTATGGTACCCTCATCACAGCTCTCCCTAGCAACTCTATCTAGTACCGTCTTATCCAGTATAATCAGTGCTTTATCGTAAAATCATGCTTTTTTCCTGAAACAGTTAAAAGTGGCAGTTTTGCTAAATATAACTGACAGAACAACTAAATTTCATCCAACTCCATTTGAACAACGGCCTGAGCACAGGGGCCAGACCGGTCTTTTGCTAGCCTGTCTTCCTTTCTCTTGAAGTACATGTTTTTAAAATATAGGTTTTCTAAATTGTTTATGTATGGTGAGGCCAACAGGTCAAGAGATGACTGCCAAAGCAGCTCTACTCAATAAAAACTAATTAAAAAAAAAAAAAAAGACATGACTGCCATTGAAAAGATAGTTTGTTTTACTGACAGATCCCAAGAGAAGGGGGTATACCATGGTATGAGGACCACGTGGGGAAGGACGCAGACTAGTCAGGGACAACACGGGCAGGAGCCTTTCTTGTGGTTTCCCTGGGAAGGAATGGGCGAGGCAGGGTAAGAAGGCTAAACATGGACTAATTTGAGTAATTTCAGCAGGTTCTGGGGCAGGGGGGCTACCCCTAGCTGATCACCTGGTGCTATGGTGATTAGGCCAAAGGGATTTTAGCCCTAAGAGGCCATAGCAGAGGTGGTTGGGAAAGTGGGTTCTGGATTGGTTGGTTTGTGTTGATTGGTGAGTAAACAGCTCAAGGATGAGTTGTCTACTATCTCTAGAAATTGGTTAGCCCTGGAAGGGGCATTCAAGAATCAAAACGCAAAAACCAAAAGACATGTTTAATACAGTAGAGTGCCTATATCTGGCAAAGAAGATGTTGGGGAATTTTACATATCACCTTTAGAGTTTCTCAACTTGAAATCTATAATTACGCTTTGCGAATTCACGGCAAAAAACCCATTTTTTCTGTGTGTCACTCAAGAGTTGTGGAACAAAGCAAGACTCGCTGGGTACAAGTGAGATATATCATTGGCTAAAGCATTTATTTTCTTCATTTTCTTTCACAACCACTTTCTAGAAAGCTCTTGGCAAGAACTAAGTTGTCTCTGAATTCAGTTGGACGAGTAGTGTGGAAAGAAACTAGAACATAATCATGGTGAGGTTTTGCTCATTTGTCTTGTATAAAGGCTGTTGTGGGTAAACAGAAAAGGTTGTGCAAACAGCAAAAGGGAGTTAAAGGCCTGAAAGGAGTTGATAAAGCTAATTTCAGAAAATGTTAAGGACAGAGTGGATAGGGGCAGGTGAATGAAGAGGGTGGAGCAAACACTCTGATCTCCAGGAGAACATGGGTCTCCTTCTGGGGAGTTTGGTTCAGTTGCTTTCAGTTGACATGTTCAGGTGGAGGGGGGACACCTTCCCTAAAGGTCCACTGGAAGGAAGAGGCTCTCCTCAGCACTCAAGTTTGGGTTTCTCTGAGTTAAAGGAGCAGAAACATCTGATGGAGAGAGCTGAATGTTAATTTCTTATCTACGTACGGAAGCATGAAGGCCATTGGAGGACAAAGCCGAGTGTAAGTTAACAAGTAGATAAAGCCTTCCTTTGCCATCAGAGCACTCTCAGTTACAGCGGACCCTTGAACAACATGGGTTTGAACTGCACAGGTCCACTTATACGCTGTATACTGCATCCAAGATTAGTTGAATCTGTGGATGCGGACCCATAGATACAGAGGAAACTCAGTCATGGAGGGCCCAACTATAAATTATACTCAGATTGTCAATGGCATGGGGGGGTCGGGGCCCCTTACCCCCACGTTGTTCAAGGGTCAACTGTATTCTCTACAACTGAAGAAGGGCCCCAGGGATTCTAACACCTGGCAGTGCCGGGAACTGACTTGAAGTCTGAGTCACAGAAAGGGCTGGAACAACCCATTTACTCTATCAAGAGATAAGAGCCTATTTTGGGGAATGGGGAACAAACTATGATTGGATTAACCAGAAATTATTAACAGTAGGTGTGAGCAAGAAGGGATATCAATTTTTTTCCCAGAAGCTTATAGTTCTTTAAATTTTGCTTGAAACAGCCTACTTTTATGTTTTGTTCATTTTAATTACAGGGAGATTCATTTCAATGCTTGTACATATTAATAACAAGTGCTTTTAATGCTTAGCTGTCTGAAATTATGTATTCATTTTACACAAATCAATACCTATAAAGTAACAGAAAAAGATTGAGAATGTTTCCGAAGACAGTCATTATCTTACCACAGTTCAATGTCCACTAAGAATATTGAAAGTGCTGGAATACCTAACTTCCAAGTCTACTATTGCAATGCTGTAGTATTAAAATCAGTCCTGTTATATCAAACCAATACATATGTATTTGATTTGCATATATCAAGTACCCTATATATGCAAGGCAAGTTGCTCAGATGTTCTAATTGTATAAGAAGGATAAGCTTTTGAGAATTGACAAATGCAGTCTAAAAAAATATAAAATAATGACTGTCACTCATCTTTGGTCCTTGAAGGATGATGAAAGTCAGGCATTTGGCTTCATGTTCTAGTACCTTCTTTAGAATCTAATGCAGCTAGGGGTCAGAAGGGCAGCACTTGTCAGGCCAGTTTCCTCAGCAGCTCCAGAGTCGCCACACCTCCAGTGGGACATTCCCGATGTCATGCCTCGGGATTCCGCAGTGTAGGATGCAGAAGCCCCCCCCTCATGTTTCTCTCCGCCGTGTTCCCGCCACGCACAGCCATGCTCCTCAGCCGGCCCTGTTACTTTTGTCTGATGTTGGCTGAGTGCCCAACGCACTGGTTGTGTTGAGGGTACAGCACCCCACAGGGGTGGGAGATTCGGTCTCAGACAGTGCTTACCACAAGGCTCAGACTCTCTGGGTTCAAACCCTGGACCCTCCATTCACTAACTCGCAATTTCGAGCACGGTTTTTCAAAGCCTCATTTTACTCATTTGTAGAATAGGTATAATAATAGAATTGTAAAAACTAAATGGGTTAGTCACACGATAGGTGCTTAAGAAATGTTGGCTGTTAAATGAGATAACGAATGTACAGTGGCTGTCATATAGTAAGCAGAGGTACCCTAATTCTCCCTTCCCCAGCTCCCATGGCCTTTTGCCATCTTGGGGATCCCCTAGGTAGCCTTGTAGCAGATATAGTTCATTGTATTTGTATTAGTGTCTCCCACAGGATTGTCAACTCTTTGAGGGCTGGGAGTAAACGGGACATACGCTTGTATTGCCTGTGTTGCCAAGCACCTAATAAATGCTTAGTGTGTTTTTGAATCCGGAAGAGTACTTTGAGGATGATCCCCATTCAAAGGGATTACACACTAGTCATTCCTTCTTTGGTGCCACCCTCATCTCAGAACATGCCTGCAGACCTCCACGTATCCACAGTTGGAAATAAAGCTTCGTGCTATCGGATTAGCAGTAGAGATTAAAAGCAAAATAAGGTGCAGAGCAGTAAAGGGGTGCAGCCTCAGGCCTGACAGAGAAAGCTGGGACCCCAGCTCCGTCAGTTCCCCGATCCAGATTCCAACTATATCACCTAGGAGGATGTTGAATGCTCTCACACTGTGTCCTGGTGGACCAGGTGTACAGTGACCAAGCCTCCCAGATTTAGCACAGAAGAATCCCATGTCTTGGGAAAACTCTGTCCCTGGCAAAGGGGGACAGTTGGTCACCCTATCAGGCCTCTGAGGGGAAATACAGCTTGGAATTCAGAAGCTGGGAAGAGGTCACCCTGGCAGCCCAGTGAGGAAGGCCAGCACGTCCATCTGTCCACAGGGTTTGCCTCATGGCTCCCGTTGGGACCTGCTGGTCAGCAGCAGCCTGGGAACCCAGAGAAATACATGATTTCATTTGGTCTCCAACAGCGAGGGGGAGGCTGGAGCATTGACAGGCATAGACGTGACAAATGATCTATTTTTCATGTAAATGCAACAGCTGAAGATGACTTGAACTCGAGCAAGTTCACAGTTGGAGAAAAGGAGCCCAAATGATAATTAGCAAATGGGCCAGGCCCTGATTGAATAAGCAGGCTGCTGTTGGCCCTGGGCAGCCTGGGAGTCAGCTGACAGAATGGAGCTAATCAGGATTATCATTAGCAAGCACAGAGAGCAGCAGTATTTTGTTAGCCTTTCACTGAAAACAAAAGCAGATTCAGAGGGCTGTTAGCGACACAGAAGCTGGCAAATAAAGAGCAGATGAGGGAGGAGGAAGACGAGAGAGCCTGGCGAGGCAGGGGGGGAAAGACAGGAGAGTCCTTGTTCACCCTAAGGCACCTGCTGACCCCTGGGTGACCTTGGTCCAGCAGTTTCACCTTCTCTCTCCAGGGATCCATTTCCTTATTTCTAACAATGAAAGTGATTATACCATCACCTAGCTTGGAGAGGTGCTGCAGCGCAGGGCTGTTCGGTTACCCCGTAGCAGGGCACTTGGGCCACAGGAGCTTTTTAATTAAGTCAGTGTTTCTCATTAGGGGTCCACACACCAAGCTGCATCAGAATGTCCTGGAAGTGGTATTTTAAAATGTGCGTACCCGGGCCTCACCCTGGTTACCCCAAATCAGAATTATTGAGGTTAGTGCCCAGTACCAAGCACCCTCGGTCTGCATCGCAAACTTCAGTGTGCGTATGAATCACCTCGGCATCTCGCCAAACTGCAGATTCTGATCCAGTACCCCTGATTGCAGCGCAATTCATTTTGCTCCCAGGTGATGTCAGTGTTGCTGGTTCCCAGACCACTCTCTGAGGGGCACGACTCTAGATGACAATTACTCTCAAATTTGAAAATTACTATTGTTAGCACATCATCCCTTCTTAGTCTCTAGGATGGGGGGTGGGGTCAGCTCAGTGAGGTGGGAAAGTAAAGCAAAGAAGAAAGATCTAAGGACCAGCACTGGCCAAGAGTATTCCTCAAAATGTCAGTCCCGAGTAATAACCAGTGAAAACAAGTTTTTCTTTTCCTGATCAAATGAGTTTTCGAAATGCTACATCATCTCCACCCCTGAAGACTCACGACGGACAATCGTAGATCAAAGGCCTTGCGAAGTCATCCAGTGAAGAAACTGGTTCGGTTTTGTGTAGCGCCCCCTGCCCCCCATTTAGCTGCTGAAATCCTTTTTCTTTCGTCATCACTCATTGACATCTTATGGAGATTGTGATCTGTGGAACAAAGCGGGGACAACACTGTTCAGCTCTGTGATGTGTTTCTGGATTTTGAGTTTTCCCTCCGTGCCTCCACCCTGGCCCCAGCCGTACACTCCCCATTCATCTTCACTCCTCAGCCCTCCCACTTCCCTGTATGACACCCCATCACTGAGTTTTTACCATGTGGCTGTGGAAATAAACGATAGCTCCATTTCTTGAGTTCCAGGTGTTCCCTTACAGTCTTCACGTAAATTGTTTCCTCTGTTCCCCACACTTATTACCTTTACTTCAAACAGGTGTGGTGGGCAGTTTCTCAACCTCCCTCGTTACTGCCATGTTATCACGCCCAAGCTCCCCACCCCCCAGTTTGTAGGCAGTGCCTGCTGGCTAATGACTGAGGTTCACACACCAAATGATCTTAGGCTTCAGCACCAAAACCACTGCTTCAAAAATGGGTACTTCAGGGCCAGATGGATGAACAACAGTTTGCAGACCAAAGACTTGGAAAGCCTTGTCTCATAAAGACCCAGCTCAGCCCATCTAAGCCCAGGCATGTGATGACCTTGCATTCCCGTATGAGGTGGCCAGGTCGTGCCCACGCTTCCCTTGGAGCTGCTTGGGTGAGTGCAGTAGCCAGGATTGGCCAGGTCAGGTCAGGACGGTGAAAAGAAGCAGAGCCTGTCACATGAGCCAGAGCTGCTCCCCCAAATAGCCAGCAATGAAGAGCCATTGTGGGGCTTTTGAAAGGATCTTTTCTTTTGAAACACCATCTGTGCAAAGGCCTCTGGGCTGCTTCTTGTCAGGCGGGTTCTTTCACTTTCAGCCAGATGGTTCCAACATGGACCCAGGCATTGAAGAAGAAAGAGCTTCAGCCTGGGAGTCTGAAGCCTGGCAGTTTGGCCTTTACAAGGATGCTTCCACTATTATGTTACCACATGCGTTGTCTGATGCTGAGCAAGGCACTTAATATCTCTGGACCTCAGTCTTCCACGAGATCCACGAGATCGTATCAAGAGTCCCCCCCGGCTTGACTTACTGAGACTATGATCTTTGACACGGGATGTCAACAGCCTTATTGTCTTTGGTCCAAGGTGACTTTCCTTTTTGCTTAGTGAAGTTTCATGAATGAAAGCCCACCACGCCAGCAGAGTGGGTATACCTGGCACAGAGGGTCGCTGGAGTTGAGTTTGCATTCGTGGGACTTTGTCAAGTGAGGTGGTGCGTGTGTGTGTATCTGTCTGTCTGTCTCCAGCATGGCATCAGCTGGGGGTGGTTGTTCAGGGCAACCGAAACGCCCAGAGCTGAATGGGAGAGCCTGCCAGAGACCATTTTAGCAGCTTTGGCAGACATATTTTAAAGTGTCAGTTTGAAAAATAGCAAAGGAATGTGGGATTATTTTCAATGAACTGCATTGTGCTGCCTTAGCGGGAATGGAGCAAAGTCAGCTGCATGTCTTTGTGAGTTCTACTTATTCATCTTTTGCTGATGTCCAGTGAGCTTTCGCTTCTGGTTTGTACGATGGGAGATGGTTGGTTTTTGGGTTTTGGTTTTTGGTTTGGTTTTGTTTTTTAACTGGGTCAGGGGTGAGATGTGGTCTGCTTTATTTCAGGGCCTAAAATATAATCAATTAGAGTTGAATACGATGCCCATGGGAAAATCACAACACATAATATTAAGTAATAAAAACAAGATTCAAAACCGTATTGGAAAATCACTCTAATCATATGTCTGTCTATTAGTATGTCTACTAGAATCATCTAATCATAGAGAAAGGAAATATGGCAAAAAGAGTCAAGAGTACTCTCTCGGGTGATACTTTTGTATATGTGTCTACTTGGACTTTTCAAGTTTTCTGTAACAAACATGCATCACTTTTATAATAATCAGAAAAATCAAACCTCATGCTTTAAAAGGCCTTACCAACAAAGACCAAAGCTAAACGTGACAAGTGGCCTGTGTGCCCAGGACCAAGGGTTCTGAGTGAGCTCTTTCCTGTCTCTGGCCGTGCCCTCTCTTCCCACTTCTCAGAGCTGTGGTGACAGAGATGCTCAGAGGAGCAAGGTGGTCCACAGGTGACAGAGATGCTCAGAGGAACAAGGTGGTCCGCAGGTGACAGAGATGCTCAGAGGAACAAGGTGGTCCGCAGGTGACAGAGATGCTCAGAGGAACAGGCTAGCGTTGGTGCATCCCTTCTGTGAATGTAGTTGGAGGCGGATGTGCACAATCACATGGGCTAAACAATTAAGCTTTCCCTGGATGTGGGGTGATCGCTCCTGGAGTGGGGAGTTCAGCATCTTTGTAAACACTGAGGTGACGTTATCTTTATAATAGGTACACTTTTTTCATTTTGAAGCCTCTGTTTTAAGTGGGCAGATCTAAAGCACATGACGAAGTCTGTGGATCACACACATGGAACGCATCCAGCCCTGCAGGGACAGGCTTTGTCTGGTCACCTCACTGCAGAGGGTACCATGATCTTGACTGACGGTTTTGGTTGGAGTTTCTCCCATCTAGATTCCTTTACCTAACTAGATCTGAAGAGATTCTTGTTTTTTTCTAACTTCAAGTTTCAAAAGAGAATAGGAAGGATTTATTGAAAAGAGATTAACCCATACCATAAGAATGGTCTATATACAGTGTTATTTTTTTTTAAAAAATTATTATTTATTTATTTATTTTTGGCTGCGTTGGGTCTTCGTTGCTGCGTGCAGTCTTTCTCTAGTTGCAGCGTGCAGGGGCTACTCTTAGTTGCAGTGCACGAAATTCTCATTGTGGTGGCTTCTCTTGTTGCGGAGCATGGGCGCTAGGCACGCAGGCTTCAGTAGTTGCAGCACGTGGGCTCAGTAGTTGTGGCTCACAGGCTGTAGAGCTCAGGGTCAGTAGTTGTGGCACACGGTCTTACTTGCTCCGTGGCATGTGGGATCTTCCGGACCAGGGCTCGAACCCGTGTCCCCTGCATTGGCAGGCGGATTCTTAACCACTGCGCCACCAGGGAAGCCCTATATATAATTTATTAAACTTAAGCGTAAGTGTATGTACGATAACTACAAATAATTTTTAGTTGAAACTATGGTGTGGGTCTAGAGTTAATTCCAATCCCTTCTTACTAAGGCACTAGCAAAACTAAAGACCAGAAGTGACTAAGGAAAATGTTTCTGTCCTGGTCTCAGTCAGGTTCTTGTTTTATCATTGTTCTTCTCAGAGAGGACCATTCTCTTCTCCTATCCCCAGGGACCCATGCTTCATCCTCGTTTACACCACCTGTATCTCTGGATTGGTCATTCCTTTCTATGGGGGTTGATATTCTAAATCACAGCAAATTCTCAGTGTTTAGCTGCTTGGTTTAAATTTTTAAAGTACAGGATCTTAAAATATTAGTATATTTCAATAACTCTTATTATTTCTGTTCCAATTTGCTATTACATACCCCTAATTCATACATGTCAGATTATCTTCTAGTTCGGCTGGTACCCAATACGGCAGCCTGAGAATACCTAGGTTGGCCAGCCACACTCTGCCTTCTTTCTTTACCTTTGCTGAGTGGGAATGGTTTGTAGACTGCTTCTGATTTTGATTGGAAGTGAGACATTTCTAGACCATTCAATAAATATTTATTATCTGCTGACCATGTGCTAGAAATCGGGGTCCCAACTTTTCAAGGAATTCACTGGAAGTCTTCCTCTTACCCTGTCATTATTTCAGCATCCTCCAAAGTATTTTTCCCGGAATCTACTAGTTCTAGGGGATGTCAAAGGTATTATGTGAAAACGGGGTTTCATGGTCAAATGACTAGGGGAAACAGTGAGTTAATAAAGCTATTCCAGTTTCTTTTTCTTTTTCGGTACGCGGGCCTCTCACTGTTGTGACCTCTCCCGTTGCGGAGTGCAGGCTCAGCGGCCATGGCTCATGGGCCCAGCCGCTCCGCGGCATGTGGGATCTTCCCGGACCAGGGCACAAACCCGTGTCCTCTGCATTGGCAGGTGGAGTCTCAACTGCTGCACCACCAGGGAAGCCCTCCAGTTTCTTTAGTACCCTGTCATGTATCCTAATCCCCCAAGCAAGATATAGAACATACAGATACATTTGATCACGGAGTTCTTTCTTTCCAGAGCATTTTGTGGGTCTAAGGCTTTGAAATACCCTTTGGGAAATACTAACTAAACAGTCTTAAACAATCTACGTTCCGTATTATAAAGGCAGCCCTCTTCTAGCTACTGAGGGTCTGTTAATAGGCATTTATTGAAAACCTACTATATGTCAGACATGTGCTGAGCACCAGTGTAAGATACATCTCCATTCTTCAAGAAGCTTCTGGTTTTAAAGAATCCATGAAACCACATTCATTAGAGCTGCACTGTCCAATACAGTAGTCACTGGTCACCTGTGGCTATTTACATTTAAATTAATTAAAATTAAATAAAAACTAAAATTAGTTTCTTAATCTTACTAGTCACTTTTCAAGAGCTCGAAAGCCACGTATGTCTAGTGGGTATTGTATTGGATAGTGAGCCTCTCCATCATCATGGAATGTTCTGTCGGACACCACTGACTAAGAGGTTCCAGCCTCAAGTGTTACCTCCTACAATACTCTGTTAATACCCTGTCCCACCAGTGGCTGCCAGATGTGTTCAGAATTGTCCCCCTGCTGCCTCAATGAGGCATTGCCATTTAGCTCTTTAAGCGTTGATTATGGTCTGCTTCTCTTTGCTAGACCACTTCTCTCCCAGTTTACAGATGAAAAACAGATAAAACTCAAAACGGTATGCTCAATGTTTCTCACTAGGTCTCATGTCGGAGTCTCCATCTCGGGCTGCTCAGCGCCTCAGGAACGCTCGTAAATTACAAATCAATTACAAATCGTAATTACACTTCACTGTGTCTGCATTTTTGGAAATTGCTGCAGAATGTCAGTCACAGCAGGAATTAATTTATCTTCCTGAGCATTTGAATAAACGTGTGAACAGTCAGTATGGCTTGATGCCCATATATAAATAAGCCTGCCAAATTTTGTCTGCTATGTGTGGTCTAGACTAGTTCAAATTTCCCGGCAGACAAGAGTAGATTCTTTGTCAAATGAGTATTAGCTTGGGATTTGAATTCAGGAAGGTTTTACTTACTGAAATATAACAATATATCTTCTCTTACCACAATAAAAGCATGAGGATAAGGTTATAAGCAGTCCTTATCCTAAGGACTTCTGTAGTCACTGTGTGGTCTTCAGGACATCTCTTACCATGAGATAATTTTGTGCATAAAGGTTAGCTATCCAAGCCACCAACAAGGCCAGTTAGGCCATAATGTCAAACTAGAACACGGTACAAATCAGTATGAGTTTCATGAGGTTAGTGCTAGTAGATTCCTACTGTGTTGTGAATCTGAGTGTAACTGGACCAGTAATTTAGAATAAATGCATACAGGTAGATCTGGATGAAGAGAGAGACACAGATGGCTTCAAAAGGGAGCTTCCTAGAGTTCCCTGAAAGAGCCATGTCCCTTCACCTCCAGGTTATAAGTACATGCCAGTCTCTCGGCCTCCACATCTCCTAAGTCCTGCTCGTCCTGCAAGCCTCCTCTCCTTGAGAGATGATGTCCCTTCACTATTCACCACGTTAGGTCCCTGCCAGTTGCTTCCAGAGCTCCCTGACCCCAAAGAGGGCAACCACGATGGAAGCTACAGTATCTCTAAGGCTTAGTGTCAAAAGTGACAAACCACCCTTCCACCACTTGCCATTCATCAGAAGTGAGTCACTAAGTCCAGCCCACACTGAAAGGGGAAGAAAATTAAGTTTTCTCTCTCTTGAAAAGAGGAATATCTAAGAATTTATGGGACTTCCCTGGTGACGCAGTGGTTAAGAATCTGCCTGCCAATGCAGGGAACACAGGTTCCAGGCCTGGTCGGGGAAGATACCACATGCCACGGAGCAACTAAGCCTGTGCGCCACAACTACTGAGCCTGCACTCTAGAGCCTGCGAGCCACAACTACTGAGCCTGCATACCTAGAGCGCATGCTCTGCAACACAAGAAGCCACCGCAATGAGAAGCCCGCGCACCGCAACAAAGAGTATCCCCTGCTCACCACAACTAGAGAAAGCTTGCGTGCAGCAACGAAGACCCAACGCAGCCAATAAATTTATTTATTTATTTATTTATTTTAAAAAGACAAGAATTTGTGGGCATACTACTATGTATAAAATAGATAACCAATGAGAACCTACTGTATAGCACAGGGAACTCTACTCAATGCTCTATGGTGACCTAAATGGGTAGGAAATCTAAAAAACAGGGAATATATATATATATATAGCTGATTCACTTTTCTGTGCAGCAGAAACTAACACAACAGTGTAAAGCAACTATACTCCAATAAAAATTTTTTTAAAAATGGACGTATTTTTAAACCACCACAGAGAACAACATTTTTTTTAACTGGTGATGTTTGTCTTTGACACTTGAGTTTATTTCCCTTTCTTCTCTCATTTCCCACATCCTGCAGCTCAGGACTGCCACCTCCCCCACATGCTCCTTCCTCCAGACATCACCTGCCCAGGTGAAAACTCCCCTTACTTCAGTGTGGTCATTTCCTCCTCGCCTTCCTGGCCAAGCTCCTTGAAGAAGGCGATCTAGCCAATGGTCTTTACTTTCATTTGTCTTTGGCTGCATTGGGTCTTCTTTGCTGCACACGGGCTTCCTCTAGTTGCGGCGAGCGGGGGCTACTCTTCGTTGCGGTGCGCGGGCTTCTCATTGTGGTGGCTTCTCTTGTTGCGGAGCACGGGCTGTAGGCGCGCAGGCTTCAGTAGTTGTGGCTCTCGGGCTTTAGAGCACAGGCTCAGTAGTTGTGGCGCACAGGCTTAGTTGCTCCGCGGCATGTGGGATCTTCCCGGACCAGGGGTCAAACCCGTGTCCCCTGCATTGGCAGGTGGATTCTTAACCACTGTGCCACCAGGGAAGCCCATGGTCTTTACTTTCTCACTTCCCTTTCAATTTGTTCCGGAAACCTGCTCTTTCTCTGGAAGTAGTACCCAGAAGCCCTATGCACTTATTTTTAAAACAGAGAAGAAACAATGAACAATATAATTCACTAATAATTCATGTTATGGATGAATCTTAAAAACATTGTGCTGAGCAAAAGAAACCCAGCATAAAGTACATACTGTTTGATGCCATTTATATCAAATTCTAGAACAGTCTAAACTAATCCAGTGTTAGAAAGCAGATCATTGGTTGCCTGGGCCAAGGGTGGGGTTGGGAGATTGATCGCAAAGGAGTAAAGAGGGAATTTTCTCGGAGGTGGTAGAAATATTACGTATCTTAATTGAGGTGGTACCTGGAAGCATATATCCATCAAAACTCATCAAACTGTGCATTTAAATAAAGCATTTTATTAAAAACAAAATATACCTTGATAAACTTTAAAGTATGCTTGGTAAATGCATCCCCAGCATATTTTAAAAGCAACTTCAGTGTTTGTGAGAGCAATGTTTTGACAGGTCTTTGCTGAAAACTTTTGTCTTCCTGCTGCCTGAGTGGTTAAAGAGACAAACCGAAGGGAAAAGTAGCAACTTATCTCTAAGGGCCAATTAGAATATCGGCAATTTTCAGTTGGTTGTAATAACGGAAGTGATTCATGTCACGGAGACAGGAGGCTCTCCCTCCCCTCTGGCAATCAGTTGTGAATGATTATAAACCACTCTGCCCTACAACCCAGGGGCGGGGTGGGGGGAAGGTGGATTTCAGAAAGCACCTCAATTCTCAGGCCCCACCTCAGACCTATTAAATCAGAATCTCCAAGGGTAGGGCCCAAGCAGAGTAGAGCTCTCCCGATGGCTCTCGGTGACACCGTGGCGGAGCCCCAGTGAGATGGAGTATGGTGCTTCTCAAACATTTTTTTTTTTGCACAAGAACATCTGGGAAGCTCGTGGAGGATGTAAATGCATGGATTCTACTACTGGAAATTCTGATGGAGTAATTCTTCTTGGGGGTCATGAATTTGCATTTTTAATAAGCTTCCAGGCAGTTCTGATGCAAGTGGTCCAGGCATCACACTTTGAAACTAACATTATCTGTTCCCAGATTTCTGGGCAGAATTGGAATTCAACAAGATGCCTTGGCTGAAACGTGGCTCCTTCATCTTGGGTTTTTTAGATGGCATCTAGCCCTACTACTTCTGTTTACTTAAGTCAGGCTTACTTATCCCCACCCCATTCCTTCCCCCAGAATCAACCCCACACCCAGTACCCTGTCTAGACCATAATGGCATTTTTGTCACCCCGTACTGGCAGCAATCATCACCATACCCTAGAAGCCTATCCCTCCAGACTTCACCTTTTCAGCCTGGCACCTCACCTGTGTTAGAGCCCCCATCACACAAGCCTTAGTGCTACTAGGGTCCTGTGCTCCAGGCACATGGCTAGGTGCTGGGGATACAGTCACAGGTCAGTCTTGGTCTCAGAGCTGCCACACTGCTCTCATTGATGGCTTCGGTGTAAGACTGCATTTGAAGAAATGGTTTCTGCTGCTAAAAAAAGTTGTTAATCCACTGGATTAGGGAAGGCTTAGCTTTCCTTCCAGTCCTGGCACATTGTGGATCCAGAATGACATAGATTGTCACTGCCCTTCCCTTTACTTCATTTATTTCTCATAGTATAATTATTTTAAAACAGAGGTTTACGGTAGTGATTTATGTCTATGTCTTATGAAAGTATTTCAGCATAGAAGAATGCTGTAATGGTCTGTAATAACTATATACTTTTAAAATTTGGTATGTTCAGCTTCTGAAGGTATAATAATAGGGAAATATTTGGGGTAAAGCTATGACCCAGGTGCTGTAGGAGATATGTTTATATATTACCTCGTTTAATCTGCACACAGTCCTATGAGATAAATACTGTTTTTATCTCCACTCAAGAGAGAAGGAACGTCAGGCAAGGAGGTGAAGCAACTTGTCCAATGTCACACAGATCTGGGGAGGCAGGGGTTGAACGTATGCAGTCTGACTTCCAATCCCAGACACAGCCTCTGCTGAGGAACTCCTTTCGAGGTGGATTTTTGCTTAAGGAGGTCTCACTAACTCAAATGGGTTCTGATGATCTGCAGCAGCGGGATGATTCCCAAGCTTCTGTCCATCTTTCAATAGCATCCAGCTGTGAGACCAATGTCATGATACCTCAGCTCTCTGAGCCCGAGGAACGTGCTTTGCTGAATGACTCAAATGAGATGACAGTGCATGAAGAGCTGGTGCGGAGTGTTGGCGCAGCTCAAAAGACACCACCCTTGCCTCAGGAAGTTTCATCTCTCTAGATGACCCAAACCCAAAGCCTTCAGAGGCCAGGCAGGTAGCAAAGATGAGTTAACAAGCAGGTAGTGAGAAAAAGCAAGTTGTGGGAGGAGCCACCACGCAACGCCAGCTAATGGTTTCCCTGGAGAGTACGGGGTATGTGGAGGGTAAAAAGCCGGTGTTTCCAAATCAAAAGAACCTAGTGAACTCGTCAGGATTTTATTTATTTATTTATTTATTTATTTATTTATTTATGGCTGTGTTGGGTCTTGTTGCTGCACATGGGCTTTCTCTAGTTGCGGCGAGTGGGGGCTACTCTTCATTGAGGCGCGCAGGCTTCTCATTGCGGTGGCTTCTCTTGTTGCGGAGCATGGGCTCTAAGCATCTGGGCTTCAGTAGTTGTGGCTCACGAGCTCAGTAGTTGTGGCTCGTGGGCTCTAGAACGCAAGCTCAGTAGTTGGCGGCACGTGGGCTTAGTTGCTCCATGGCATGTGGGATCTTCCCGGACCAGGGCTCGAACCCGTGTCCCCTGCATTGGCAGGCGGATTCTTAACCACTGCACCATGAGGGAAGTCCCTCACCAGGATTTTAAACGGTGGCAACTGATTCAAACAGTTCTTGTATTTTATTTTATTTATTTATTTTGCGGTACGCGGGCCTCTCACTGTTGTGGCCTCTCCCGTTGTGCAGCAACAGTCTCCGGACGCGCAGCCTCAGCGACCATGGCTCACGGGCCCAGCCGCTCCGCGGCGTGTGGGATCCCCCTGGGCCGGGGCACGAACCCATGTCCCCTGCATCGGCAGGCGGACTCTCAACCACTGCGCCACCAGGGAAGCCCCTATTTTATTTATTTTTATATCTACAGACCTAACAAGCTCTTTCTAGGAGTGCCATTTGCCTAGACGCCATCTTTTTGCCTTCCTGCCTTATATAGATTCTGCAGTGGGCAGGAGGGGTCTGGCCCATTACAACCTGGCCACGCACACATCGGCAGTATCTGCACTTACAGAGTTATTTTTAGAGTTTTCCCTTATCTTGAAAGCCCAGCACTTCCAACCATAGGACGTGAAGCATCAGTGCGTGCGTGCGTGTGCATGCGTGTGTGTGTGCATGTTGTGTGTGTGTGTTGGGGGGTGTACAGGGTTTGTCTGAAGCAGACGAGACAGTGGACATTTGACTGAGTTGGTGTCAGCATCACACCATGCTGCTCTGAGCTCCATCACCATGGCTGGTTTGCAGCAACTGCACTGCAGCAGGCAGCAAGGACACAGAGCACATCTGTCCCTTTGTCGCTGGCTTCACTTGACGTGACCAGTGTCATCTCCAGTTGGCATTTAGCTCATTGACTCTGTCGCTGCCAGGCCCGGGCCGTAAGCAGCTATTGTTATTGTATGTGCTTACTCCAAACAGTAGAGCCTTCAGAAAGTCCGCCATGCACCACCTCAGCTTGGGGAACTGGCAGAAAGTCCCACAGTACTCACAGCACACGCTCAAAGGATTTTATCTTATTAATCTTTGAAAAACATTGGCAAATGCACAGGAGTCAAATACGAAGTTTGCCCACATCTAACATAGGCTGGTTTTAGTTTTACGACCTAATGATTGAAAAGGAAGACTTTTTTATTAAGGTTGGCACTCCTACTCAGATCTCGATTCCATTTTTAGGATAAGGTTTCTGTTGTGGTTTGCTGTTTTTCTGGAGCTCACTCTCTCCCTGGCGGGTACAACAGCCTTTGTACATACACGACAGGAGAATCTTAATAGGTGTTCACTGGGTGTGGTTTCTTTCCTTTGGTGTCACTGGTGAAAGATGTTAGAGCTCTAAGAGGTTCCCAGACATAGTTACTCCTTATTCTGATTTCTGTTTCTGGTGCAAGGGTGCTTGGTATTTTGCATTAATAGATTGAGATTATTCTGCATAGAAGGACTCTTGAAAACATTTTGATTTCCAATATTGATAGCAATAACAGAGGGAATATAATTAATTGGACATAAACGTTTTCTTTTTTTTAGTTTATTTTTTATTGAAGTATAGTTGATTTTCAATGTTGTGTTAGTTCCTGGTGTACAGCAAAGTGATTCAGTTATATATATATATATAATATATGTATATTATATATATATTGATATATTCTTTTCCATTATGGTTTATTGCAGGATATTAAATATAGTTCCCTGTGCTATACATTAGGACCTTGTTGTTTATCTATTTTATATATAGTGATTTGTATCTGCTAATCCCAAACTCCTAATTTATACCCCTCCCCCCTTCCCCTTGGGTAACCATAGGTTCGTTTTCTATATCTGTGTGTCTGTTTCTGTTTCGTAAATAAGTTCATTTGTGGCATATTTTAGATTCCACATATAAGTGATATCATATGGTATTTTTCTTTCTCTGTCTGGCTTACTTCACTTAGTATGATAATCTCTAGGTCCATCCATGTTGCTGCAAATGGCATTATTTCATTCTTTTTTATGGCTGAGTAGTATTCCATTTTGTGTGTGTGTGTGTGTGTGTGTGTGTGTGTGTGTGTGTGTGTGTGTACCACATCTTCTTTATTCAGTGATCTGTTGATGAACACTTAGGTTGCTTCCACATCTTGGCTATTGTAAGTAGTACTGCTATTAACACTGGGGTGCATGTATCCTTTCAAATTATACTTTTCTCCACATGTATGCCCAAGAGTTGGGTTGCTGGATATGAAAACTCTATTTTTAGTTTTTTGAGGAACCGTCAGACTGTTTTCCATAGTGGCTGCACCAATTTACATTCCCACCAACAGTGCAAGAGGGTTCCCTTTTCTCCACAGCCTCTCCAGCATTTATTGTGTGTAGATTTCTTGATGATGGCCATTCTGACTGGTGTGAAGTGGTACCTCACTGTAGTTTTGCTCTGCATTTCTCTAATAACTAATGATGTTGAGCATCTTTTGACATGAATGTTTTCTTGAAAGCACACACACACAAGCATAAGTGTGCAATCACACACAACACACACTAATGCTCATTTTTTCCTGAAAAAGCTTCAAATCTTTCAAAACCCCTTCCCTGGGGATTTTTAATTTTCCATTTTCTTAATGGAATTGTCTATAAAAATCTTCCTTGAAGCTTTTGAAATTGTTTTTTTCTAAAACTGATATCTGTGGGGTCCTTTTTGTTGTTGTTTGGTTGGTTTTACTTTAAATTATGGTAAAATACACATAATATAAAGTTTACCATCGTAACTGTCTTCGAGCGTATAGTTCATGGGCATTAAGTAACCCACTTTGTTGTGCGACCCTCCCCACCGTCCATCTCCAGAAATCTTCATCTTGATAGGTATGGTTTTTCATTTTTGTTTTATTTTATTTTGTTTTCACATATAAGCCAGGTCTTTAGTATGTGCAATAGAGGCCAGAAAGGGGAACAAAAAGTATGCAAAGGAAGAAGATATCTGCTTTCATTTCTCCTCAGCTGAAGCAGTGGTACTACCTACCACCTTTCAATACGTTGGGCAACTTCCTCTTATACTGAGAGCAAAACACATTGGGAGAACAATAGCACATCCTGACCTCTGTTGCTAACATGTCTAAAATTGCAGCTTCATAATCAAATATCAAGACCAAGTGAGGAAGGAGGCCTAACAAGTAAAAATTACTTTATTCCTATAAGGCACATTCCCTTTATGTAAAATTCATGTTGTTTTCATGGTTCATTAATTGGGAATCTGAGAATAAGAGAAAAAGCCCTTTTCCTCCTCTCATACGCTGAAAGCCATCGAAGTTTAGTTATCAGGGAGTCAGGCACGTGCAGAGTTTACTCCATTCTTATCTCACGTGCGTTTTCTTTTTTTTTTTTTTCATTTTTATTGGAGTATAGTTGATTTACAATGTTGTGTTACTTTCTACTGTACAGCAAAGTGAATCAGTTATGCATATACATATATACACTCTTTTTTAGATTCTTTTCCCATATAGGTCATTATGGAGTATTGAGAAGAGTTCCCTGTGTTACACTTATTAGTTATCTATTTTATATCTAGTCTTACTGATGTAGCATTACTGCTGTCCCAGGATAGGAGAGATATTTATGACCAGGTCGATTTTGGAAAGGCAGCTGGGGGGCCGTTTATAACCACATGGGCTTTAAAACAATAGAGTCCCACTGCTCGAGGTACCCATGGGGTGCAGACCAGTGCTAGCAAACTTTTTCTGAAAAGATCCAGATATCGAGTGTTTGGGCCTGTGGGCCACATCTACTCAGCTCCGCCATTGACATGGGAAAGCAGCCCTGGACAACACATAAACAGAGGGTGTCGCTGGGTTCCAACTTCACCCTTATTGATGAGGATTGAAATTTAAATGTCATGTAATGTTCATGCATCAGAAAGTATTACTCTTCTTTTGATTTTTTTTTCAACTGTTTAAAAGTGTAAAAGTCATTCTTAGCTTATGGACCATACATAACAGGTGTGGATTGGATTGGGGCCAAGGACTGCAATTTCCAGGTCCCTGAAGTAGAGGAAAAACAGGATTCCAAGGCCCATGGACAAGATGTCAATGACAGATACTGGTTTAAGTTCCCGCTCTGCCAGGTATTAACCATGTAACCTCGGGCACCTCACTAACCTCTGCAAGTTTCAGTTTCTCCATAGGGGAAGCACAATGACCACCCCATAGAGACGAAAGTTACAAAGTGGGGCACAAAATGGCGATCAGGCCCTAAAGCTCTGGGGAGGCTACATTTCTCTCTTTGGGAGCTTGAGAACATGTTTCAGTTGGTGGTAGTCAAACTCCTAGCAATAGGTCTTATTTTATTAAAATGAAAATTAAGTTTGTTTCATGTCTATTTACCCCATCCACATAATACTTTGTTTCTACCAAAAGTATGAGATTGCTAAGAAACTACAAATTTCCTAAATTACAGGCTGACTGAGGAAGAAAAATCTCCGTATGTTTTCATCAGACACACAGTAGAGGTCTTATTAAGTGATGGCAAGCTCTGTCCTGTGGTGAATTCAGCCAGGCTGACCCTCTTCTGTGGAATCCTTTGTTTTCCCCAGGGCCGTAAATTCTTCCTCCTGGGACTCATGCCCTTGAACTTCAGGTTACACCCGAAATGACAAATGATGCTTCGTCAGGGTGTTTTGAATGTCGTCCAGAGCTGGACGCGTTTAGCTTCTCTCAGGATAACTAGAAGTCTGTGCCTGCAGCCTAACCTAGATTGGGAATGCTTTCCCAGCCTGTGTTCTTCCCTCCCCACCCCTGCCTCCCATGAAAAGGCCAAGTGACAGAAGCAAATCGGGGGGAGTTCCTTACCTGCCTTCCCACAAACAGTCCTCAAAGAACCGGGCAACCCGAGAGGTGGGCACTGGACCACGCTGAAATCTGTCCCATCCCTCCAAGGGCGTGCGTGCATTGAGTTACCCGTGGCTCATCCCAAAACAAGGGGCTTAAGTAGCATCTACCAGAAACCAGTCCAGCTGTGCTGACAGATGCAGGGTATGGGAGGCAGGGAGTCGGACCCCAAGCCAGGCTGTGGAGGAGGTGGGCAGGCAGAGATGGAAAGGAGGAGGGAGAAGCAGCAGACCACCAGAGAGGGCCAACACTGTGCCTTGTTGGGTTATAGTAGCATCACTTTGAGCAGAAATCAGGCTGGATCCATGCACTGCCATGGTCAAGTGTTAACTAACACTGCACCAGCGAGAGGGATGGGATGGGACGGGATGGGATGGGGGAAGACGTGGTTGGTAGATCTGCAGAGAAATCAGGATGTTAAAAAGCACGGAGTGGCAGATCGGGGGCTGGCAGCAGTCTGCCGAGTTGATCTCGAGAAATGCAGTGATGACGAAACGTTTTCAGTTCATTCTCTTGCTTTCATGATACGCCATGAGGCAGCCCGCCGTGCGTCCGTATCCCGTCTCCTGTGGTTAAAGGAGAGAACTTCAAAAATGTGCAGCTCTGCCCTTGTAAGAGCAAGTGTAAATCAAGAGGCTGAATGTGTTTACATGATGTGACTTATTTTTAATGTTTGCAGGATTTGGGGAAAGAAGAGCAGTTTGATTCTTGCATGAGTATGAATAAATATTCTCTGTGGGTGGCAGGTCTCTGTGTTTATCCATCCATACATGTGTATCCATGTATGTGGGGGCGTGCATACGTGTGCACACACACCCCCGCGTGGGGTCCGCCCTCTGTGGCAGTGATGTGGGCTGCTGTTTAGGAACAGAATTAATCAAATAAATATTTTTCTTTCCTGTGTAGGGTGGTCTGGCCTGCCATGTTTCTATTTTTATTTCTTTTGGCTTTCGTGCCACCCACATTCCTAAGAGAAGGCAGAAGGAACATTTTTAATTTCTGTGTGATGGTTGGATCACGTGTATACTTGAATCGGGGAGAATTTTTTTAAACGTTTGCAGTCTGGCTGCCCTGCCTGCCTTAAAGGACTTCAGACCTGGGGATGCCAGCAAGGGAAGTCCGCAGCCCTGGCTGTGGGCCTCCCACGGACGGCTCCACCGGTCATGGCCCCGGCCCGCCCACACTGCCCTCCCCCACCCCGGCGGCAGGGGCTGGTTTTAGAAGGCTGCCAACCCGAAGACTCAGCTGAAAGCACACGCAGATACGAGTGAAGATCCGTTCGGGGCGATGCCTTGGGTTATAGCAGACTGGTTAGGAAGACAGGTTTGCAAGTTTCAACCTTGGCTACCCTAATGAGTGATGTGACTTTGACCAAGGTACTTAACCCCAGTTCTGTCGTCTGTAAAATGAGGATAGTACCACTCACCCCATGAGACTGCTGTAAGGACTGAATGAAGTCATGAGTATAAAGCGTTGAGCACAGTTTGGCACATAGAAAGAAGGGCCGGAAGTGTAGCTACTGCTCTGTGAGCTGCACAATACACTTTCGTTGATTCATTAAGGCTGGGATACTACTGCCCCATCTTTGGTGACCTGGCACTACTTCATTTATTCATTCATCAAGTTATTCATATGTATAAAGGCTTGTTCCAAAAATCATTTAAGGTGGCTGGTGTCAGTCTCCCCCTGGAATTCTTTCTCCGTCTAACAGACACAACGACGTTAAGAAAAAAAGTTTTTAAAAATGTTCAGGCCAGGTGCGCAACTCTCGCCCGAGGCACCTGGTCTTTGCTCCGTGGTCTGTCTGTTCTTAGGAACAGAAGCTTCCGGGCCCAGAAGCCTGGCCCACAGGATCACAGGGGAGAGCAGCACCCTCAGGGCTTCGAGGCCCTGAGGGCAGAAGGAAGTGCTCTGCACCCAGGGGTGGGACCACGCAGACTCCTGGGCAGCTCACAAGTGAAGACCCTCAGCGATCTCGATCTCTGGAACCAGCTCTGAATGGTCCAGTTCACCCAAGGAGATTGCACTGGGCTCGCGTTTCTGGGGAGCGTGTTGGGTGGCCCTGCTGTAGGCAAAGGCTTAATCATCCTCACTGGTTCTGCCCTGCGGTGTGGGCGGAACCGAGGGCTCCTTACAGAGTCCTGCCCTGGGAGGCCCCACCCAAGGATTTACCTGCTCTTCCCCCCCCCCCCCCCGCTCAACCCTCTGCCTACAGCAGCCCCACCCCACACGCCCCCCACAAACCCCCGCAATTGTCAAGGCACTTGGGAAAAGGTCAATGTCATAGGTGCAGCTTTGTGGATTCTAGAAAGCCAGAGGAGAAACACTGCAGCAGGGGAGAGCTGGCCTCCTCTGGGTGGGTGAGATGCATGGCCGCCCTGTGCCCGAGGGTGGCAGGAGCTGCCCCCCTGTTTCTACCTTCTGAAGACTAGCTGTCCCACAGGGATTGGGCAGGAGAGTGGCTGGGGATGTTTTGTACCTGCTTGTTTGCTTTTCTTTCCCCCTCCTCTCTCTTGTTCCAGGGATTTCCCTGCAGCAAACAGCCTGGTATTTTACTGGACTCCCCCTTGAAGTGAAATACTGCCCTTCAGAGCTAAGGGAGACGCTGTCTGAGGGAGAGCTAACTACCAGGCCACAGTCTTAGCACCCAGCCCTGGGGCCCTCCGGGATCGTCTTTCTCTCTTTCCTTTTCCCCTGAGGCCTGTTCCCTTTCCCTGAGTTCTCTGTCTCCCATCCGGAGACACTTACACAGGGCGTGAAAGGATGAACAGGTGTGTTCTGGGCAGGCTAAGGAAACGGGGCTCTCGTGCAGAAACAAACAGAAGCAAGGTGTGTGCAAGGCTGGAGGGGGGTAGGTCCCAGAGTCCTGCAGTCACTTAATTTGCTGAGACTTTTTCTGGTAGGAGATGGAGGGAAGTGGAAACGAGTTTTGTGCGTTTCTGGATCTTCAGCAGCAGCTTTCCAGCCTGCGCTGCTGATGATACCAGCAGAGATTAGAGAGTGTAGGCCTTTGGCCTTGTCTACACGTTGGAATCACAAGGCAGCATGGTATCATGGGAAATTCTGAGTCCTCCAAACTGGATGATTCGAAGACAGCAACTGATTTTGATCCCCGTCATCAAGTACCTTGCACAGCATCACTTCCTCCCTAAAGCCACCCGTGCCGGTTCCTCGAGTCCTTCTGACACTGGTGTGGCCCTGCTTCTCACAGCGTCATGATGCTAGAAGAGTCCTCGTTGAACCCTGGTCCCTGCCTGCACTCAGGAATCACCCCACGTTGCCCCATGAGGCTCAGCTGACCATCATAGCGTCCTTGCTGATGCCAGCTCGCTTTTCTTTTGGTTCTCATCCTCCCTGCTCCTCCAGGAAAACTGCCGTTTCCAAAGGGACTTGCTTTGCTACCCGTGGGTTAGATCCCGAGATAAGGAAATAGCAAAATATCTGCTTGACCTCTGGTGTAGAAAGATGGCCAGAGGGAAATGGGTATGGTCAGGAGCTGAGGACCCCAGGGGGCGGGTGGGTTAGGGGTAGTTCTGGTGAAATCCTAGCATGGGCATCGGCAGCTCTTTGTTTGGAATGGGGTGGTGGGGAGAGCAGACCCTTGAGAAATGGAATTTTCGAGATGGTCAACATTTTCCATCCACACACTTGTTAGGGGAGGGGAAAAGAGCCAATAGCAAAAGAAACAAATGGATAATATGGATACAACTTGGAGGTTTTAAAGTCTTTAAGAAGTGGAATCTGTAGGATGCAAGGCTGTGCAGAAAGTCATTTTGCTGACCTGGCTGCCAACCCCCCCGGGGGCCTAACCAAGTTGTCGGGAATGAAGACGTCTTCTCAGTTACAGGGTTGACTCATATCCCATCCCCCCAGCCCAGCCAGAAATGTGGTCCCTGTAATTCACGCTGCAGTTCAAACCCACTTTCCCAAATCTGTCTTCATCTGAGAGGAGGCTGAGGAGAGGTGAGGGGTGGCCGTGCTCCAGCTTAGGGGGCTGCCGGGAACTGGGGGGCCCTGAGGCTGTGCTGCTGGTTGGTCACGAGGAAGCACATTAGAAAAGGAGCACCCCTCCCCCCGGCCCCCCTCTCCCTGCCCCGCACCTTGGCCCTTTTTGGTGGACTCACCGTTTTCCTTTGTCTTTTTGGCAACTATCACCTTAACATAGTGCCTTTAAAATGTGTTGGTGGAGCTCCATTACTGGAGAAGGAAAGTGTGTGTGTGTGTGTGTGTGTGTGTGTGTGTGTGTGTGTATGTGTGTGTGTGTACCTATGTTCTGTTAGATGAGAGGCTGTTGATTGAATACTTCCCTCTTTCTGCCAGATCTAACGATATGCTGTGTGTTTCAAGCTACCCTGTTTTCGTGGTGGCTGGTGGTGGGAAGGACCCGCTTACACAAAGGTCATTTTCACGAAGCGCTGGGCCCAGTGTTCTCATTCTTATCACACTGCGGCGCCTTCTATACCCACCTTCTTTTCGTCCCTTTGTGTCCTGTTCTTCCTAAATCATTGCTTTATTTCCAATATTCCTTCCTCCCCTTTCTCCTTCTTGTTTCTCAGAATTAGCAGAAAGTTGGTGAATTAAAAACAAGAAATTGGCTTTAAAATGCTGTTGCTGTAGCACTTCTGTGCCCAATATATGTTAAAACACTAGAAAAACAAAGAACCTCAGTCCTTTTCTTTATTTCTCCTCCCAGTGGAGTAATAGAAACAGGATGTATTTAGTCTGCTTACTTGTTTTTGTTTTTGAAGCAACCAAATCTGACCCTTATCCTTCCACTTGGCTAGCTGCGTGAACTTGGACACGTTACTTCAGTTCTTTGAGCCTGTTTCCTCATCTGTAAGTTAGAAGGAGCAATGCCTACTTCACAGAGTTTTGAGCAAGAAGTACACACAATAAATATAGGTGCCTCCGCCGTAGTAGGTATTCAGTTTGTATTTTCCTCTACCTCTCGTTTTACTGGGTCTTTAAGACCTAATAATTGTTCATCTTCATTGGATTTTTGTCTAATTAGCAAATATTTTTACAGCCCCTTGTATGGCAAGCCTTGTGCACCAGGGTCCAAACAGAAACAAAATATGGTTCATCTCTTCCAGAGCAATCTCTTGCTGGAACCAGGAATTAATGAAGTGTCATAGAACAATGTGAGAGGTACTGTGGGCACAAAGGGAAAGCAGAAGAGGACTACCTGAGACTTCTTGGCGACGGGGTGGGGAGGGTAGGAGATGGTGTTCCTGAGGGGGGAAAATGGTCAAGGGTCTCGAAGGATGCTGGAGTTGGGAGAAAGGTGTTTTGGGAAGAGAGGAGCAAAGGAAAGCGTATATAGGGGCATTGCTGTGGGCTCAACGGTAGACAAGGAGAGTTGGGGAGTGACGGCCGAGTGGTTGAGTAGTCTACACCAAGGCTAGATGCTAGAGTTGGGACTTAGTTTGAAAGCTGTGGAGAGCCATTTGGGTTTTAGGTCTACGTGGAGGAGAGCCAGTAATGCAAGGGGGATTTTCCTGAAGCACACTGAGGTGACTCTTAAGAAATCCTTGTGTACACAAGTTGCCTCTCTCTGAAATCAACGTGGAGTGCAGGGTCCACAGGTCGGGAGTCCTGGCGCCGCCATTTATCAGTGGTCCCACCCTCGGCAAGTCACTTCCTCCCTCACAGCCGGGTCTTCACATCTCTGGAATGAAGGTCTTGGACTAGATCACATCCAGGTGTCCTCCCAGCTTGAACAGTATAGTCCGTGATCCTGTGATTCTGTCACTCCTTTTTGGAGCTCATTTTATCATTCCTAATGTTAACTTATTCATATGGTTATGCTAGCATGATGACTGACACCTAGCAGACATCACATTTCTTTCTTCCATGTGAAAATTCGATTACTGGGATGTGTGATGGTATGGTGTAGTAAGCTAAGTCAGTTGGTTTCTTTGTAGTCTTGGTCGGGTCAGAAATTATTTGCGTGACACGGAATAAATCATTTTACTTCTCTGGACAGTTTATTCCCTCCATGGCCAGTTCTCAAAATGGCTCCACTGAGAAATAAGAGGAAGATGTGACTCGTAGAATTCACACAAGTTTGTTCCATGTATATTAAAACAAACAAACAAACAAATAAAACTTTCAAATGCTAGCAAAGATCTCTATTTTAATTTTAAATGTTTTAGATCAGAAGTGGCTGAGTATCTTATGCAGAAGATATGCTGATTTCATCCACCACCACCGTTCCCCACAAAGACTAGGCAAAATCATTTTAACTTCATTTCCAAAACTATGATTTCAATGTGGAGATTTGGTCTACTTCTCTCTTTTTTTTTTTTTTTTTTTTTTTTTTGCGGTACGCGGGCCTCTCACTGTTGTGGCCTCTCCCGTTGCGGAGCAACAGGCTCTGGACGCGCAGGCTCAGCGGCCATGGCTCAGGGGCGCAGCCGCTCCGCGGTATGTGGGATCTTCCCGGACCGGGGCACGAACCCGTGTCCCCTGCATCGGCAGGCGGACTCTCAACCACTGCGCCACCAGGGAAGCCCCTACTTCTCTCTTTTTTTTTAAATGACTGAAGCTTATTTTTTAGGAAAAATTACATGTATATTAAAAATATCTAAAAAGCTAGAGAATATGTAAAAGGCAAATGTCAGAAATAGAAAACATATATTATTCCATTCACCCAGAGGTAAACTTATCATGCTGGACTCATACTTTATATTTTTTCCTAATATAATTGGATCAAACCATACATACTGTTATGTGACTTGACCAACATATCCCTCATCGTATATTACTATATAACAAAGTTTTAAGGGTCTGTTCAGACTCAGGCAAGATGAAATGGTGAGTTCCTGTGCTGGTAGAAAGCAGTGTGATGCAGGTGTGTGCAAAGTGATGGAGGAACTCGGGAAGGGAGCTAATTAACCCTTTCTGACCTTGAAGGATATCAAAGTTTGCCAGGCATAGAAGGGCAGAAAACATTTGCCAGATGGAAGAAACAGCCGATGAGAAGCTACTGGAAACGTTACAGACCGGAGCTGTTGGAGAACGGGGAGGAGTCTAGTTTGCCTGATGGGTGTGGTGAGTGGGCCGGGCTTCAACAGGAGGTGAGCAGGGTGGGTGGATCCAGTTAAGAACAGCTTTGTTTGCCAGGCTGCAGAGTGTGGACTTTGTTCTGCTGAGAGTCGGGAATCAGGGACTTTGCAGAATCGAGTTCTGCCGCAATGGTGCCGACTGAGCACAACCAAAACCTGACCTTACTCTTTAAGAATGGATTTTTAAAAATCTGGGTGCTTGAAAAGTCTTCACGTACAAGCCAAATACAGCCTTTAGGAACATTTCTCAGAAAATTCACACTACCTCTGCAGAAACCTCTTAAGCGCCTGCTGGAGTTCTTTAGTGGACTTAATACATGGTGGGTTCAGATAACTCCTGCAATGGCAAATTCATCCCTACAGAGCAAACTGCATAGGAGTTGTTTAAGCCACTCTCCCCGATAGGAAGGAACGTGTGTTGGCACTGCTGGATGCCTGCAGGAGGGCTGTGATGAAGAGGAAAGCCATGGAACCCAATATTGTCTGGTTTTTGTTTGGTTTTGGGTTTTATTACGGTACGCGGGCCTCTCACTGTTGCGGCCTCTCCCGTTGTGGAGCGCAGGCTCAGCGGCCATGGCTCACGGGCCCAGCCTCTCCGCGGCATGTGGGATCTTCCGGGACCGGGGCACGAAGCCGTGTCCCCTGCATCGGCAGGCGGACTCCCAACCACTGCGCCACCAGGGAAGTCCTGTCTGGTTTTTTTTTTTTTTGGTTTGGGTTTTTTCCCTCAGAACCAGTTGGTTTTTAGCCAGCCCATTGGCGCCACCCAGTGGGAAATCGCTAGAATACAGCTGTGAAGGCTTGTGGGCTTTTGCAGGGCGGATCCAACTGAGCCGTCCTTCCTCAAGTTTCAGACCTATTTCAACCATTCATTCCCTGTAAGAACGTTAAGAGGCCTCATAGTAAACAGTTTTTCTCCTGCATTTGAGGCTGCACGGTGTGGTGAGGAAAGCACTGGTCCTGGCTTTTCACAGACTAACTCAGTGGCTTTGCTTAAGTCCCATATCCTCTCTCAATCTTTTCCCTCTTCTGCTTTCCTTAAAAAAAAAAAAAAAAAAAAGCCTTCCATATTTCTTGTGTCTATAGTCTTTTAGTGGCATAATTGTTTTAGTATTTACCGATTGCACTTGTAACTCAAAGTGGCATCAGTCTGGATAAAGAAAAACTATCTCTTTGGCATTTTGAAAATTCAGGAACGATTGCAATTAATTGTTAATTAATATAAGTCAATATCACTCAGATGCATATTCATAAGAATGTCTCAGAGGCTTAAACCATGGTCATGTGGTGTAGTGGAAAGAGCTGGCCTTTGCATCCAGCTAGATCTGAATTTAAATCTCTACTTCTGCCACTTTCTGTGTGACTTTGATAAGTTATTCTCTGTCTCTGTGCCTGTTTCCTCATCAGACCAATGGGGATGGCAAAGCTTACTTCACAGGATCAGGGTAAGGGTTACATGAAGTGATATCTGTAGAGCCATGAGGGACACCGAGACTAAACAACAGCAAACCTTTGTTTGATGGAAGCGACTGTTACCATTTAAGCTCGGCAGCTCACTGTCCACCATACCTGTTCACCCTGAGCACATCACTTCTGCTCTGAGGCCTGAATTCCTCTTCTGTCAAAGTTTTACAGAGGCAATGATAGTAATATAACCACCTGAAGCACCTGCAACTCATAGGGGCTTAACAAATGCTAGTTCCTTTCTTTCTGTAATCCTGACCCATTGCAAATAATTATGAGAATTAGTTATAAAGGCAAAGTTGTCTTCATCCCATGATCTCTCCTTCACTCTCTTGCTCTCACTCTTTCAAACACACCCACACACACCCGCGCACACACACACACACACACACACACACACACACACACTTTGTATTCCCACCTAATTCCCACCTAATTTTTCCCATCTCTGTCACAAAAAGTTAACCAAAAACACAAGAACCTTTGGAAGCTTAACAGAGGAACAGCAAATTCCTTTTCAGGTTGTCATCATCTATTTCCATCCCCCCACACCAGGTGCGTGGGTCCTTTTTCAAATAGTTGTGCGCTTACCTGTCTCCCCACCCCTGCGTCCCCATCCTGCCCCAGCCCCCCTGCTCCAGCCACAGCAGCATCAGATCCCTGGCGGGCTCCACCTCGACTGTGCTTCCCTCCAGCCACAGCCCCTGTTCTCCAGTCCCCCTTCTCCCACCCTCACCTGTCAGACTCTTCCTCCTCTAGGTTGTGGAGTCCATCTCAGTGGGTACATTATCAGAGAAGTCTTCTCAAGGCTCTGTCTTCCCAGCACACAGTGGCTGCTGCCATGTTTGTGCTTCTGGAGAGATCAGGAAAGGGAATGAATGCATACTCTGTCCATGAATACTTTTTAACCTTCCCACTCACCTCAAGTAGGCATCACTGGTCTGCTTCACAGATGAGGACACTGGGAGCCCATTCATTGCTGGATTGCACAAACATTTTATCCATCATCACTTGCCAGGCACTGGGGACACAGCACAGACCACAGACACAGCCCTTTTCTCCGTGGGTCTTACAGGCTCTTACAAGGGATGAATCCAGGAGGCAGGAGTGAAACAGAAAGACTATCCTGGTTGTGGAGAAGGGTGCTATGGAAGAGCAGAAGAGGAGGTGATGCCCTATCCTGGAGGTTCGGAAGGGTATCCCTAGAAAGGGGCCACTTCAGCTAAGACCCAAAAGCTCAGGGAGGTCACGCAGGGTGGTAGTGAGGGCAGAGTGGGATGGGTGGATTGGGTTCTACCATGCCTCATCTCCTCCTCTAAATATTAACATTTATGTCATTGTATTTTATACTGTTTTCTCCCTGATAGACTGTAGTTCCTTGAGAACAGTGACCTCATCTCCCAGGCACCTGGTCCATAGCACAAGTACGGAGCATAAGTAAATGGTCACTTAATTTTTCAATATACGTATCTCTACATAATTGCCTTGCTTAATATTATAAGGGTGCAAAAGTACCTAGATTCTGTTCTGTATATTTGGTTATTTTTTTAGCCAGCACATTGGTATCGTTTTCTAATCGAGTCTCTGAGCAGCTGGCACGCCTATTCGCAAGCTCCTGTTACTCAGATGTTTCCTATTTGATAGGGGGCGCTGGAGGGTGAGCTGGGGTCAGCGTGCAAGAGAGGTAGCAGCTGGCGTCAGCTCTGCAGCAGGTGGACCTCAGAAGCGGCTCATTCATCTAACTAAAATATATGAAACGTGTCCTCCTAAATGCCACAAGGCACAAGTCTCCTTCCCAGCCTGCGATCCAGGACATTCTTAAGGATGAAAGAGGAGCTGCTGCCCTGTGCCAGGCACTGTGCTAGTGAGGGTTTCTTCTTCCTGACACCTTGGAGCTCACAAGTAGAGCTAACCCACATGCCCGTCGCCCATGTGTGTGCACGCGCACACACACACACACACACACACACACGTGTACAAACTGGCTTCTTGCACGCAGGCCTCCAGGTGGGCACAGGTGGGGGGCGTGGCTGATGCACGGTGGGAGGGGCGGGAGTGCCTGAAGGCCTCCCAGGCAGATCAGAGTCATCTTGCTGGAGTTGGGAAAATGAATGGCAATTAGCCAAGAGAGCAGGGCGTGATAGGAGCAGGCCACGGGCAAGGGTCTCGCCTGTGCAGAGCCCCAGAGAAGGAGAACAGATGGCACATTTGGGATCTATAAATGCCCACAAGAGCATTTATAGAAAGGCCAGCTGGTTGTGGTTGACTGTCAGACACATTGGGATAGTCTTCATTTCTATTAAGAAATGTCCTTCCTCCCACTTTTCTCGACTTGTACCTATCCTTCATTTTTTCATCTTTGACTGAAACTTACGTAAAGAGAAATTGTGCTCTACTGTAAGAAAAACAGCCGTCTAAATCCAATGATCATATCAACCAGTAAGTGATACTTCACTCCTGATGGGGAGACTGCTGGGAGTGGTGGAGACTAGGGCAAACTGGAGAGTGTATTCTGCATCTGAAGAGGACAGCAATTCTCAACTCAGCTGCCCAGTGGCTCCAGATCTTGCAATTTTTCCAAAACACAGAGCAACCTGGAATTTTGGCAAGTTAGCTGAGGTTTTTAAACATTGCTTTGATTTAAAAAAAAAAAAGCCTGCAGCCAGTGGAACACATCTGTATGCAGAGCCTTATTCCTGGGCCATGCTTGCAACCTCTGGTTTAAAGGCTCCAGAGGTTGCCAGGGTATTTTCAGAATCCTTCAACAAGTCATTGCTCTGCTTATAGTTACTCCTAACCATCCTTCTCCCCCTGCTTTCCAGAAAGAGATGACGAGCAGGATGTGTCACTAACGCCCCATCTTACCCTACGGAAGAAAGAGGAAAAGCTGTTTCCTCCTGGAGTCCCGGGCCGGCAGGAGGGAGACCTCCCTGGCTGAAAAGGCGCACCTACTTCTGGGAGCAGGCATGCTGGAGACCGGCGGTGACTCCTGAGAGATGTTCCCCGCTCACCTCGTGTGCTCTTAACCGTCTGAGCGCTGCTAGCCGTGACCTGTGGACCTGGCCAGGAGAGAAGGACGGCCCCTCACCCATCCTGGAGGAAGGAAGCCTCTGCACTTACATGCGTGTCGCAGTTCTGCCTGTGACCTGCCACCTAAGCTTTACTGGAATTCAGGTTTTGAGACTGAGATACTTACCTGTACTTTTCCACTTACCTGTCTCGTCAGCCGGCTGCCTTTTCTGTAACGTGTTTTCTGAGTACCCAGTGAATTTTGGAGCTCTGGACGCACAGCCAGTTTTTCTCTAACAAGCCTTCCTGTGCAGTCCCTGCAGGCTCTGGCCCTGATGCCGTGGTCTTGGCTGGGAGGTCCGTCCCACAGCATCAGTGCAGTTTCCCCCATAAGCAGTTTGACCAGGGACCACTCCACGGGGTGGCTTTTCTTGCCCCAGATAGGGTCTGCACACTTTCATTGCAGGGAGGAGACTGGTCTCTAGCCTAAGGCTAACTAGTTACCAGTTCACCCTCAACAGAATGTGCTTTTTATAACCACACCATTCCTTGTCTCTTCCGTTCAAGATATTTTTTTTTTCCCTGATTTCCCCGAAGAGAGAAATAAAAGGAAGTTATAAATGACCAAGAATGATCAGCAGACGCCCTGAGCCAAATTAGTGCAGTGTTTGTTCATTATTAAAGGGCGTGGTGGCTATCTTCGAACAATACTGAAATTTCAGTGGAAAAAAAAAACCCAACAAAAGTACAATGGGTCATTTGGTGCCTGTAGCTCAAATGCCCCGCCCACTGATTCTTAATCGCCCCAGACGGCCCTCTGAGCTTCTAGATCCAGCCGATGTTTTCTTCCTCTTCCTCTGCGCTCTCCCTTCCTCTGCCTTATGATATTATGGCACAAAGTTAATTTCTGCCCGGAGGATGCTGGGGCCACAGTTGCCAAGGTAACGGTGGAGCTGGAGCCAACTTCCTTCTCCCATCCTTCCCAGTGTTTCTATCCCAGTAGACAGAATCATTCTGTGCTACATCCTGCCTTTTGAAAGCTAAGTGACTTTTAGCCGAAGCAATGTTGCCTTCTCTGATTCATTCGCAAAACCGTGGTGGTCCTGAGAGCCTATGACTAGGGGGTGATGATACTTCCAGTGAGCATTTGAATTCGACAAAATAGCAGTTGGTGGAGGGATGTAGATAAGAATGTATTAGGGCATTTCAATGTAATACTGATTAAAGAATAACTCAACAGCTCTGATTTTGTTTCATTGCATGTAATGTGTTAAAACCATCTGGAGCTGCTGCGAGAGCCTAGAAAGGCATGAAGTCTTTCTTGGTCCAGACAGAAAGGGTGAACTGTCTGGGCACCGTGGCATTCTGTGTTGACCTAACCCGGCAAACCGACCCTTGCTTTGTATCTCGTCAAAGTTGTCTCATGGAATCCAAGTGCTGCTACCTCTCTCCATATTGTTGCGCTCTGATCAACAACAAACGTACCTTTTTTGCTTTTTGGTTTTTTGCTTCCTAAGTAACTTCGAGAGGACAAGATAGGCGAAGATTTTTCTCAGCATCATTTTTGGCTGAAAGGATATCTGACTGTCCTAAGCATCCGGAGATCAGACAAATGAGCCCGTCTTCCCGACCTATGCACGATGCAGTTAGTGCCACGTGGGAGTGTTGAGCAGTGAGACAGAGAAGTGACAGCATGGAGCCCAGGCCCTGGGAGGAACTCTGAAGCGCTGCACAATGGAAAACACAGGAGTTTTGCATTAAAAAGTTGACTAAGTTGGGCTTCCCTAGTGGCGCAGTGGTTGAGAGTCCGCCTGCCGATGCAGGGGACGCGGGCTCGTGCCCCGGTCCGGGAAGATCCCACATGCCGCGGAGCGGCTGGGCCCGTGAGCCATGGCCGCTGAGCCTGCGTGTCCGGAGCCTGTGCTCCGCAATGGGAGAGGCCACAACAGAGAGAGGCCCGCGTACCGCAAAAAAAAAAAAAAAAAAAAAGTGGACTAAGTTCCGGTATTTCAATATGCCTGATCACGTAGGATGCTGGACTCTGAAGACTTCTGTTATGAAGTCTTTTGAAGGTTATTTTCTGTTAACTGTTTGTGCATATGCAATTTCCACTCAATTAAAAAGAAATCCAGAGTTTTTTAAAACTTCTTGGAACAATTTCCCCCTGGTTGTATTGCTCGCTGCGCTAATCGGCACTGCTAGGGTAAGTGCTGGCAAACCACTCTTACGTTTTAATTACAGACTGTTCCTATTCCCGTAGAACTTTGTTTGGCAAATTCTGAAGAAAATCATTACAGACGATCTTTTATCTCTTTGGCCTGACTACATCCTAAGTACCTCTCCTGGCAAATAGAGATCTGAGCTCCTGGCATCTCTTCAGGCATCTCCTACTCTCTGGGTCTGAGATTGACATCTTGCTTCTTCCTCCTAACCTGGCTCACTCTCCCTCATTTCCCACTATTTTTTTTTTTAGTTGAGTAATACATGTATCGATGATTTTCTTTTTTTTTTTTTTTTTTGAGAAATGTCAAAGTGGAAATTTCAAAAAGGAAAGATTACAATGACATCCATATACCCGTAGTTGTCATTCTCTTTCGTTAATGGATTAGAGTCCTTCTTTTATGTATGTGTGAGGTGTGTGTGTACGTGTGTGTGTGTGTGTGCGTGCGCGTATGTGGGTCTTTCATGACACTGACATTAGTAAAGAGTTCTGGCTGGTTTGTTTGTAGAATGTTCCCCAATCTGGCATTTTTTTCTGATTGTTTCCTCATTATTAGATTCAGGTTAAACATTTTTTAGCAAGAATACTATGTAAGTGATGTGTTTCTTTCCTTTTGCATCGTATCAGGAAGCATATAATGTCTAGTTGTCTCTTTTTATGATAAATATTAAGCTTGATCAGTGGGTTGAGGTGTTGTCTGCCTGATCTATTCATTATAAAGTCCCATAATTCATTATAAAGATCTGAAGTTCCGTGTGCATACATTTTATAGAGTGTGAGACTGTACGTATGTGCTTTCCTTTCCTAACATTCACAAAGAGGTCCAGGATCTCCAAAAGATTACAGCCATTGCAGTTAGATGATATAGCAGTGACAGAGAATTCATCTTTTCCCATTTAACAGAAGAGGACACAAAAAGTTTCCCTCTGCAGGTAATGCATGAGTATGCTGACTAATGAGAATTTGTGCGGTCCCTGAAGCCAGAGTTAAGACATATATAACTTTTTTTTCTCCCATCCTCAGTGACCTCCCATTCAGACCGATGGTTTATTTTAGAGAGTGTGCATTTTCATTGATGGTGATTGCCCAAGGGTGCAACAATTGATTTGGGTGGGGAGGAAATCTTATATATTACACTGGGTCATGGCCTGACCATAGTACATATACAGATGTGAAGTATATATGTCGTATTAAATTTCCGTAGGGATAGGGAGATGATTAGGAATAGAATGTCTAAAAAGGCTCTGTAGGAGGATGATAATTTTAAAAAATTGAGAAATACCCATCTGGAGTCAGTTTCTACTTCTGAGATTTCTCATTTTCTCTTCCTGGGGTGTTTGCTCATTTCTGAGCGCCAGGATGAATGGAAGCAACTTCGAGAGATTTCTTAAGCTATTCCTTCTACCCTCCCAAACCACATCAATAATATTCCAGGTGAAAAACCAATTCTCCTCTCAACGATCTTCAGGCACAGAAATTCTGCAGCATCCTCTGGTATAACCCACAGACCAGATTCAATCTGAAATCCTTCCATTCAACTTGAGTTAAACTATTATCTATGCGTTTCAGCTCACCTTTTTTAGTATCCCACATTAAGATCCAAAGACTGTATAAGTAAAAACATACTAAATGAGAGCTTTATTTGCATGGCCACTAAATATTTGAAGACTGTTACCAGTTGTCTTTCAGCCTTCCTCCATTTATCATCTCCCAATGGTGGAATTCTCTTGGAAGTCTCGTTGCCCCACTGCTAACATTGCTGTACTTGAGCCTGAAACCTTCCCAAAGCTCTCCATGTCACTGTGCATTATGGATGTACCTAGCAGTGAACATTAAGAAATTACTGCACGCTGTCTCCAAACTATGTTGTGTCTTTGCTAACTCTTGACTTGATTTTATACACTTATAAATGTTCTTTTCTATTGTATTTGCCCGCACTAAATCCTTATCTATATTCTGTTCCGCCATTTTGCTTTTCTTCTTTAGCTTCCTTCCTTCCTACCTTTAGCGTTCCCTGTAAGATCACACTGAGTTATTTTGTTTTAATCCCCTCTTTAATTGGCAAAGCATTAGGGGACGTGGATAGAATTTCTCTTATCTTTTTGTGGCGATTATGTCATTCTGGTCATTAATGGAAGCACATCACTTCCTATGGTCTCTAACCTTACACCGCTTCCACACCCTATGGGTATCACACTGTGAGAACAAGAAATATCATAGGAAAAGTACAGCCACCAAGGAATGTGTACAAAGGCAAAATCACTAAAAGGAATCTGATGTGTCACTTGGTTAATACTGTTGTCCTTTGTGCTTTGATCATTTTCGTTCTTAATGAAATAGGTGATTCTCTCCTAGAATTAGTGAAACAAAGCGTGTTTTGGAACTAATGGGGTTTTTTTCCCTGCTTTTAAAAATATATCAACAAAAAAACTTATAACACGTTGTTTCCCTCTGGGCAGTTATTAATTCTGGGTAACCAGTTTTCAATGAATAAATAAGGATTTTTGTAACGTTTAGAGGGAAGAGTCCATTTCTAATCTGACAGTTAAGCTGTTTTACTAGCTTTTAATGTTCTAATTTCAAAGTTTTTCAGTATCTTTTCTAATTGCATCAGAAAAAAGATTTAGCATATTTTTAGTTCCATTTGTGATTAAATTAAGGGTTTGGTTCTAAGAACAGACTAACAATGAAAAACAATTAAAATGCAAGATAAAACTAAAGGATATTTATGAAATCAGTTTTATGTGAGCTTAGGAATTCAAATGTTACAAATAAAAGACACATAACCATCTTCTATTTTGTCTTTTTTATGTGTTTGTTTTATTTCTTTAACAAGCATATTCCTCATCCTGCAATGATCCTGGAACAAATAAATGAAGAGAAAGGTTCACTCTACACAAAACTAATTCAAAATTTATTTTAGAACACATGCCCATATTCGTATTTTAGCAGAAGTTCCTTTATTCTATTACAAATTTTCCCGGGAGGGTGTCATGCCTATCGTGTAGCTTCTCAACAGATTAATGTTGTACATCTTTTTTCTGGCAGTAGGATTCAGTATTAAGTTTGGTAACAGCCTGACATATAAAGGTAATAAGTCTAGATTATAGAAAAAACTCATCAAGCAGAGTAAACAGACCTGAGGTTTAATCTCAGGTTTGCCACTACCTTATCTGTATGACCTTGGGTAGTATATTGAATTGTTATGAACTGCAACTGGGGTCCTAGATTTGTTCCTACGTAGCTTATAATTATTTTTGGACACTGATGTACGATTAAAATATTAACATATTTGGAAAAGCAGAAACATGTAAATTCTATATACTTCTATATTATTGATATTAGTACATTTACAGTCACTGTGTAATCATTGTAAATGAGTCCAAAAGTAGCCCCTGTTCCTAATAGCAACAATAGAATACTATGTCTGACGAAAGCTGTTTGTGACGAGGTGATTTCTAGACACAGGGCAGTGAGGAACGAGATTTCTGGAACTCAATCACACACACAAGGGTTTCTCTGTTTCTCAGTTCCACTGTCTGAAATGTATCCCAAGAAGTGACAGAGACGGGGGCTATGGACGGAATTTGTCCTGCAGGCATGTTTTGTTGGACCTACGAAGATTGTAGTTGTTGTTGTTGTTTAACTAGTACTGACGTTTAAAAATCGGAAAATTTGACACATGAAAATTTCTGGCTTCTCTTACAAAATCAGAAGATCTGGCCACACAAGGCTTTTGTTTTCAGGAATCGGCTGAGAAGTGGCTGACCCATTTTGATGGAGTTTCTCTCTAATGTACCACTGTCCTCTTACACTGGGATGCTTCACGCATGTACATTTCTTGCCACTTCCCTAAGGCATGTCAGGTCACAGCCCCTGCTTTACCATGTCCAGAGAGGCCCCTGAGGAAACCACTATTTTAATTTTCAAATGTATCCCCAAACACATTGAATACCTGGTGTATTATCATATTCTCCCTAGTAACCTACATTGTATTAATGATAATAAATGGAAAACTGTCTAATGATAATAAATGGAAAACTGTCTTAGAAGACAATAAATTCAAACCAGATGCCTTCAGTCCTTCCACCCAACAACAGCAAAATTGATACTCCCATAAGAAGTTTGCTTCCCGTGGACGCTAAGCTGATCATTAAATCTATGCAATCTTTCAATATCCTAAATTCTTAAATTTCAACTTTGCTTCCAAGCAGACTTCATTGCTACAGTGACCAAAATGATAAAGAACTGTCATTGGGAAGCAATCGTAGTGTCATTTATAACAACTACATATTTTATCTGAGTTTTCTATTTCGTGGTGAAGTAGATTTTAACAGAACACATTATTTTAACGGAAACTTCTTATTTTAATGCAGCATTCATCATCTAACTGAGTTTTAATGAAGACAAAAAAAAATCCCAGTACTTAATAAATTAAAACCCAAATGAGGACATCCAATTCAATCTAATTAAACTTTGATTGAGCTTATAAATATTACTGCATACGAGATTAAGTTGAATAACTGCTCCAGAGGAAATCGTATCATATAACTGAGATGTGACCTCACCTATAACCAAATCAGCAAAGGATAAGAGTGTAAGCATTTTCAAGAAATATATAGAACATAGAGGCACAAAAGTATCAACAGAATCCTGTTTATTAACCCAGAAACAATATTTTGGATAACTGTTTCTCCATAACTGTGCATATAATGTCTCTACAATGATATATTTAGTATTGCTAAAAACTACATGCGGACATCCATCCATAAGAGGCAGCAGCATTTAGAAAAATCGTACATTGTGGCTTGTTTTTTTATCTAAAGGCTAATTATTTCACTTAGGGCAAAGATGCTGAGGTCTTTTAGACAGGATGAAGTTTGGTGGGAGAAGTTAACATTGGCTGGACATGAGGAACTGGGCCGCCCACCCCTGCCCGGTCTGTGGATGAGAATATAGTCCCTTCTTTGCTCAAAACCTCGGATTAAAAGCCTTCAGTTCCCCTCTCTCCCTCCACTCCTTGCTGGTGTCACACATGCTGGTCACATTCACACTTATGGCCTCTGCGCTGGCCGTTCCCCTGCCTAGATGCTCTGCCCCCAAATACCCTCATGTCTAATTCCTTCTCCCCTCAAGTCTTTGCTTAAATGTCACCTTCTCACTGGGGCCTCTGCTGGTCACACCTGCCCACCAAGACTCACGGTCCCCCTTTCTCTGGGCAAATTTTCTTTTTCCCATAGCATCTATGTTGTGTAATTTATTTACTAGGTTTATTGTGTATCGTCTGTCTCCCCCAACTAGAATATGAATTCCATGTCATCAGGGATCTCTGTTTTGTTGATTGATGTATACCTAGCACCTAGAAGAGAGTGTCTGGCACATAGTAGATGCTCAATAGACCTTTGCTGAATGAATGAATGAATGAATGAATTCACATGGAAGACAAGTGCCTAATTAAGATCTGCTATCAGAGAGAGATTAATTAACAGCAATGTATAATAATGATGATATTAGATGCTACTAACACCAAAAGTATACATTTGAGTGCATACTCTTAGCACACGCTAAGCGTTTTACTTGGATTATCTCATTTAATGGTCATGATGAAGTGGGTTATGATGAGATAAGCCACCATGAGGTGGGTTATCTATGTGTATCCCCATTTTAAAGTCAGAGTTACCTAAGTAATTTGCCTGAGGTCACAAGCAAGAAAGTGATGTCACACAGGGCTGCTCCAGAGCCCACACTCTGCACTAAAGGAGTCACCACCCCCCCACCGTGAGGCATCATGGTCTTCCTCTCTATAGATACCGCAGCCACGTCATATAGCAGTTCAGCCTTCAGTTTCTTTCCTGGCCATTTGTTAATGTGATTGTAGCAGTGCTTCTGTGACCAGTCCAGCTGTGGTCAGAAAGCATTTCTATTCACAAGATGTTCATTCACACATACAGAGTGGACCCTTAGTCAGAGGTTAGGTGGGACAACAGATCTAACGGGGACACCAAGAAGATCAGAATAACTGGTCCACAGAGTGTTGAGTGGTGTGAGGCCAAGACCAGAGGCCACGATGAGGTCCCTGAGTGGGCAGGGGACACAAGTCCAGGAGGAATCACCCAGGTTGGGAGCAGGGTGTTCCTATGATCAATTGAAATGGTACATAAGAAACTTCTAGGTCTTGCTCCCTGCTGTGAAATGGGAAGAATAAAAGCATGCATTTCACTCATCCTTAGAGGAAAACAAAAAGACTTTTAAGAATTAATAAACAGGACTTCCCTGGTGGCGCAGTGGTTGGGAATCCGCCTGCCAGTGCAGAGGATGCCGGTTTGAGCCCTGGTCCGGGAAGATCCCATGTGCCACAGGGCAACTGGGCCGGTGCGCCACAACTACTGAAGTCCGCGCGCCTAGAGCCCGTGCTCCGCAACAAGAGAAGCCACCGCAGTGAGAAGCCCGCGCACTGCAACGAAGAGTAGCCCCCGCTCGCCGCAACTAGAGAAAGCCTGCGTGCAGCAACAAAGACCCAACACTGCCAAAAATAAATAAATTTTAAAAAAGGGTTAATAGACAGAAACACCCAACGCAGAAGATTAGCTTTGACAATAAGAAATTTGAGAAACTATCACAGTTAATTTTTGCTTTTTCTTCTCCATGAAAAAAATTAATGCATTAATTCTCCAGCCATAATGTAAAATGTGTGGTTACAGGAACTATTAGAAATATACAGCTGAGAGGCTAGAGCAACGAGTGGCTGAGGGATTTATTTATGCATGTATTCCATGGGCTAATTTAGAAATGAATAGGAAACACACTGAATTTGAAAAGCAGCCTCCAGTCCATCCACCTGACTTATGCAGCTTCCTCTGAGGTCACCAGGAGTCGTGCAGAGCATAAATGTTTACAAGTTCCTGGTTCCACCGGGAGATCTTTAATATGTCAGGACATAATGCTGGCCTATGTTTTAAGGCTGGATGAAATTAGTATGCTGCGAGCAGGTGAATGACGTTTACCTTCCCGTTCCTAGGGCTCCGTGGATATTATCCGTGAAATGATTCAACCTCCACACATAGAGGCAGCATTTGTCAAAAGAGTGAGTAGTGGGAGTATTTTTTTTTAATAGTAAATCATTAGATTCAGCAATAATTGAACCAAGGAAGTTAAAGAAAATTCATTCAAAAGGTGAACCCCACTTCACACTCCTAGGAAGAATTTTTAACACATTTCCAACCTTAGCGTGGGCTTCCTGAGGTGCAGAAAACACCGGGTGTAGCTTTGGTATTAAGTACTAACAGGGCATTATCTAGACATTGAATTCAGTAAAACCCTGTGAGCATATGGATTTGAAATAAAAGAAATAAACAATTGCAAGTCCAGAAAGTTCCTAAGAGCTGTAAGCTGTAAGTTATTGCCACGTTAGCATTCAGGAAAAAGATTGTGCTGCCCTTGGGCTCGTGGCATTGCATTGAAATTTGCGTTCTCCCTCCTAAGTGACTGAAAAAGGACTTCGGTGCGACTCAAATAGAGAAACGTGAAGGGAAGGTACCCAAGCCCCTCACCCACTGCCGAGAGGAAGAGAAAATAAACAAGGGAATTTTTACATGAACATTCTCTGGTGCTCATAGATTCCTGTTACGTGTGGGAAAGGACTAGAAACAGAACAGATGGGTGTGCTGAGTGCTTTCAAGGGAGTTAGGCGGACATTTTGTGGGGAAGAAGGGCTAGGAATTAATTTACTGAGAATCTACTTTGTGCCAAGCACTGTGTTTGGTACTTGACATATCTCCTCCCATCCCCTTCTCACAACTGTTCCCTGAGGGAACTATTGGTGACAACAGCTATCCGTAATCTGTTGCAGATGTGGTGACCGAGCGCAGTGGCTGGGGAGCTGGGATGAGGCCTTGCTCTCATCCAGTGCTAGGCATCGTGCCAAGCATTTTACTCTGATTATCTGAATTAATCCTCACTCCAGTCCTTGGGGTAGATACTATTGTTATTATTCCCATTTTACAGATGAGGAAACTGAGGTTGAGGGGCAAGAATCTTTTTCAAGGTCATGCAGCTAGTTAGTGGTGGAGCTGGGATTTGAAACCAGGCAGTCTGTCTCCAGACCCCCGGCTCTTCATCACTAGGTTACATCGCTCCAACACACACACTTCAGCTATTAAAAAGTTATTCCTCCTTTTCCCTTGTTCACTTGCTACCCTGGTGACAAAGCTTCTTTCACCATGAGGGTCAAAACATGAGTCACCCCTGAAAAGCCCAGAGGAATCTGGGGAAGCAGCGATGAGGAAGTTACACAGGTGAGATGAATGCCTGCTGCACAGAACAGAAAGGGTGAATCTGATGAAAATGCCCCTGAAAGTTAAGATCGTCAAACCGATGGGTCAAAGGGAGGAAACAAGTGGGCTTAATGCCCAAGCGGCTGCCGATGCGCAGCCAGCTGCTGCCTGGGGAAGAAAACCTGGCTTCGGAAGCCCAGCCTCTGCCAGCTTCAGAAGAGCAGCCAGGGGTACAATCGCCCCTCTGATTCAGAGGGGTTCACACCTTCCAGTTGTCCCCCAAACAGTTTCCTTTCTGATCAGACTTAGTCTTGCAGGGATGACTAGTACATACCAAGGAACAGGCAAGACTGGAAAATAGGGAAATTCAGCCCAAGTCATCAGGCGAGCACCTCCCTGCTAGTGCTGAGCGCTCTCAAGGGCCCTTCGTCAACCTAGTAACGGACTCACAGATGCTGTCATTTTGCAGATTTCACTGGGGCAGGAGAACGGAAGCCTCAGCTCCTTTGCTTTGGGCTGGGTGCCCTCATCTGTCTTTGCTTTTTCCCATCCCTGGGTTCAGAAGCCCTTAGAGAAGAAATAATTTTCCCCATTTATGTGCACTTCTTCAGCATCCATCCTTGTACCAATCGCGTCTGATAACTACTAAGATGTGATTTGCCTTAAGGCCAGCTGGGAGAGATCTATGGACACGAAGGAGACATCTGATAACTGCTAGAGTTCAAATACAGCCGATCCGTGAATACGGAGTGGAGAAAGCAGCTAGTTCCAATGGAAAGCTTGCCAAAACAGACTATGTAGTCTGGCTAGCAGAAAAGGAAAGTGTTTATTCAGAAAAATTGGAAAACAAACTGTGCCCTTTTCTCTACCACGCTTAGATTGTCCTGAAGGGGAGATTTATTTCAATGAGATTATGGAAAGACAAAATAGCAGATAAGATTCAGCAACTTAGGGGAAAGATTTGACCAAACTCTTATTAGAAAATTAGGGACTTCCCTGGCTGTCCAGTGGTTGAGAATCTGTGCTTCCACTGCAGGGGGCGCGGGTTTGATCGTTGGTCAGGGAACTAAGATCCCGCATGCAGCTCAGCACAGCCTAAATTAATTAATTAATCAATTAATTAAAAAAAGAAAATTAGCCTCAGAGTCACAGAGGCCCCTCTTCCTCCACTGGCACGGCCTCTGCCTGTCCCTAGGCTCCCCTTCCTCGTGCCCCAAACACTACAAAAGCCAGGAGACACTCTCCTTGCCTCCAAATCCCCTCTCCCCTCCCACTCTTCACAAACTGAAGCCAGGCTGCTCTTTCTAAATCCCAGACCTGTGCCCCTTCCCCCCACCCCTCAGTGCTCTTCCCTGGCAGCCCACCACCACCAGCAGGAACCAGACTCTTTAGCGAGGCCCCGAGGCAGTCTTCTCACAAGTTAGGAAGAATGGCCAACAACCCTTGCACTCATCCTCCGTTTTTTGGATTTCGTAGCCTAGAAAGTTTAATATGAAACAACAGAGTGATTTAGGGATGCTCTCCTCACCATCTCTCCTCACCCTTATTTCATAGAAGAAAGGACATTTCAACACCCAAAGAGGAGAAAGAGTAGATCTGGGAATAAAAGCCCATCCTTCAGGTTTCCCTAGCGTAGTGAAAGCGTCTACACCTGCAGCGGCATGCTGGCTGATGCGCTGGGGTTGTAACGCAGGTGTTTGAAATAGCCACGTGCTGTTTTTGTGAGTTTGTTTGGTGCCGATGGTGGCAGGTTTTCCTGGCGAGACCTGAACGCCTAGAGGCACTTGCTTGCTTGGGTAGCACAGCCTTTCAATGCCTGGCCACTCCGCCTGTGGTCCTGCCGGCCTGCCCATCTGTAAGAAGAAGCACAGGGAGCCTGCCTTCCAGGACAGCCTGGGGACGAGCACACAGCCCGCCCTACCTCCTACCACTGCTTCCACGTGACCTGAAGGACAGAACTGCTGTGGCCGCCCCCAGAGGTGGGAAATGGCTCCCTTTACCTGAGGCCCTCAAGATTACTGAGATTGCCTCACCCTCCCTTCCCTGCCACTAGCCCACCCCTGCCTAGAGGACCAAGAACTGGAATCAAGCCTCCTCTATGGCTAAGGAGCCTCCGTACGCCCCACCCACACCCCTAGGTGATCTCAGGTAGGAGACAGGCAGCAATAAAGGTAGTTTGGGGGCTTCCCTGGTGGCGCAGTGGTTAAGAATCTGCCTGCCAATGCAGGGGATACAGGTTCGAGCCCTGCTCCGGGAAGATCTCACATGCCGCGGAGCAACTAAGCCCGTGCGCCACAACTACTGAGCCTGCGCACTAGAGCCCGCAAGCCACAACTACTGAGCCCATGTGCCACAACTACTGAAGCCCGCCCGCCTAGAGCCCGTGCTCTGCAACAAGAGAAGCCACCATTATGGGAAGCCGGCGCACCGCAACGAAGAGCAGCCCCCGCTCGCCGCAACTAGAGAAAGCCTGTGCGCAGCAACGAAGACCCAACGCAGTCAAAAATAAATAAATAAATAAGTTTATTTTAAAAAAGGATAGTTTGCATGCTAGCCAGAGTCTGGGTCTGGGTTTCTCTCTAAATGTTTCCAGAGGAACTATTATTGGCTCCATCCCTGGAACTGAATCCTTGATCAGAATAAAACTCATAGGATCTAAGCTGGATATTGAAGAAGTTGAGAGGGTAGAGGGCTGCCAGATACAGAGGAAGCAGAGAGGACAGGAAATGAGAGAGTCCCATCGGGTGGAAGAACAAGGAGGGCGGGAGCATTTGAATTAGAGCATGGCCGGGAGAAAAGGTTGTGCTCAGAGAGTGATCTCTTTGAATTTAAGGTTCCAATTTTATTTATTGGAATATTTAGTTACTGAATAACTAAATACACCAACACAGTGATGTAAAAGCAACACCTCTCTTATCCTGTCTCATGATTTTGTGGGTCATGGACTCAGGCAGGGCCCAGCTGGGCAATTCTGCTCCACTGATGGCAGTCACGTGATGAGGTTCAGCTGGTGGCTGGGCTGATGGGTAGAGCCAAGGTGGTGTCACTCAGGTGCCTGATGCTTTGCAGGGACGGCCAGAAGACTGGGCTCAGCCGGGCCCCTCTCCTTCCGCATGTAGTCTCAGGTCCTCACCGTGGGTTGTCTCCAGTAAGGTACCCCTTACGTGGCAGCTCCGGGCTTCAGAGCTAATATTCCAAGAGACAGGAGTGAAACTGCCAGCCCCTTAAGGCCTGGGTCAAATTTTCTTCTTAGTTCTAATACTGAGTAGACTCTTAAATTTTCTGAGTAAACCATCTTGCCATCTGTGAATAATGACAGTTTTGTTTCTTCCTTTTTTACTAAAACCTCTACTTTTTTACTAAAACCTCTACTTTTTTACTAAAACCTCTGGTACAGGTTTAGTAAAAGCACCTACATATTTACTGTTTGGTCTTTACAGAATATTTACCAATCTATGCTTTAGACCATAGGTTTAAGTGTGAAAAAAAGAATCGTGAAAGAACTAGGACAAAAAGGTTTATTTTTAAAATAACCTCAGAGTGGGGAGGGATAAACTAATTTAAATAAGAAATGGCATGGTACTTCCTACAAAAAAATAAATAGGTATGAATTGAGGGGAGGGAGGGAAGGTGGAAGGGGAAATAAACTAAAGAGTGGAGGAAGGCTGATTGGATGCAGCTTGTGGGATGATAAAGAAGAGAGTTATTTTAGGAAACACTAAAGGAGTGTTGGGGAGAAATTTGGATAAAGAATATTTTAAGGAAGTTTTACACTGTATCGTATTATGTAGTATTTTGTATTCCCTTTTCGCGGTCTCTTTATGAGACCTCTCTCAAGGCACATCTTACTTTACAAACTTCTAATAAGACATTAGACTTTACAACTAAGCTTTGTTTACTGTGTGCCAGTCACTGTGCCAAGGGATTGACATGCCACATCTCATTCAATGATTATAACAACTCCATGGGGTGAGTGCCATCATTTCCCCCACTTTACTGATGAAAAAACTGAGTCTCAAAGAGATGAAATATTTTGCTCAAGGTCCAACTGATAGTAAGTAAAGGAGCAGAGATGTGAACCCAGATCACCAGACTCAATGCCAGGACTCTTAACCACTATATATTTCTCCTGGTATTGGCCTTTTCATGGTATCAGAGAAAGGATATGGCAGCTTGTGAGTAGATAGATGCTCATTCTGAGCTCCTGGAATGGAACCAGGACAAGGTAAGTGTTGGCCAGGCTTTCCTGGAGGCAGCTGGCACACTATTCTGCAGTATTCATCTGGAGGAAGGGAATGCATTAATGTTAGTAGGAGTAATAAAGTAAATTAATTCAGAGGCATGAGTGTTTGTCATCAGGACACAGGAGAAAAGAACAGGAAACTGCAGAATATTGACCTCCTTGCAACCACACAAGTGAGGTGAGCCAAGAGCAAGCAGGAATCTAAGTCACAGTAGAGCCTGAACTGAGTAAGTGCTCCCCTTGGTTGCCCTGACAATGGGACCTCCTTCCATTAAAATGTTATTATGATGTGGAAAGACACATGCATACAAAGTAAACAGTAATTCGGTGCAGAGCAAAAGTGTCAGGGAGGAGTTTGGGAGGAGTTTGTGTAACAGATAGAGGATCAGACCTTAAGGGAAAGAATTTCACTTATGTATTAAAAAGTTGATGTTTCTCAGGATGGCTTGGGTTCTGCAGACCTATTGTGCAGGATACTGTCCACGTAAACAATAAGCTATACACCTGCAGTTTTGTGCTGCCTCACCTCTCCTGCCTGATGCCCTCACTGTACGGAAGGACAACCCTAGGAAGCAGAGTGGGCAGGTCTGTAAGAACCATGCACCAGGGTCCATTTCCAGGCTCTCTTTGTTCCATTGGACAAAGGACAGGGCAGCACAATCCTACCGGGCCTGTAGCACGTTCTCCATGAGTTTTTATTAGGATGGCCTTTTGCCAATATCCCCAACTTAGTCTCCAAATCACTCAGTCCTTCAGCTTATAAAATGGTTTGTTATAAGAAACAGTCCTATGAAATTCATTAATGAGCCTCACAGAAGTTTTTTTTCAGCATTTAGCACCTACTGTGTGCAAGGGTCTGCAGATACAGCAGTAAATAAGATACACTGGGTCTCACAGAGCTTATATTCTAGCAAGGGGAGATTATCAGGAAACATTATTTGCATGCAAATAACTCCTTATCATCAGGATGAATCCTCCAAGGGTAAGCTCAAGGCATTATATAAGAACAGGAGAACCTGGATTTGGCTCAAGATGGTGGAGTAGAAGAACGTGTGCTCTCTCCCTCTTGCGAGAGAACTGGAATCACAACGAACTGCTGAATAATCATGACAGGAAGACACTGGAACTCACCAAAAAAGATGCCCCACATCCAAAGACAAAGGAGAAGCCACAATGAGACAGTAGGAGGGATGCAATCACAATAAAATCAAATCCCATAACTGCTGGGTGGGTGACTCACGAACTGGAGAACAATTATACCACAGAAGTCCACCCACTGGAGTGAAGGTTCTGAGCCCCACGTCAGGGTTCCCAAACTGGGGTCCAGCAACGGGAAGAGGAACCCCCAGAGAATCAGACGTTGAAGGCAAGTGGGATTTGATTGCAGGACTTTGACAGGACTGGGGGAAACAGAGACTCCACTCTTGGAGGGCACACACAAAGTAGTGTGCACATTAGGACCGAGGGGGAAGGAGCAGTGACCCCATAGAGACTGAACCAGACCTACCTGCTAGTGTTGGAGGGTCTCCTGCAGAGGCAGGGGATGGCTGTGGCTCACCATGGAGACAAGGAAACTGGCAGCAGAAGTTCTGGGAAGTACTCCTTGGCATGAGCCCTCCTGGAGTCCACCATTAGCCCCACCAAAGAGCCTCTAGCCTCCAGTGCTGAGTCACCTCAGGCCAAACAACCAACAGGGAGGGAACTCAGCCCCACCCATCAGCAGACAAGTGGATTAAAGTTTTACTGAGCTCTGCCCACGAGAGCAACACCCAGCTCTACCCACCACCAGTTCCTCCTATCAGGAAGCATGCACAAGCCTCTTAGATAGCCTCATCCACCAGAGGGCAGACAGCAGAAGCAAGAAGAACTACAGTCCTGCAGACTGTGGAATTAAAACCACATTCACAGAAAGATAGACAAAATGAAAAGGCAGAGGACTGTGTACCAGATGAAGGGACAATATAAAACCCCAGAAAAAAAAACTAAATGAAGTGGAGATAGGCAACCTTCCAGAAAAAGAATTCAGAATAATGATAGTGAAGATGATCCAGAGCCTTGGAAAAAGAATGGAGGCAAAGATTGAAAAGATGGAAGAAATGTTTGACAAAGACCTAGAAGAAATAAAGAACAAAGAGAGATGAACAATACAATAACTGAAATGAAAAATACACTAGAAGGAATCAATAGCAGACTAACTGAGGCAGAAGAATGAATAAGTGACCTGGAAGACAGAATGGTGGGAGTCACTGCCATGGAACAGAATAAAGAAAAAAGAATGAAAAGAAATGAAGACAGCCTAAGAGACATCTGGGACAACATTAAATGCACCAACATTTGCATTGTAGGGGTCCCAGAAGGAGAAGATAGAGAGAAAGGACCTGAAAAATATTTGAAGAGATTATAGTCAAAAACTTTCCTAACGTGAGAAAGGAAATAGCCACCCAAGTCCAGGAAGCACAGAAAGTCTCAAACAGGATAAACCCAAGGAGAAACATACCAAGACACATAGTAATCAAATTGACAAAAATTAAAGACAAAGAAAAATTATTAAAACCAACAAGGGAAAAACAACAAATAACATAAAGAGGAATTCCCATAAGGTTAACAGCTGATTTCTCAGCAGAAACTCTACAAGCCAGAAGGGAGTGGCATGATATATTTAAAGTGATGAAAGGGAAGAAACTACAACCAAGATTACTCTACCCAGCAAGGGTCTCATTCAGATTTGATGGAAAAATATAAAGCTTTACAAATAAGCAAAAGCTAAGAGAATTCAGCACCACCAAACCAGCTCTACAACAAATGCTAAAGGAACTTCTCTAAGTGGGAAACACAAGAGAAGAAAAGGACCCACCAAAACACAAAGCAATTAAGAAAATGGTAATAGGAACATACATATTGATAATTACCTTAAATGTGAATGGATTAAATACTCCAACCAAAAGACACAGGCTCGCTGAATGGATACAAAAATAAGACCCATATATTTGCTGTCTACAAGAGACCCACTTCAGACCTAGGGACACATACAGACTGAAAGTGAGGAGATGGAAAAAGATATTCTATGCAAATGGAAATCAAAAGAAAGTTGGAGTAGCAATACTCATAGCAGATAAAATAGATTTTAAAATAAAGAATGTTACAAGAGACAAGGAAGGACACTCTATAATGATCAAAGAATCAATCCAAGAAGAAGATATAACAACTATAAATATATATGCACCCAACATAGGAGCACCTCAATACATAAGGCAAGTGCTAACAGCTATAAAAGCGGAAATCAACAGTAACACAATAATAGTGGAGGACTTTAACACCTCACTTACACCAATGGGCAGATCATCCAGACAGAAAATAAGGAAACACAAGCTTTAAATGACACAAGAGACCAGATAGATTTAATTGATATTTATAGGACATTCCATCTGAAAACAGCAGATTACACTTTCTTCTCAAGTGCACATGGAACATTCTCCAGGATAGATCACATCTTGGGTCACAAATCAAACCTCTGTAAATTTAAGAAAATTGAAGTTGTATCAAACATCTTTTCTGACCCCAATGCTATGAGACTGGAAATCAATTACAGGAAAAAAAATGTAAAAAACACAAATACATGGAGACTAAACAGTGCACTACTAAATAACCAAGAGATCACTGAAGAAATCAAAGAAGTAAAAAAAAAAAAAAACATAGAAACAAATGACAACGAAAGCATGATGACCCAAAACCTATGGGACGCAGCAAAAGCAGTTCTAAGAGGGAAGTTTATAGCAATACAATCCTACCTCAAGAAACAAGAAAAATCTCAAATAAACAACCTAACCTTAAATCTAAAGAAACTAGAGAAAGAAGAAGAACAACAACAAAAACCCAAAGTTAGTAGAAGGAAAGAAATCATAAAGATCAGAGCAGAAATAAATGAAATAGAAACAAAGAAAGCAATAGCAAAGATCAGTAAAACTAAAAGCTGGTTCTTTGAGAAGATAAACATAATTGGTAAACCTTTAGCCAGATTCATCAAGAAAAAGAGGGAGAGGACTCAAATCAATAAAATTAGAAATGAAAAACGAGAAGTTACAACGGACACCGCAGAAATACAAAGCATCATAAGAGACTACTACAAGCAATTCTATGCCAATAAAATGGACAACCTGGAAGAAATGGACAAATTCTTAGAAAGGTGTAACCTTCCGAGACTGAACCAGGAAGAAATAGAAAATATGAGCAGACCAGTCACAAGGGATGAAATTGAAACTGTGATTAAAAATCTTCCAACAAACAAAAGCCCAGGACCAGATGGCTTCACAGGTGAATTCTATCAAACATTTAGAGAAGAGTTAACACCCATCCTTTTCAAACTCTTCCAAAAAATTGCAGAGGAAGGAACACTCACAAGCTCATTCTACAAGGCCACCATCACCCTGATACCCAAACCAGGCAAAGATACTACAAAAAAAGAAAGTTACAGAATAATATCACTGATGAATATAGATGCAAAAATCCTCAGCAAAATACTAGCAAACAGAATCCAACAACACATTAAAAGGATCATGCACCATGATCAAGTGGGATTTATCCCAGAGATGCAAGGATCCTTCAATATATGCAAATCAATCAATGTGATACACTATATTAACAAATTGAAGAATAAAAACCATATGATCCCAATAGATGCAGAAAAAGCTTTTGACAAAATTCAACACCCATTTATGATAAAAACTCTCCAGAAAGTGGGCATAGAGGGAACCTACCTCAACATAATAAAGGCCATATATGACAAGCCCACAGCAAACATCATTCTCAATGCTGAAAAACTGAAAGCATTTCCTCTAAGATCAGGAACAATACAAGGATGTCCACTCTCACTACTATTTTTCAACATAGTTCTGGAAGTCATAGCCATGGCCATCAGAGAAGAAAAAGAAATAAAAGGAATACAAATTGGAAAAGAAGAAGTAAAACTGTCACTGTTTGCAGATGACATGATACTATACATAGAGAATCCTAAATATGCCACCATAAAACTACTAGAGCTAATCAGTGAATTTGATAAAGTTACAGGATACAAAATTAATGCACAGAAATCTATTGCATTCCTATACACTAACAATGAAAGATCAGAAAGAGAAATTAAGGAAACAATCTCATTCACCACTGCAACAAAAAGAATAAAAAACCTAGGAATATACCTACCTATGGATGTAAAAGACCTGTACTCAGAAAACTATAAGACACTGATGAAAGAAATCAAAGATGATACAAACAGATGGAGAGATATACCATGTTCTTGGATTGGAAGAATCAATATTGTCAAAATGACTATACTACCCAAAGCAATCTACAGATTCAATGCAATCTTGATCAAATTACCAATGGCATTTTTTACAGAACTAGAACAAAAAATCTTAAAATTTGTATGGAGACACAAAAGACCCCGAATAGCCAAAACAATCTTGAGAAAGAAAAACAAAGTTGGAGGAATCAGGCTCACTGACTTCAGACTATACTACAAAGCTACAGTAATCAAGATAGTATGGTACTGGCACAAAAACAGAAATTAGATCAATGGAACAGGATAGAAACCCCAGAAATAAACCCACGTACACATGGTCACCTTATCTTTGATAAAGGAGGCAAGGATATACAATGGAGAAAAGACAGTCTCTTCAATAAGTGGTGCTGGGAAAACTGGACAGCTACATGTAAAAGAATAAAATTAGAACACTCCTTAACATGATACACAAAAATAAACTCAAAATGGATTAAAGACCTTAATGTAAGACCAGACACTACAAAACTCTTAGAGGAAAATATAGGCAGAACACTCTTTGACATAAATCACAGTAAGATCTTTTTTGACCCACCTCCTTGAGTAATGGAAATAAAAACAAAAATAAGAAAATGGGACCTAATGAAACTTAAAAGCTTTTGACAGCAAAGGAAACTATAAACAGGGCAAAAAGACAACCCTCAGAATGGGAGAAATTATTTTCAAACAAATCAACCGACAAAGGCTTATCTGGAGCCAGCCAAGCAAATAGAAGGAAAAGAGCCCTCCAAGCAAAAGGGCCCGGTGGAAAAAGACCCTCGGGCAGGAACAGGTTCTTTGAAGCACTGAAGGAACACTAGGGTGCCTGGGGCCCCGGGAGGGAGGTGGTGGGTGGCACAGACACAGCCAGAGAAGTAAACAGGGGCCAGATCACACAGAAAATGAGCCTGTCTGATTCCAACACCAAGAATAGGGGTCCACTCTCTGAGAAATAGTTTCTTATTTCTCTCAACACCATGGGTCATATAATTGACAAGATTCTCTTTTTTGTATTATCTCTTTCTATGAAGGATAGACCCAATTCTATGCCAACCTTGAACATGGTCATGGGACTTTACAGTTGCCTTTTAAAGCTGATTCCTGCTTAACTGAGTCCCTGAACTTGCTTTTCTATCTCCCCCACCCCATATTTTATTATTTTTATGTTATGCTGTTATTTTCTGTACCTCTTATAAACTTTCTAAAATCCTTTCTGGGATAAGATGCGCTGAAGTTCACATAAAATAAGTGTAAATATCATGGTAACTTGTTCATTGAGTCAGGCTTGGTCACTGCTCAAATTCCCGTTGCATTTGAAGGTGAACTTCACATTCTCACTTTTGTGGAGGGCAGATCATTTAACTTCAGTGTATGTTTAGAGGCCCCCAAGTTTTCATTCATTCTGGTGTCTTTATTTATTTATTTTTGGCTGTGTTGGGTCTTTGTTGTGGTGCGCAGGCTTCTCATTGCGGTGGTTTCTCTTGTTGCAGAGTACAGGCTCTAGACGCACGGCTTCCATAGTTGTGGCTCATGGGCTTCAGTAGTTGTGGTTCGTGCGCTCTAGAGCGCAGGCTCAGTAGTTGTGGCACATGGTCTTAGTTGCTCCATGGCATGTGGGATCTTCCTGAACAAGGGCTCGAACCCGTGTTCCCTGCATTGGCAGGCGGGTTCTCAACCACTGCACCACCAGGAAAACCCTATTCTGGTGTCTTTAATCTTTTTACTGTGTAAATTTCCCTTTTGAAGATGTGAACATGGATCATCACTTCAAGTTGAATGAGAAGATATAAGATCAGAGAGAAAGGAATTAGAGCAGGATTTGGGGCAAGGGTGACCATTGAGAAGAAAGAAAAAACAACAGTGTTCAGTAGTTCTGAATGTTTCTGAGTCAACTAAATTTGAAAGTAGGTACATTGTCACTTCCCCCTTCACCTTCCTGAAAATTACTATCCCAAAGCCTTAGGTAGGGTCACTCACAGTAGGATATGTGCCAGGGTGGAGTGGAGGGAGCCATGTGGCCCAGAATGGGGTGTCAGAGCTCAAGCAGGATGAGGAGGGCATCTGAGTAGGAGGAGGGATGCTCGGTATGGAATACTGGAACCGAATCAGGATCGGGAGGGAATCCATGCAGGGGTGAGGTGGGAGGTAGCCTGGCATGGTGTATTAGAGCCCAGGTGAAATGAGGCAGGCAGGTATGTAGGAGGGCTGCCTACCATGAGGTGGCAGAGGCCAGTGGGGTGAGGAGGTCATCTATCTGGGAGAGCAGCCTGGCAGAGGGTGTCAGAGCCTGTGTGGGTTGTGAAGGACATCTAGGCAGCGGGAGGGAGGTAGCAGCAATGGAAGGTTGATTCTCTACCACAGGGAGGAGGGAGAAGTTAAACAAGTAAATATACTCCATTAAGTATAATGGAAGCCAGGTTTCTCACCATCAAAGAAGGGGGTTATAAATATGTAAACAGGTGTTGGTCTGAAATTAAAGTAACTGTTTGAACCCATGTTTTTGCTATAGATAGATATAGAAATAAATATAGATGTAAGTATATGTATGTATATATATGCGTATATTACATACACATATACACTTGTACATACACTGTATTCCTGTCTCTGTCCACTGAGAGGACCTGACCACAGTGGTGTTCTGATTCAATGAACACATCTAGTGTCCAGATCTTGGCATGTGGATACTATTGTCCCCTGAAAGGAACCAGGAATTCTTAGAGATGACGTTTTGGTTCCACGGCTGGGGCTGGGAAAATCCAAGATGAATGTGGAACAGTGAGTATCAAGAGCCTGGAAATGTTCATATGCTTTAAGGTAGAAATTCCTCATTTAGGAAACAATCTAAATGAAATCATTATAAATGCTGAAAAAAATTTAGCTATAAATATGCTCATTACTTTACTGTGTGTAATAAGGAAAACTGGAAACAACCTAACCAACGATAAGGTAAATGACCCAAAAAAGTAATAAATATTCACTGAATTGGATGTTATACAGATATTAAAATTAAGTGTGTCAGAATGCTCATATTATAATGTTAAATTATAAATACAACATCTAGATTCAGTATGAGTACAACTTCTCACCGAGATCTGGTTCTTCCCTGCAGCCTTCTAGAACCCCTTCTCCTATATCTCATGTACCCCAGTGTATATCAGTGCCTTGAGGTGTGGTTGGCATTCTTGCTCTTCAATATCTTGACTTTTGTGCTCTCAAAACCACCTATCCTCCCAGGTTTATGCCATTTAACAATACCACTCTCTACCACCCTACCCACCACCATCATCTCTTGTCATTCTCTACACCAGTCTCATTCACGAAAGACCAAGGTACCACTTTCCCACAGTTCCTCTCATTTCCAAGTCTTACACGTCCTAGGGAGCTTCATTGGCCCCAGACAACACATCATGGTCTCTCATTTTACTTAATTTACATCCCAATGCCAATGTTCTTCTTCCCCTCTAATCTAATTTAGCAATCTGAAGCCAGGCCCTTTGGACTTCGTTATTACACAGCACTGTTGAGCTTTGAAGTGTTAAACTTCCAGACCTCACTGTAAATCAGTTTTTCCACTCTTTGCTTAGCAGCCTCAATGTTCTTGTCCCTCTGTCCTAATGCATCCACCCTGTTATCCTGAATCTTTGGATAGCTATTAATTAGCAACCTCCTTAAGACTTAGGTTAAGTGGCAGTTTTTAAATAGCAACCTAATTAAACAACTTCAGCCTGGCCAGATTCCATGCAGTCTTCCCTTGCCTCTTCTATTAAGTTGTGAATGAAGGATCTGGTTTTAAACCCAACGTTTTAATATCAGCAGATATTTCTCTTTTACTACATGAGTCACCATGTTAGTAAAATACCATTACTTCAATATTTCTATTTATCTAGAAGCTAAAAAAAAGCTTTACATAAATAAAAATAATAATATAAATAAAAAGGATCTGGACCTGGGGAAAAGAAGCTCAGATACTCAAAATGATACACAAAAGTACACATTGATAATCAGGGTTCTCACTTAACCCAGAGGGCACTATAAATTCTTGACAGTCCCACAAAGAGAGAAAAGAGATTACATTCTGTTCAAAAGAACTTTCTTATATTTTATTGAAAGATTCTAGTTCTTTGAAAATTAGCAATCCTGAATGAAATGGTAACTTCTGTTTAGTTTGAGAGTCTGTTAAAAAGAACCTCAGTTCCCTAACCATTCTGATGAAGCAGAGTTCATTGTTCTTGGTTTTACAAAATTACAATGATATAACCAATCATTTATTTTATTTTATGTTGTGTGTAAACTTACTATTTAGATTTAAGGAAAGTAATATTCAAATTAATATTTTAAGCAAGGTTGGAGGCTTATGTTCATGGATTGCAACAACTAATGTATGTTTTGTGGAACTACCTGCGTTTAATGGAGTCTCTCGAAGATTAGGGTGACTCAACTGACAGTCTTTAAAATACGTTTGGGGTCATTTTACAACATGGTCTCATTTCTTAATGTTTGTGTGTCTTCTATTACATCACTTTTTCTACTTGTATTTACTTTCCTAGTAGGGTACTGGTGTGTCATGCCTTTTAAAAAGCTGTGTATATGAAAATCTCACCAGCGCTAATCCTTTTAGGCATGAAAAACAATTATCTGTATAGAAAGTAAATAAATTCTTTATGAAGTAAATAAATTCAGGAAATAAATTCAACCCAGTAAATGCCTCGAATATCTACTTGGTATGATATCTAATTTACTTATTTTCCAGATGAGGAAATTCAGGGTTAGAGAGATGATTTGCTCATGATCACATAGGTAGTAAGTGATGGAGCTAAGACCCAAATATATTCCTTCTTGCTCCTGGCCCAGTGCTCTTGTTGGAGAAGACACCGAAATGGAAGGGGCTTATGATCCAGACATGGTCAAGAAACAGGAAATAAAATAAAATCATAGATTAGAAAGTATATCTAATGACATCCTTAGTATTAGCAATGGATCCTTCTTAGGGCATTCTTCAAAGGCATAAAATATAGTTTAATATATAGAAAGTAAACATACACTTTTTTTAAAGATAAGTTTTTACTCTATTGAGTAATAGAATATTTACATTCATGGAAATGATAACTACAGCCTAAACTGATGATATACAGTGAGGAGACATTCAATTTTAGTTTCCATAATCTCTTCCCAAGAAACCAAAGAGTTTATCTAGTGTTTGTTTGCTAGGGCTGCCATAAAGAAGTACCACAAACTGAGTGGCTTAAACAACAGAAATTTGCTGACTCACAGTTCTGGAGTCTAGACATCTGAGACCAAGGTGTTAGTAGGGTTGGTTCCTTCTGAGGGCTGTAAGGGAAAATCTGTCCTGTGACTCTCTTCTAGCTTTTGGTAGTTTCTTGGCAGTCTTCAGTGTTCCTCCATTTTTGCTGCATCATCCCCATCTCTGCTTCATCTTCACATGGCATTCTCCCTGTGTGTGTGTGTGTGTGTGTGTGTGTGTGTGTGTGTGTGTGTGTGTCTGTCTGTCTGTCTGTCTGACTGTCTGTCTGTGTTCAACTTTCCCCTTTTTATAAGAATAGCAGTCATGTTGTATTAGGGGCCCACCCTACTTTAGTATGACTTCATCTTAACTAATTACATCTGCAGTGACCCCATCTCACACAGGGTCATGTTCTGAGGTACTGGAGGGTTAGGACTTCAACATATGAACTTGGGGGTGGGGAGCCACAGTTCAACCCATAACACTAGTGATATACTCTAGAAAGAGTACTGGTCATGGGACAAAGGAAAATTAGAATCAATTTTTCAACAAACTTAGTTTCATAAAATCGAATGTTTAAAAAAAAATCTACCAATTCACTCTACCAGTTCCATTACACGTAGAGAGGGTTTGTCCCATCTGAAAATAAGCATAACTATTCTAGGAATATAAGAGGATTCTGCAGAGAGAACAACTGGTAATTCCACTGGATGCCACCTCCTCCCCAACCTGGAACTTCTGACTTTTGCTGAGTTTCATCATGGCTGAGCTCCATCAGCCAAAGCTGTGCAGTGGTTCAGGGCAACCAGGGGCATGCTTGCTCCAAGTACCTCCCCTTTTCTATGTTGCACCCTGTTAGGGAGATGCCAAAGTAACGGACTCCAGAAGCCTGCTAGCTCTTTACTCACATCTCTTCTCCACTTCCCAGCACCCACGGAAGAATGGGCAGGAGGACCTAAAAGAAAAACAGTACTACACACAGGACCACCTCCCTTTGGTTGACTGAGGACTGAGGCTGTGATCCTAACCATCTTTTCCTTTAGGACAAGTCCACTCTGCTTCCTCTCACCCTCTTAAGCAATTAGACTCCTGCCGAGTTTCCTCTTTAGTACCTCAGGTATGCCCAGTCAGTGCCACACTGGCTGGACTTCATTTGTGAGCCTTCATTATACTGAAAAAACGTTCAAGTCTTTTTAAACTTGTGCGCTTTTTCTCCTGATGCTTGTGTCATTTTAATTATGAATATTGTCTAGAGCTGAGAGACTCCATCAATAATAATTACAATTGAGGAAGGAAGGGGATGTTAGGTGATCCTTTAATATGAAGAGCAATATTGGTGGTATTGTCCATTTGATTTCTTGCCTTTATTGCTTATTATATGAGTTATTATATGAAAAATGTATGGATAATATTATCCAGGCCTAAGTCCTCTTCTGACTGTTAGATAATTTTCTCAATCTGTATGATGTGAGGTAAAAGATGGGTTTCACTGATAAAATGTTTTTAGCAAAACAAATATTTTATATTCTATAAAGAATATAGGTCTTAAACCCCCCCAAAAGGATGTTTCAAAAAACTTTCCCCTAAAGAATTACAGTTAAGGGCTTCCCTGGTGGCGCAGTGGTTGAGAGTCCGCCTGCCGATGCAGGGGACACGGGTTTGCGCCCTGGTCCGGGAGGATCCCACATGCTGCGGAGCGGCTGGGCCCGTGAGCCATGGCCGCTGAGCCTGCGCGTCCGGAGCCTGTGCTCCGCAATGGGAGAGGCCACAACAGTGAGAGGCCCGCGTACCGCAAAAAAAAAAAAAAAAGAATTACAGTTAAGATAGACCATGAACCAGAATTTGCAGGGCATTTGGATTGCATTTTGGTATGTGATTAGTTTTTTAGGAGATACTTTGTGGTTATCCAAAAGAGCATACGGTATTGTAAATGCTTTGAAAACCAAAAAGGTCTGTTCTCATCTTTCTATCAGCAATATTAATTGTTCTTTAAAATCCAGGAACCAAAAATTTACATTACCTCATGAAAACATAACTCTTAATTTTCAAAGAAAATCTTATAGTGGTTTATTAAAAAAAAAAAAAAACACCTAAAAACTTTTGTAGGACCAAAGATAAAGACATCAGACTGAATCACAAAGCTTTTGGAAATTCCTCCCCAGCATTCTGATCTCCATTTGGCAGTGACATCATAATGTCCCTGCTAGTTATAGGACCTGCTGGGCAACAGAAAGGAAACTCTGAGACACAGTAGATCACTGGATAAATCACGTCATTTTCCCAATGAATTTTATATTGTTTATTATTTTATTCGGGGCTTTTCACCCAGAGATTAGTGGTACGGATCCCACCGATGAAGGTGAGCATATAAAACTTTCATCAAAATAGCAGATAAGAAACATGATCCATTATCCTAGAAAATTAGTCCGTAGCAATTTTTTTTTTAAATTTATTGAAGTATAGTTGATTTACAATGTGGTGTTAATTTCTGCTGTACAGCAAAGTGACTCAGTTATACACATATATATTCTTTTTCATATTCTTTTCCATTATGGTTTATCATAGGATATTAAATATAGTTCCCTGTGCTATACAGTAGGACCTTGTTGTTTATCCATCCTATATACACTAGTTTGCATCTGCTAATCCCAAACTCCCAATCCTTTCCTCTCCACCCGCTTGGCAACCACAGTCTGTTCTCTATGTCTGTGAGTCTGTTTCTATTTCATAGATATGTTAATTTGTGGCATATTTTAGATTCCACATGTCAGTGATATCATCTGGTACTTGTCTTTCTCTGTCTGACTTACTTCACTTAGTATGATAATCTCTAGGTCCATCCATGTTGCTGCAAATGGCATTATTTCATGCTTTTTTATAGCTGAGTAATATTCTATTGTATACATATATACCACATCTTCTTTATCCATTCATATGTCAGTGGACATTTAGGTTGTTTACATGTCTTGGCTATTGTAAATAGTGCTGCTGTGAACATAGGGGTGCATTCATCTTTTTGAATTATAGTTTTCTCTGGGTATATGCCCAGGAGTGGGATTGCTGGATCATATGGCAACTCTATTTTTAGTTTTTTGAGGAACGTCCATACTGTTCTCCATAGCAGTTTCACCAATTTACATTCCCACCAACAGTGTAGGAGGGTTCCCTCTTCTCCACACCCTCTCCAACAATCCGCGGCAATTTCCTATAGGATAATATAAAGTTGATTGTTGGAAATATGGTATAACTTAGATTTTAAATCTCTGACTCAAATCCTTTGTGAAAAAATGCAGTTAGAAAAAGAAAGTGGTCAAAGAAATCAACATATTTCTGATCTCTGGTCATACTTTTTTTCAGGGCCTGAGATGACGCCCTTACCTGAGCAGCCTGTGGCTGAACAACCACATAAAGTGGAAGAAGAAAATAAGGAGAATGTTCCTGCTAATGAGAAAACTGACAATTATTATAAAGGTATAAAACAATGTAAGCTTTTCAAGTTAATAGCAATACATATACAAAAGCTGATTGGACTGGTTTGATTTATTTTTGATTAGATTGGTTGGATTTATTTTAACTCTAAAACTCCTATAATCATTTTATTTCCTACTTAAATTTTAACTTACCGTATAGACGTTTCAGCGTATGAGATGAAATCCTTATCTCCTACAACTTTTTCCATGAGGTGTTATGAAGTTTAATAAGATTCTCTTGGTAATTGTCTATAATTAACATAGGGTTTATTATTAGCAGTATGGTTATTTGTTCACATTAGTAACAATTGACCTAATTTTATGGTGAGTTAACCAAAATTTATTTGGAGGTGTGTGTCAGCTTTCTAGGGCTTCTTGAAACAAAATACCACAAACTGGGGCTCAAAGCAAAAGAAATTTGTTCTCTCACAGTTCTCACAGAAGCCAGAAATGCAAAATCAAAGCTTTGGCCATGCCAGCCTCTCTCCAAAGCCTCTAGGAGACTATCTTCCCTTGCATCTTCCAGCTTCTGGTAGCCCCAGGAGTTCCTTGGCTTGTAGCAGCAGAACTCCAATCGCTGCATCTGTCTTCACAAGTTGTGTTTCCATGTCCAAATTTCCCTCTTCTCAATAATGACACCGTTTTGGATTAGGAGCCCACCTACTCGCATGTGACTTTGTCTTAACTAATTAAATCTTCAATGACTTAAATTCCAAATTAGGTCACATTCTGAGGTACTGAAAGTTAAGACTTCAACATAGCTTTTTGGGGCAAACAAAATTCAACCCATACCAAGATGACTTTGAGATGTTTGGAAGGTCCGCTGAACTTCAATTTATTCACCGTTCATCGTATGGGGCTTTCTTTCCATGTCCTTACAAGGTCCACCATTGTAAAATGTGAAAAATTCATAAGAAACTCTTGTTAAAAATTAAATATAATTGAGATTAAATCTAATTATCCTGGAATCTTTAATAATATTAATCAAAGAAAAAAATAGAAATACAATTAAGATATACACATACACTCAAGTACTTTGAAAATTATAATATGTAAGTTGTATTTCCGTATGTTCTTTGGTGAATCACTGTCCTCTTTTGTAGGTTAAAAAAATCCCTGATGCTCAGAGAGGTCAATTGCCAGGTTTCATAGCTACGAAGAAGCAGAGTCAGGAGTGGTGTCCAGTCTGTTCACCACAGGCTGCCTCTACTGTATGCAAAATGATGCAGTTATTTCCTTTTCAGGATGTACCTCTATTTTGAATTACCAGAGGGTAAATAAGTCAAGAGCCTGATGATTATTTTGATTAAAGAAAAAAATCTTTCTTACACACACACACATATATTTACACTAAAGGATTATATTATGACTTGCTTTTTTCATTTAACAACTCCAGAGCTCTTTTCACATCTACCTCATTATTTTTAATGGATATATACTATTCCATAAAATATGTTCCATAATTTATCCACTATCTTATTAAAGAATTAGATTATGTGCAGTTTTTTCCCTCGTACATTCTTCTCATGTACACTTGGATGTATCTCTCTTTGGATAGATACCTAATACTGGAATTTTTGAATCAAGGATAAATCTTTTAAAATATTGATAGATACCACAAATTGTACTCCAAAACTTATCTACCAATTTACATCCCCCAAGAATGCGCCACAATATCACATCACATACAATGAATATTGTTAATCGTATTTTGTGAATAAGTGAGAGTTTTTCATTACTGTTTTATTTTGCACTCTGATTACTTTTGAACCTGAGAAATTTTTCTCTGTATTTATTGGGCATTTTTATTTCTACTTCTGTGATTTACCTGTTCATATCCTTGGCCCATTTTTCTATTAGGTTGTATTTTCATTTGTTTGTAGGGGCTCTTTTTATATTTAGTATATTAATCTTTTCTCTATGGTAAAAGTAACAAGTATTTTCTCCCAAGCTGTTGCTTGTCTTTAAACTTATTTAGGTATCTTAATCACAGAGAAAATTTTATGAGATCAATTCTTGATTAATTTCTTCTTCATTTTGTATCTTATTTAGGTAGGCCTTATCCAATCCAAGATATTAAATTATTTCCCAATTTTTGGATAATTTTATATTTTGGTTAAAACTCTTAGGTCTTTTTTTTTTTTTTGAGGTACGCGGGCCTCTCACTGTTGTGGCCTCTCCCGTTGCGGAGCACAGGGTCCGGACGTGCAGGCTCAGCGGCCATGGCTCATGGGCCCAGCCGCTCTGCGGCATGTGGGATCTTCCCGGACCAGGGCATGAACCCATGTACCCTGCATCGGCAGGCGGACTCTCAACTACTGCGCCACCAGGGAAGCTCAACTCTTAGGTCTTAAATCCAATTATTTTTGTATATGGCATAAAATATGCATAAAATTTTACATTTTTCAAGGAGGATTGCCAGTTGTCTAACACTAGTTCCCTACTGATATGAAACTCACATTTAATATAATCTAAATTCCATTTGAAATTGGTCAGTTGCTACCTTTTTATTGTTTCTTTGATCTGTCTTTCCCTACAAAAATACCATAGTGTTTTAATTTTTATACTTTCGTAACTCATAACATGAATATTGAGCTGTGATTTCCTTTTATTTCTCCATAGATCTAGCCCAGAAATTCTTCAAAATTAATGGCAGTGTGTGTGTGTGTGTGTGTGTGTGTGTGTGTGTTGGGGAAATGAATATATTTATTTATATACTAAACACACATATACATTCATGTGTGTAAAATTTTCTGTCATTTCACGAGATTTTAGAAAGGGGAGACATGCATATGAATGTTCAGTCTGGCATCTTGATCCAATTTACTTTGACTCTGGTTGGGTGGGTATGTCCATTATTTTTGAATTACAACCAGCCTCACTGACACCTCTTAAGAGCAGGATTCTTTATGTGCATATGTAAATGTGAATGTATTGGGGAGATCTTGATTGTTATTGAAGTATGTGCTTTTTAAGCTGAACTATTACAGTCTAACAGAAGGTTCAAGGGCAAGTGAATGCTTCTTACTTGGCTAAAATTTGACAATGTTAATACAAACAGTGATAATATTACACATCTACAAATCCTTTGGGACCTATTATACATCTATATATGTTTTTTTATAATTTCCTTAATAATTTCTTTTCAGAAAGAGTCAGTTAGCATAAGGATACTAGTTTGGCTTTTTTCCCCATGAATTTTATTTTTGACCCTTGCCCCACTTGTTATTTTGTAGCTGAAGAATGTCTCAAATACTTTATTATTCTTTTCTTGGAATTAGTTAGTGCATACGTTTTAAGAAAAAAAAAATCTGGTGAGGAAGAATGTAAAAGGAACAAGAAGTGACTTAGCAAGCTGCTGATAATTTTTGATCGTATGTTTTTAGATGTGTTTACAACACAAAATCCAAATGACACACGGTCTGAAATATCTGTGAGAGCAGCAACTGACCTGAATTTCTCTCTAAGAAACTGTATGTACTGAAAGGTACCATTGCAAATATGAAGAACCCTTAAAGCAAGATTTCAAAATAGCACTACAGAGTATTGGGTAGGAAAAAGATCTTAGTGGAGCTAATGTCGTCAGGGAGTCTTAGTTCCTAAAATAGGGAGACTCCACCATAGCCATTGCATTGATAAATTCAGAAGGCAAGGATGTTCTTATATTTCTTAGCCTCATATTTTTGGTTTGTGTGGAAAGAAAAATGAAATAACTAAATTTAGGACTCTAGAAAATTGTTTTTTCTTAAACCCACATTTTTACTTCTTTCTGCTTTGCACTTTCAGCTTCAAATGTTATTTCTTTTTTGCATCTTTCCACCAAGTGTAACTATTGATCGATAAAACTGTTGCCAGCATGTGACTCTGGAGGCCATTAAAAGTCTCTAAAGTACCTATACCACATCTTTCACCTTGAAGTGTCAATAGCTCATATCTATGAAAGACAAGAAGACAAGGAAAAGGGGATGAAAATAAATAAGGCAAGAGAGCATATTTCTGGCTATGACAATATTCAATATTGGGAAAAGCCAGACTCAGCAATGCCTAATTATTAATAAAGCTACTTGACAATAACGAAATATTTTGAGCAATTCCAAAATTTGGGGCATAAATGGATAGGGACATTTCAAGGGCATACATTAATTAGACAAACCTCTTATGGGAATTTTGCTTGCACACAGCAGACAACATCTTGAGCCATTTGGGATAAGACATACAGAGCCAATTCTTAAACAGACCAGGTACCTCAAATTCCCTTAGGAAATGGATTATTGAAGACCACAGGACCCATGGAAAAGATTCCAAAACCCTAACTTGTCTTCCTATAATTCAGGTCCCCAAAGGATTGTCAAAGTTGTACTGGGATAAGAAATTTTGGCCATTTTAAAAGGGGCCCTAACAGAGGGAGACATGTTGACATGGCGGGGACATTCTGGAGGAGCAAGCTCCCCAAGGAGATGGAAATCTCCAGAAAAATTTTGACTAACAATTCTTTTAGTCCCTAAAATGATGAGAGCAAGGCAGTAGTGAGACAATCCAGACATTTTTCTCCAAAATCAAGTCTGAAGGTTGCATAGCAGAGTTAAAGGATTACTTCCCAATTGTTCCAGCCCTGCCTGAATCTGTGTCAACTCTGGTAACGGATTCTTTTTTCCATCCTTCCTTGCCAACAAGATACCTGTGCTGTTTGTAGGCTCAGTAGAAATCTTCCTAGAAGTGGGGTTGCCTGTACTTCATATGGAACTTTATCGACTCCTGTATGAAGCAATTTAACTGAAAGTGCCAACTTCGTGGGGAGAACAATGGTCCTTCAGTCACAATTGTTCCCAAATACACTCTTGCTGACATACCTCCAGATGGAAACATTGTAGACTGAGATATATACTAAATCAGGCCTGAAAATCCTTCATTTGTAGCCCCAAATCTTTAGGGCCAAAACTCTGTTTTGAGTAGTTAACATGCATGTGTTTCCAGTTTGCAAGGACATTTATGTTACAACTCTTTCATGTCACCACCCTGACCAGCAACCAACTTGTCCTGAAGTGACAGTATCACTTCAAGGCCTGTTCAGGGAGCCATGTGAAGCCAATGTCTCTCATCCAATAGATCTTCCATACTGTCAAAGGAAGCCTGTGGCTCCACGCTCCCAGTTTTTCCTCACTCTTGCAAATTGGAGGCATATTAATCCCACCTCAAGCAACCCATTATCATACAAACATCATTCTTCAAAGCCTTCTTCTTTCCCCTCCTTTAAGGTATCTCAGGAAAATGTCAACATCTTTCTCTTTGTTTTTTTTTGTTTTGATATTTTTTGTCTCCTTTTCTTCTATTTTTTTAGCTTAAAAATTGCCTAATCACAAATGTTGAGTCATTATTTTTATATGCTGATAATCCATTATGCCTTTTCGTAGATGAACTCGTCAATGAAACAACGACATTACCACCTCCTGAAACAGTCAGCAATGAAGAAGAAAGTAAAGAACCTATTGAAAAAACTATTCACGGTATTAAAGTTACAATACTGTAGTCAGACCTGGAGCTTATCATTATATGACTTAAAAATTTAACTTTCATTAATCTGAGTATTTCGTAAAGTAATAACATGCTTAAAGAATTTGTACTACTACAATTTAAAGTCACTCTAAAATCTTTTAAATGGTAAAAAAATCTAAGACTCAATTTTCAGATTTACTTGACAAGTGATAGGAAGTGAGCTCTTTTTAAAATACAACTTTATTTTAGTAAAATGTATTACATTTATATTTATATTAAATATATATTTATCTAAAATATCATGTGTGTATAAATATATATTTATATAAATATATTTAATACATTTTAATATAATTTTAAAATAATGATATAACAATCACATGCTTGAGAAGTAAACTTGCCTCTGCTTAGCGTCAATTGTTGGTGTTTCCTAAGATTATTAATGGGGGAAAGTTCAGAGTGAGAGTTTACAAAATCAAAATTATCATTTTACTTTTTCTGACAAGAATATTGTTCCTTATAAAATACTTGTGAAAAAATAACAACCCAGGATGGCTCTCCTCTCAGGTCTTGAAAGAGGAGTGGTCTAATTGAAGACAGTGGACTGTTATTACATGAAACCCTATGTTCTCCAGTTCATGCAATCCAAGTATGTTTCTCATATGATTACTCTAATATTATTCACTTTCTTGATATATTTAAATATAGAAATCTGATCGTCCTGGTTGGCCCCTTCTTAAATATCTTCAGTAATTTTCTACTAGGTTTGGGGTCATATTATAAGTTCTTAACCAGGCATTCAAGTCTGAAATGATCTGACCATTGAAGAACTTGCCAGTATCATCTCTGGTCACATTCCTCACCCACATTCTCCACTCCAGAATACCTGAAGCTCTCAGAGCTTACCGAACCTGCTTATGACACCTGAGTTTGCTCACAGTGGAATGATCTCTCTCTTACATAGTTTGTCTGGCAAACAATTTCTAGTCCTCTGAGCCTATACAGGAGCATCGTCTCCCTCTCAAAGTGTTTCTGGCTTTTGGAAGTTGAATTAGATCCCTCTGTGCATACCACCTGTGCATCTCTATGAAAGCCCTCATTACCCTGCAACATAATTAACAGTGATTCTTGTCTGTCTCCCAAATTGAGAGTGTGCATAAGACCTTGTTCATTTCTGTAACTTTAATGCCAACCACAGGGTCTGGCACATGATAGGAACTCAAGGTATAACTTTTAGATGACTAAAGTAACAAACGAATGAATGTTCTATCAAAAATTTACCGAAGCCAAATTACCTTATTTTGTTATCATGTTCTATTTTGTTTTTTAAACAGAACCAATCCAGAGTCCAAATGAGCCTGCATTTTGGACAATGTTAGCTAAAGGTAAACTCATAGTAGTTAGGTAGCTGGGAAAATGTTTTGGTTTTCTAAAGTCTTCTGTAAGAAAGCCAAGGTCAGTGTAAATTGTTCTAATACTAAGAATTAATAAGTCAACATTTTGCTGCCATCATCACATGTAATAGCAAATGCAAAACAAACCCAGAAATCTGATCAGTGTCACACATTTTCTGATTCTCTCCCCAAAACTCTTATTTTCCTACAAATGTTGCAATCTAGTCATTTACTTTATGATTAAAAATGTTAAATAAGGCTCTTGCTCAATATAATCCCTCTTTGTATTTGGAGCAGTATGCACATGGAGAGGCATGAATGAATGCAAGGTATATATCAAAATATATGCATGCATAAAAGTAATATATAAACCATAAAGGTACAATCATGCATGTATAAATGTAACATGCATAGTATTTGTATGTATGCATGTATAAATGTAACATGCATATCATCTATATATACATACATGTATAAATAGAATTCATTTATCACACACATATATGCATGTGTTATAAATGTGAAATATATACCATATTCAGTGGATTCTAAATTGCAGATTCTGTATTTGTGAATTTACCTGTATCTAAAATTTATCTGGAACCCTCCACTTGCAGAACTTTCACAGTCATTTGTGGACACACACAGAGTAGCAAAAAAAATTTAATTGCCTGATGCTCTTGTTCCGAGCTGAGGTAGAACAAAGGACTTCTTTTTTCAGCTCTCATGCTTTAAACAAGTTCCTTTTTTGTGGTCTACTTAGTGCTGGGTGTTTCGCATTTTTGTGCTTTCTGTTGGCGATTTTGCTATTTTAAATGCCCCCCAAGTATAGTAGTACAATGCTGTTTAATGTTCCTAAACACAAGAAGGCTGTGATGTACCTTAGGAGAAATGTGTGTGTATTATATAAGCTTCATGTAGGTGTGAGTTATAATGCTGTTGATTGTGAGCTCAATGTTGATGAGTCAGCAGTATATACTAAATAAAGTGTCTCTAAACAGAAACACACACATAAAACAAGGTTAGATATTGATTGGTTGATGAAAAGTAGTGACCAGAGGCTCACAGGAACCTAACCCTGTATTTCCCTTAGGAACGATGATGGTTCAGTGTTCACTAATTCAGTGCTCACATAGCTTAACCATGACTACCATGAACAATGAGAATAAGCTGTATACACACACACATATTCACACACAAAAGTGAGTGAAGTTTGTTTACCGTAACACCAATTTATTGTTTTAACAGCTATAAATGCAACCACCAATGAGGACAACCAACGAGATCAATTTTCTCACCCAATTCCAAGTGAGAACAAAATACTTCAATTAAAGGGATACATAAATACTTTCACACATTTTAGTGTCTACATGGTGATACTGTTTTCCTCAGTAAGGTATAGAATATGTAACAAGGTAGCATGGTGGCTGACATCATACCAGAGAGGACATTTACAGTTTTAGGAAAGTTATGGTTCCTAAACAGTGTTCTTCAATGACCACATTGCAGATGACTATTTCCATCTTCCTGTTTTGTAACTTATATTCCTGAAACAGTAAACCAAATGAAGGAGTAGGCAAGTGAACAATATTTAGGATGCAGTTGTCTTAAATTGACAGACTTTTTTAGAGCAGTTTTAGGCTTATAGAAAAATTGAGTAGAAAGTACAGAGTTCTCATATATTCCCCCTGCTCAGTTTCCCCTGTTATTGATATCTTCCATTGGTGTTCCATTTCATAACAAGGCAATATATTAATTTTCCCCAAACCTCTGTCCTACAAAAAGACATTGAAAAAGAAATAGCATCTGATAATACATCTAAGGCCTGTCACCTCAATTCTGTACTGGATTATTTGACAAGTACAGCCACTTGCCTTTCAGTGCATCAAGAAAACAGAGTCAGTCTTCTTTGTTTAGAAAAGTGATATACAGTAATGACAAATGCTTTAGAAATATTTTGTCTTTTCAAGTAATTAAAATGAGCATCACTGATTTTCTATTACGTATTGAGCACATACTACACTATACATACATTATTATGTCAGCCCTCACAGCAACTCCATGAAAGTTGGTATTATCTCCATTTTACTGATGAGGAAACTGAGGCTTAGAGGAAAAAAAAAAAAGCTGTCCAAACTTGTAATTCGCTTTTCTATAATTTCCAGTGGTTAGGAATTTCAAACCCTTCTCTAGTTTTGACCACCACCTTGATAAACAAAATGTACTATAAGTACACCTATTTACAAACACCCTTTTAAGGAATAGCAAAGCAATTCAGGAGCACAGTCCATTTTAACCTAATTTGTTTATTCCCAAAATAATCTCCCTCAAAGTCAAGATATCAGTCATTGACAACTGTGTACATTTCACTCCCCTTGGCCTAGGATTGCACTTGGACAATTACAAGTTTTTTAAATATCAGAGAGTTAGACATGGGAGCTTGTCATTGCTTATTACCAAAATATCATTACCTAGAAAATCATGAAAACCGTTGGAACTTTTGGGTGGTAGGAGGTTGGGGGAAAGGAGAGAAATAGCAACATGGTTATTTAAAGTCACCATTAAATGCCTATTAAGTCAGACATATATTTAGGAAGATATAAAATTTGGCAGTAAAGATATATTTTCATTACTTTAGTAAAAAGACTTTTGACGTTTCTGGATCCAGACATGATTTTTATTTTATAATGTATTTTAGAAATTTAACTAAATTTCCATTTCTTTAACATCAAGTACACTAGATTTGATCACAGTAATAAAATGGCAAATTCAGTTCATTTTTTTTATAAACTTATTTATTTTTGGCTGTGTTGGGTCTTTGTTGCTGCATGCGGGCTTACTCTAGTTGTGGTGAGTGGGGGCTACTCTTCGTTGTGGTGCACGGGCTTCTCATTGCAGTGGCTTCTGTTGTGGAGCACGGGCTCTAGGCGCGTGGGCTTCAGTAGCTGTGGCATGCGGGCTCAGTAGTTGTGGCTCGCGGACTCTAGAGCTCAGGCTCAGTAGTTGTGGTGCACGGGCTTAGTGGCTCCATGGCATGTGGGATCTTCTGGGACCAGGGCTTGAACCCATGTCCCCTGTGTTGGCAGGCAGATTCTTAACCACTGCGCCACCAGGGAAGCCCGCAAATTCAGTTCTTAAGCCTTGTGGAGAAAGCATTGTAGTACATCATCCTTTTAGCTTAAAAGAAAGTCAACGTATGTCCCAACAGTAGAATTGCATCTTCCTCTCTTGAAGGACTAATCCCTTGTGTGTAATTTCATCACATTTTTAATAGCAATCTCTTCAGAGTCTTGAATTGTTTTTCTTTTATATTATTCAGGGAGGAAGTCTGATACATATTTTAACATCTGGTAACCTGGGTTTGATACCAAATTTTGCCACTTATTAGCTATGTACCAAGGGCAAATCCATAAACTTCTGTGATCCTGGAAAATGGAGCAAAGGACAGCTCCCCCAAGATTGCTGTGAAGGGGAAAGGTAAAAAAGTTAAGAGTACTTGGCCATAGGGAGTGGCCTATAGCCTTCTCCTTTGCATTGCATGAGGGTAGCGGGGAGAATTCAGTGAAGACTCCGGGTGGTGAAGGCTTCTCTTCAGTTGCTTTGCGATCCTTATTCCTCCAGGAAAACGTGCCGAACAGAGTCACTCTTTCCCATTGCATTTTCTTTCTTTCCTCTCAGACTCTGATGTGAATGCTACAGATGAAGACTACCTGGCAGAACTACAGGAAGCCAAATTAAAGTTAATGCTGGGCCTCTTGTTGATGACTCTCTTCCTTTTTGTCATCCTCTTGGCAATCTGTAGTGCCGTGATGTACAAAATGAAGACAATGAAGTAAGTCTACAGACCTCTGGAGTCTTTAAAGCACGTGAGAGGAAACACCCAACCTGCTCTCTTTAGTAGAGTGCTAGGCAAACGTGACTCCCAAGTTCATAAGGTATTCATTTTGGCTCCATTTCCCCTATTTGGAAAGGAGCATGGGGCTGTCTCTCAGGGAATATCCCACTTGGACTTTTTCCCAATATTTTAAATAGTCATCTAGAGATAGAAACAACCCTAGTCAATTGGAAAGGATATAGAGAATCTAGAAATGCATTCTCTATTAATAGCCTTGAAACAAAAGGGCTATGACCTCTGTTCTAAATAGCACATCTGTGTAGGGTCTAACATTTTTCATTCATTTATATAGTGTTATAATAAATAGCTAATACATTGGATAGAATTCATATATCACTTTAAGATGCTTTTCTAAGCCAAGCTGCAAACGTACACAATTAAAAACAATTTTTGATGTATGTATTTTTTTTTCAGATATAAAAAAGCTTATCAGAGTGGTGAATACTCTATCAACCCAGAGCTGGCAACTCTTTCTTACTTTCATCCATTAGAAGGCGTATCAGACACATCTTTCTGTAAGACTGCTGAGAGCAGCACATTTTGGGGCACCACTTCGTCAGAATTAGGAAATCAGACACAAGGTCAAAATCTAGGACAATGGACATGTTATCCACAGGCTCCGATGAGACAGGCATGAATGATGAGTCAGACTTCAGAGTGAGGAACAGAGAGAGGAACCCACTGATGAATAGACAACTTTAATTTTTTTGTCATAAAAAATAGCTTGGTGACACTCATGTTATGATTTGGAAACTCTGCTGAGACCTTCGAACTTTCTGGTGTTTTAAAAGGAGGGCATATTCAATAAAAAATCTCTCAGCTATAAAAACTATTTAATGGAAAGAAATAGAAGGAAATAAGGTGTGGAAAACTTCATCAAGTAAAACTGATCCTGGAAAGTGACTTAAGGAAAGTATTCATTCTAGGCTGGTTGTTTTTAAAATGAGAACATTTAGTTTTTTACCTTACTTGGGGGCATTTTGAGGACTTTCAGGCTAATCACTACTAACTATGCCCCTCCCCACCACCAAAGCAAAAAAAACACACCTGTTCATGTTTTACTGGCAAAACAGGTGCGCCGTATCAAGAGACAAAACTAGCACTAGAGACTCTTAGCATTCTTCAATTGTTTCCAAGTCATCAGGGTCCTCTCATACGACAGTAAGATTTAGGACCTTCTAAAGTATCCATAACCATTTGAGATAACATTGTTTTTCAGAAGAAAAGAAAGGAAGGAGGGATCCCAGCCTGTAATTTCCTAGAGGGGGATCCATGGACCCTGAATTTTTTAGAACTGGAGGACCCTTCCTTCTCTCTTCCCCCAAGCACCCAGGCTCAGTATGTGCTATTGAAAGAAAAGCAAACATCTCAAAGACTAATTGAAGTCATCAGTGACTTATGAGCCTATCTATCCTAGGAGTATTTCAGTTTACAAAGAAGAACAATGGAATAGGGAACTGTTTCCCTTTTAGGAATCAGTTTCAACTGGAAGGATTTTAGGGACATGTACCAGGTCCTTTGTGGATATGTGTTGATGATGGGAAGGGAAAGAACTTGTCCTCCTAAATTCTCACCTACTTTATGCTAGGCACTTTGGTACATTACAGCACACTGAATTCTACTACCCTATGAAAGACAAGTTTATTTTACAGATCAAGAAAGGAGAACTCGGGTAAGTCAGATACCTTGCCTAAGATCACCTGCTAGAGAGAGGCAAAGTTTAGATGTGCTTCACAGCTGAGGTTCTCTCCATGATCCATGAAGGTTAATAGCCAAACTTATTATAAGTCAAAGGATGTTGTTTAGGAACAAGGTAGGCATCCACAAGGCAGGAGATTCCTTAATCCAAGGGTCCTTTCAGCTCTTGGGAAATTGTTTTCTCTACCTGTAGGTTAGGTCTTTATGAACCTTCTTCCCCATGGAGGACAGACACACACTACACCCACCTGATGCGGCCCTACCATCTGTTCTCTAGGTCATTCCCTCCCTCGTTATTTTCTCCCCTGACGCCAGCCCCAACCTCCCCATTGGCTGGGAAAGCTACGAAGCTCCGCCTTCGAGTAGCAACGGACTATATAAGGCGGTACCCTGGCGGGAGAAGAGGCAGTAGGGCGTGTGTTAAGCTTTGCGTGCTTTTGCCGTCAGTGCACACAATTTTCGAAGCCAGAGGAGGTGACCTTGAGCAGTAGCCCATGCTGCCCTCCGTGGGTTACTTTTGCCATTTTCCATGCCCTTTTGACAGCCCCGGGGGTCGGTGCCAGCGTTTGTGCTGCCAGTTCAGGCACCGGGAAATGCGGTGGGAACTGAGTGAGGCAGCTCGTGGCAGCAGCTTGGAGGTGCTCGGAGTGCAGCGGAGCCATGTTGAATCCATAGGTGAGAAAAGGCTTGTGGGTAGAATGTCAGGTGGGCTTGGGGAGGGGTTGGCTACGAACCGTTCCCACCTTTTTACTCCACCCACCCTTGGAAGGGACCACGAATTTTCTTGCTTGGAAAGAGGTGTAAGGGTTGCTTTTGTCTACAGTACTAATGTACTGTACCTTGAGAAAATTACTCAATATGGCTTTACTATGCCTAAAAGGGCCAAAAGGGATGTTAACTATATATATTTTTTAAATTGGTATCTCATCCTCAGTTGGCATTACTTGCAGATACCATTGTAGGTAGCATTGTAAAGTGAAGTCATGGTGTTGGGGGCGGGGCATGAAGAATGTCAGGTAGTCCTTACTGAAGTTCGCTTTCTTCTACCCCCTCCCCTAGCCTAGAAGCGAGGAGAGGGTCATACAGCCCAGGCTGGTGTGTATGTGTGCTGGGAGGAGGAGTGTCTTTTCATTTGTCCCCTGCTGACCCTCCATCCCATGACTAAACCTGGATTTCCTAAACAGGTTGTCTGGACCTCTGATGTGTTTGTTTCCTCTTAAAGGACAAAATAAAACCAGTTCCTTTTTAACTCGTTTCCCCCCATTCCGAAACACCCTTGCATTTCCTTTCTCTGATGCCCATAATCTGTCTCCTCCCCAGCCCTCAAAAAGGGCTATTTGCTCCCACCTACCTACTTAAGGGCAATTCCTATAGAGTGGCTATTATGGGCAAGAGGAAAACAAGCACTTGCCTTCCAACGAGGAACCAAGTTGTTAAGAGTTCCCAAGAGTAAATCTTCCCAGCATCGCACACCCAGGTTCGGGAGCCTTAAGGGCTAGTCCTTAGTCCCTCTTACTTCGCCCCTCCCACGTCAAGTGTGTTCGACATATACCGAGCAGTGAGGGTGCTATGCAAGATCCTGTTTGAGGACGTTCTTCGAGAGCCTTTTGGGTGGTCACACAGTTCCTGAAACCGTGGAGCAGGGGCGTCCCAGGGACATTCGGGAAGATGGTTGGCTTAGGCGGGTCATCCGCAGAGAATCTCCGCCCCAGTAACAGCTCAGCTTCCAGGCCGGCTCTACGTGGGTGGCCACCCCGCCCCCAAGGCTCCGGAGGGGGGAGCGGGGCGGGGCCAAAGTCACGTGGCCAGGTAGGCAGGGCGAGGAGTGTGCTGTGGACCGGCGTGTGCGGACCGGTGATGCCAGCTCCTGGGAACGCGGGGTCCTAGAAAGGCATGCACAGTAAGATGCACGTGCGTGGTCTTGTGTGGTTTTATCCTCGCTTCCTGTCACCCATCCGCAGTATGGAATTACTCTAAGGAGCTTCCTGGGCTCTGGGGAAAGGTGATGGGTGGGGTGGGACCCCGGTTGTGGCGAAGAGGATTTACAAGTCAGAAGGAGCTGTTTCCAATCACCTGTAGCCTGAGCGAAGGTTGTAAGTGTGCCTCAGACTTCAAAATTTGCCCTCCAAATCTAGCTTCTGATGGAGCAAAAAAGTTTTAAACTTCTGACATGGAGGGAAAGTACAGCTTTTTGTTTTTTCAATAGCATCCCAACGCACTGCTTAAATAGCCTTTCCTGAATCATGGCAACCAGATAAAACCCAGCTTATGCCAAAATGCAGTTCTAGCTGGTTACCCAGAGTTTACTCCCCTTTCCAAGTTTATTTAAAAAGCAATTCGAGCCATTTGTTTATGTTTGGAACATAGAATAGTTCTCATTCTTGTGCCGGCTCTTCGCCTTTTTCCTACTCCATCAAAATGCCCTACACCTTTGTTACACACGTTGTTTTGGATTTCAATAGAGTTGATTTCTTAATAGAAAACAAATGGTAAATTGAAACGCTAGCGAGCCAGGAGAAAGCTCATTGTGTAAAGAGGAAGCACATGTGTGTTATCAAAACATGTAGGTTATCTAAAATAAATTCAGAGTTTTAACGAGTGTAATTTGGACATCTCATATCTGAAATTTCTTGTTTGGGCGAAGAGAGAAGTATGTAAATTATCCCATAATTTCCATAGGAAAGTATATCTTGGAGAGAGGGAAGAGGTGGGGATTTCCTTAGTGAAAAGTCAGGAAAGGAGCTGCCAGGTATTGTGAAGAGCCGTGACCAGCAGCCTGATCTCTTGTCGCTATCCTGGGTTTCCTCAGGAGTGTGGATCCAACTGGTCTGAAGTTTTCTTTTTTTGATTTTGTTTAAGGTTTTTTTAACGGTTGGTTGGTTGTGGAAGGGTGTGTTTTGCTTAATTTGGTGTTTGAGGCATTCTGTAGAATATCAGGGCCCTTAGTGAGAATGTTAAGAACCACTAAATTAAGAAAACTAATGTTTTTAAAAAACTTTCTTGTGACAGAGGAGATATATTGGTGTGTGAGACTATGTACAGTTCTGTGTAAGAGGCATTCGACTATTTGAACTATTACCAAATTGTCACTGCTTGGTAAATAATAAGGTGAATCGTGTATATCCAAACCGTGTCATGTTTGACACAGTTTAATATGTATACACGTGGCCTATCTCACAGATGTATAGTTACTCTAGTAATAAGACACGAATGTACTTTAATGTCATGGGAATGAGCTAGACATTTGAAAGACTTAATCAGTGATAGCCGTTGACATTCTCATTCCAGGAACTGACCTGTTAGTCAACAATTCCCTGCATTTAAGGCTGGGTTTGGAAAAGTTAATGTCCTTGTGATAGGAAACTCATTGTCCAGGATATTCTGGAATCCACATTTCATCTTAAGTGATGTTTAAAGATAAACTCATCTTCCATTAACAACACTAGGCACAACTATGGAAGAATTGGAAAGAATCAACAAAGAAATCGAGTCAGTCAAGGCTGAGGTTGCAGAAAAGCGGAAGAGGCTCTCCAGGTTTACTTTAGCGCTTGAAGAGCTATCGCAAAGCCCCGTGGCCTCCTTGAGTGACACAATTGTGAGACAAGGTTTTCCTGAAAATAGCCTGCTCCCAAAAGAACAGTGGAATGAACCGTCAAAGAGCAAAGAGAGTCAGCCTAGAAAGTACGTGATGGACCACAGGTGTCCAGCAACTGACCTTGAATATGATCCCTTGCTCAATTATTCTGCAGGGCTGCTTGGGGCATCTAAAGCAATGCGGGGTGAGACTGACAGGCAGCACTTCTGGAAAAAATCTGTGGGTGGAAATTGCCACAAGTCCCTGCAGAGCCAAAGACCTTATGTTTCACCAATACGAATTAAAATAAATCTTCAAGATTCTGATGAAGATGACCTTGTAATGGATGTACCTCCAATCATTCCTACTTCTAAGAAATCTAAACCATTTAGAGGCTTTAAATATCAGAATATGGATGAAAAGATCCAAGTATCGCCCCTGGAGGAGAGAAATCTTCAGATCAGTGGTATAGAAGAGGAAAAAATAGATGAAACCCAGCTAACCGCACAAACAGATGATGACAGTAACAAGTTCGAACCACCAAAATCACACCTGAAAACCTCACTAGATACTAAAACTAACATAAACTTGTGGGGTGTTAAAGACCACATTTCTAAGATGGAAAGCTTCGATGGTGAGGAAAAGCATGTCTGTATTTCAGGAGGAAGTATAACTTGTGCACCGCTCAGTGACAAAGAAATACAGAAGGAAAGTCATAATGAAAGTTATCCAAAGAGCAGAAGACGTGTAAATACAATTGATGATACTCAAAAAGAAGAAACTGAATGGCGATACTCACCAAGCCAACTCCAGTTCTCTTATTCAGACGATCATGTGAAAGACAAAGTTCTGAGAGTACAAGACGACAGTCAAGACTTCACTACTTTTGAAGACAACAGATTAGTTGAAGTTGATTTTGGTAAGGAACGTACTGAAGATGACACTCCCTCTGAGGCTGATGACACTGTAAAGGAATGTCTTCGAATTTTCAATAAGTTCACACGAAGCAAAGCTCATAAGGGAGAGACTGCTAAGCAGGTTGGTCACTTTTTAAAAAATCCTTTTCCTAAATCTAAAGGAGTTTCCCTTAAATATATATTCTCTATATTCTAAACTCTATAGAATATATATAACATCTATTATATATATTTCTAATACTTATGATTAATAATGTATTAAAATAAGGCAAAACCTTGGTAATTGGCCAGCCATCATGTCTTGCAGACTTGACATTTTCCAGAGACCCTGGTATTATGTACAGTAACTTATAGTTGATTTCCCAAATTAGAGGTATCTTTTATAGGAATCTATGCATGTCAGATTATCCAAATTAAATTATTTTTTCTGAATTATTTTTTAATAATTTGCCTAGTATTTTGTAGCTTGGATTCCTGTGGCTCTTCAGGAAACATAACTTTGCTTTTACTACCCTGAAATTGGATAAGTCTTATCTTTTTCCCATTAGCCTTCAGGAAAGCAAATGGAATTAGATATGCAATATTACCAAAACATTTCTGGACCGAAAAGGAGGATTGCACACACTGCCAAGTTTGATGTGAGTCACTTTGTTTCTCTTTCTCTCCCACTTCCCACCCTCCCGGTCTCTCTCAGCAGTTTGTGAAGTACCTACCTTGTCATTTCAAGCTTTAAGTATATTCCAGTACTTATTATCCTATTATCCACTAGGGGGCGCAAGTGGGCAGTCAATAAATTTCTTGCCTACTTGTAAGCATTTTCTGAAACCTTCATTTCTCTCCCCCATTATCTAACGTTTTCATTAAAAGAAGGTATGTTGTTTTTGTATAACCTTTTATCTATAAATTAATATGGTCAAACCTTATTATTTTCAGATTCTGTATTTGCAAATTTGCCTCTTCAGTAAAATTAATTTGTAACTTTAAAATCGAGACTCATGCTTTTGTGGTCCTCTGTACACAGGCGCAGTGGCCAAAAAAATTGAATTGAATCGCCTAACATGCACGTTCCCAACTAAGTTTGAACAAGGCAACACTGACTTCTTGTTCAGCTGTCATACTGTTAACCAAGGTTCTTACCTGCGTCTGTCTGGTGCCATGTTTTCTGCATTTTTGTGTGTTTTGTTGGTGATTTTGTTATTTAAAATGGTCCCCAAGTATAGTGCTGTCTAGTGTTCCTTGGTGCAAGAAGGCTGTGCTGTGCCTTACAGAGAAAATGTGTGTTAAACAACTTTGTTCAGGCACGAGTTTTTAGTGCTGTTGACCACAAATTCAGTGTTGATGAATCAGCATTATATACTAAATGAAGTATCTTTAAACAGAAACACGCATATAACAAGGTTATGAAACATTGGTTGATGAAACTGCTGTGACCAGATACTCACCTGTAATGGTTCAGTATTTGCTACTTCATTGTTTGCGGGACTCTGTAGAACTTAACTAGCGTGAGTAAGGGGAATTGACGGTAGTTTTTCAAAGCAATTTGAACCTCTTGTAAATTTATATTATAAATGCTGAAGTTCTTTTATGACATGTAAAGAAACTGTATAAACACTGCAGCGAGTATTATTCCTTTAACACTTTTGTGTTAAAAAGTGCTATTTAACACAAACTTTATTTCTCTGCTCTAGTCTCTGTATTATTTTTACTTGGTACATACTGACAGCAGAATCTTCTGCATGGCATAAAAAGACTATGTTTCTAAGTCGCAAATAAGACCCTGAATTCCAGTTCTTTACAGAATAGTTGAACATGCTTGAGCAAATTATTTAATTTCTCTATTTCATTTTCCATATCCGTGAAATGGAGATAGTGAATACCTGCGCATCCCGGGGTCAGATACTATAGATATTTACTAAACTAGTTTCTCTCCCCTTCTCTCTTATGAAAAAGGTTTTTAGGAGGCTAACCTTGTTTCTCTTTAATTGCAAGTGATGTGGTGGTTAGTTTTCACATTACTGTGCTATATAACTTCCCCCCCAAATTCTTATATTTAAATGACTGTCGGTTTCATCAGCAATTTTTTAAGAATACATTCTCACAAATAGAAGTAACTGGGCAAAAGAAGATAAAGACTTTTATGATTTTAAAAATGTGTTACCGGGCTTCCCTGGTGGCGCAGTGGTTGAGAGTCCGCCTGCCGATGCAGGGGACACGGGTTCGTGCCCCGGTTCGGGAAGATCCCACATGCCGCGGAGCGGCTGGGCCCGTGAACCATGGCCGCTGAGCCTGCGCGTCCGGAGCCTGTGCTTCGCAACGGGAGAGGCCACAACAGTGAGAGGCCCGCGTACCAAAAAAAAAAAACAAATGTTACCATATTGCCTTCTAGAAGAGTTGTAACAACTTACAGTCCTACACAGTGTTCCAGGGTTCCCTTCCCACAAACCTTACAAAAAAATGGGTATTATCATTTTTTAAACCTGTAAATCTGAGTGAAATTTTATTTCCTTAGTTTATATTACATTTCTTTGATTACTAGTGAAGCTGAACATTTTTTCATATGTTCCCTTCTTTTCTCATAATGAACGTTGCTGTGGAGAAGTCTGATGCTAGCCTGCTATTTCTCCCTGTATGGGTCACCTGATACGTCTGCCAGGTTACCTAATGGATTCTTTTCTTAACTTTGAATTTCAATAACTTCATTAGGATATGTCTTATTACCACTTTTACCTGCATACAAAGTGTCATTTTCTTATAAGACTTAATTTTCTCTGTTATTTCAAGAAAAAAATGTCTTAAATTATATGCTTAAATTGTTCAGTTTTTTTATTTCTGGAAATATTCCAATTATGTGTGTATCGGACTACATGTAGTATTGTGAACGTAGTCAATTCCAAAGAGCTTTTGTGCAAAAGGAAAGTGAAATTATCCATCTCATCCATTTTTAAAATCAGGATTTTTTTGTTTTATGTTGATGCTTTGTAGGTTCCAACCAGTAAAGAGATCACTAGCCCATCCAGGGGACCAGTCCCACCATTAATTAGTCACACTGGAATCCTTCAGGCCCAGCAACAGGCAGTGCAGATAATGGCTGCCATTAAGGGTGGGCAGGCTTTTGTTGCTGCTACTTCAGAACAGAAAAAAAATACATTTGCATGTCCAGCCTCTCAGACCCAAAGGAAAGCCTCAGGAGGTATGAGAAAATCTTCTTTTTTTTAACTCACTTATTTAATAAATGAGGTTCTACCTTATTTTAAAAATGTTTCTTATGAAGTCCATATAGTCCCCATTATAGTTAAGTCAATCACCTAGAGCTTTACATGAAATAATACGATTAGCTTGATATCTAAATCATTTATATTGTTTATCTCTGTACGCTAGGCAATAAAAGGTAGTATTTTGCATGCATTCTTACATGGAGCAAGTCGCTTTATAAATTATTTAAATTTGTTCTAGGTTATACTGGAGGTGGTTATTGGGACCCTTTTGTGTTTGCATTTTGTTTTCTTCAAGAAAAAAAATATATATGTATATATATATAGAGAGAGAGAGAGATAAAGCCTATAAATGAAGCATTGTGAAACTTTGAGTTGATGATTGAAATAAACTCATCATCTGAGACTAATGACATTAAAATTTACCTTTTCCTTTTTCTCTCGTTCATTTTAAACTTCTTAGAAAATTCATGTACATCAGACAGCCTTCATGGGGATGTAGCTCTTTCAAAGGAAAATCCAACTGCAAAGCCAAACAGATCACACATTCCTGTGGAAAGTATTGCTTCTTTTCCTGTAAAGGTACTATAAACTACGTCTGAAGATAAGAATTTTATTTCTAATTACCATCATATCCTACTCATATATAGAGCCCCTTGGAGAGTGGGTATATTCTTCTCTCTGAAGACCCCTAATTCAGATAAATGCCAAACCTATTGAAGAGAAATTTCAACCTTTTTTGGTTACCCTTAGATATAGTTATTTTCATATTATCATGGGATGTGTGCCTGTGTGTCACTTTTGGTTAATTTGGTTTTCCCATCCTTGGAAACATTAGGCATTTTTTCAGACCTAAAATATCTGTAGCTATGATTAATTTAAGCTGCCTCAGAGTTTTTCAGAGAAAAGTTTTACATTGGAATATGCCTTTCAAGCCACATCCAGTGAGGGGTGTATATGTGTACATATGTGAGAGAGACAAGGAGACAGAGACAGACCTTTAGAAAATAATGCCCACTAGTAATATGATAGTACAACCTTTCCTCTTTAGTCAATTTTCCCCTACTTGTGGCAATGATTTTTTTTTTCTTTTTACCAAATATTCTTTAGCGGAAAACTACTGGTCAGTTTTAAGGCTTTGTCCCTCCTAAAAGTGAGGTAGATTAACTCATCCTAGAATTCTTAGTCTTTTTAAGTCCGTCAAAAGGAATGCTCACCTTGTTTCTAGCTGGGATCGTTTTAATATTGAACATGCAAAGATTGTCATAAATTTAAGTCCAAACATTTTTCTTAATGAAAAGGTAACTGAAAGACATTGGGACATATATTTGTTTTAAGAATAGTAAACTGGGACTTCCCTGGTGGTGCAGTGGTTAAGAATCCGCCTGCCAATGCAGGGGACACGGGTTCGAGCCCTAGTCCGGGAAGATCCCACATGCTGCGGAGCAACTAGGCCCGTGCGCCACAACTACTGAGCCCGCGTGCCTAGAGCCCGTGCTTCACAACGAGAGAAGCCACCGCAATCAAAAGCCTGCGCACCACAACAAAGAGTAGCCCCCGCTCGCTGCAACTAGAGAAAGCCCTCGCGCAGCAACGAAGACTCAATGCAGCCAAAAATAAATAAATAAATAAATTTATAAAAAAAAGAATAGTAAACTACACACCTTCTTATACGCTGATCAGAGGATCAAACCATGGTTCTAAGAATCTGGATATGGAAACAGCAAAGGGATTAGATGAGTAATCAGATCAGCCTTAATAATGGTGGACATACAGGCAGCTGTCCCCCTTCTCCCTTTTGTGAGTGTAGATAATTTATGCCTTGCATTTATTCTACTTCTGATGAATTTAAAACTTGAAATTATTTTTAAATTTAATTTTGGATATAAAACTTAGCTAAGATAGTTATACTTTCATACACATAGTAGGAATGTTAAACAGAACACACATGTATTCTTCTTTTCTCTAATCAATTTTATATTTAACAAGATGTTGAAACATAAAGTGGCTCATCAGAAAAGGGCCATAGGAGAATCAGAATCCTCGTCCAAAGTACCTGATGAAGTAAGACAACGCTATGTCAACCTCTTTTTTGAGAAGTATTTGGGAGTTTATAAAACAGGATGAGGCTTTTAACAAGGTCAATACTAAATAATGTAATTTATCTGAAAACACACACACACACACACACACACACACACACACACACATACACTCTTAGTAACTATTACTTTGACTAAAGAACTCATGAGGCACAACTAGCAAACAATTTTATTCAGTTTCTCTCCACTACTTTTTTGAAGCCAGGTTGTGGACCTAGTTTTTTTCTCCCTCTTGAATTACTTTTCTGGTCTTGGTAATTTGTAAAAAGTACTCTGGTTACTTTTTCTTTTTAATAATTAAACTCTTTATGTTGGAGATTCATCAGGTTTTTTTAAAAATTAATTTATTTATTTTTGGTTGCATTGGGTCTTTGTTGCTATGTGCAGGCTTTCTCTAGTTGCAGCGAGCAGTGGCTACTCTTTGTTGCGGTGCACGGGCTTCTCATTGTGGTGGCTTCTCTTGTTGTGGAGCATGGACTCTAGGTGCACAGGCTTCAGTAGTTGTGGCACATGGGCTCAGTAGTTGTGGCTCGTGGACTCTAGAGCACAGGCTCAGTAGTTGTGGTGCACGGGCTTAGTTGCTCCACAGCATGTGGGGTCTTCCCAGCCCAGGGATTGAACCCATGTCCCCTGCATTGGCAGGCAGATTCTTAACCACTGTGCCATCAGGGAAGCCCCTGGTTACTTTTAGTGGTAAAACTGTCTTAGTCAGTCCTGAGATTTCATATCAAAGCAAGTAGTTTATTAATCTGAGTTGTGTCTCCCCCTTTATGTACTGTCTAGTGAGCCACAGTCCCCACCACTCCCTATTAGGCACACCTGCTACACTCATTTATAAGCCATGCCTGGTTTCTTGGCAGCACCTGTATTTGCAGTTCCTACTCAAAACCTTTTTCCCAAATTGAAACCTTTCAAATCAGTGGCAATAGCTGTAGCACTCACCCCATGCATATTTTCAAAATCCAATGTGGAGTGGTGAGGATGGTGGCTTACTAGATAGAATAAGTTCCATCTGAAGGTGGGCAGATACCTCTCGGCTCCATCTGATTATTGCAGTTTGGAAATTCAAGTTCAAAATGTACAGATTTCTAATCTTCCAATAATTTTTATCTTAAAATCTCTACTTAAAACACTGTTAGACAAATACATGTCTGAGCACTAGATTTGGGCTTTGTGCTGCCCTTCCTCTGACTGAGGTGAATTCAGATGACTCTGGAGGTTATTTTAAAAGACAATGGGTGGATGAAACAAGAGGCAGATTTCAGATCAACATGAAAAAGACCTTTGTAACTGATATGCTGTCCATAAAACAGATTCACAAAACAGTGAGCTGCCAGTTGCTAAAAGTGTTTGGGATATAAGCTAACTTGTCATCACAACAGGAGATTCATGCATTAGGAGTGAGGAAGGGTCAATTTAAGGATTCTTTTTATTAACAGCTTTATTGAGATATGATTCACATACCCTACAATTCATCCATTTAACATATATAGTTCAGTAACTTCAGTATATTCACAGGGTTGTGCGATCACTGCCACAATTAATTTAAATACATTTCCATTGCCCCCAAAAGACACTGTTTACCCTTCATCTGCCATTCCCCCACTCCTCCATATCTCCCAGCCCTAGGAAACTACTAATTTACTCTCTATTTCTATTTATTTGCCTATTCTAGACATTTCATGGAAATGGAATCATATAATATGTGGTTCTTTTGTGACTGGCGTAATGTTTTCCCCTAGCATAATGTTGTCAAGGGTCATCCACGTTATAGCATGTGTCATTGCTGAGTAATATTCTGTTTTATGGATATACACATTTTATTTCTCCATTCACTAGTTGATGGACATTTGGATTATTTCCATTTGGGGCTATTATGAATAACAAACATTTGTACAGAATGTTTATTTGTATTTGTGTACAAGTTTTTGTGTGGACAAATAGTAACATTACCCTTAAGCATATTTCTAGGAGTAAAATTGCTGGGTTATATGCTAGTTCTACATTTAGCTTTTTGTGGAACTAACAAACTGTTTTCCAAAGTGACTATATCACTACATTCCCACCAACAACATACAGGGGTTCTGGTTTCTCCACATCCTTGCCAACACTTGTTATTATCTGTCTTCTTTCTAGCTATCCTAGTGTGTATGAAGTGGTAGCTCATTTGTAGTTTTGAATTGCATTTCCCTACCAACTAACGATGTTGAACATACTTTCATATACCTGTTGGCCATTTGTATATCTTCTTGCAGAAATGTCTATTCAAATCCTTTGCCCATATTTTGTGTTATTTGTCTTCTTACTGTTGAGTTATAAGAATTGTTTATGTATTCTGGATACAAGTCTCTTAGATAAAACATTGGCAAATATTTTTTCTTCTCTGTGGGTTGTCTTCTCACTTTCTTGATGGTATCAGTTGCAGCACAAAGTTTTTCACCGTGATGTATTCCAATTTATTTTTCTTCTGTTGCTTGTGCTTTTGGTATCCTATGTAAGAAAACTAGGTCACAAAGTTATTTCTTTTTCTTTCCTAAGAGATTGAAAGGTTTAGTTTTTACATTTAGGTGTATCATCTGTTTTGAGTTGAGTTTTGCATAATGTGTGAGGTAGCGTGTCCAACTTCATTCTTTTGAATGTGGATATCCAGTTATACCACCATTTGTTGAAAAGACTATTTTTCCTTATTTAATTTTTGTGTCATTTTTGTTAGAAATCAGTTGTAAATATAAGAGTAACTGACCATAAATTCTAAGCTCTGGTTCTCTTGCTTTGATCTCTATTTCTGTCCTCATGCCAGTACTACCCAGTCTTAATTACTGTAGCTGTGTAGTAAGTATTGAAATTAGAAGTGTGAGTTCTTAAAATTTGTTGTTCTTTTTCAATAACTTTTAGGATCAGCTTGTATTTTCTGCAAAAATATCAAGTTAGGATTTTGATAGAGATTGTTCTGAATCAGTAGATCAATTTGTGGAGTATTACCATTTAACAATATTAGGTCTTGTGAGCCATGAACATGGGATGTCTTTACATTTATTCAGATCTTTAGATCCTTTCAACAGTTTTTGTAGTTTTTTAGAGTACAAGTCTTGAACTGCTTTTGTTAAACTTATTCCTAGGTGTTTTAATCTTTTTAATGCTATTGTAAATGGAATTGTTTTTGTAATTTTATTTTCAAATTATTCATTACAAGTGTGTAAAAATACAATTGATTTCTGATCTTGTATCTTGCAACTTTGCTGTACTTGTTTATTAGTTCTAATCATTTTTATTGAGTTCCTTGGAAGTTTCTTTATAAAAGATTATATCTTCTATAAATAGAGTTTTATTTTTTTCTTTCCAATGTGGGTACTTTTATTTCATTTTCTTGGCTAATTTCTCTAGGCATAAACTCCAGTATGATATTGAATAGAAGTGATAAGAGGAGCCATGCTTATCTCTTTCCTCATTCTAGGAGAAAAACTTTCAGTCTTTCTTCATTAAGTACAATAGTAACTGTGGGTTTTTTGTATGTGTCCCTTCTGTTTCATCTAAATTTTCTAATTTATTGGCATATAGTTGTTCATAGTATTCCTTTATAATTCTTTTTATTTCTGCAAGTTCTATAATGATGTCTTCTTTCATTATTGATTTTATTTATTTATTTATTTATTTATGGCTGCATTGGGTCTTCGTTGCTGTGTGTGGGCTTTCTCTAGTTGCAGTGAGCAGGGGCTACTCTTCATTGTGGTGCACAGCCTTCTCATTGCGGTGACATCTCTTGTTGTAGAGCACAAGCTCTAGGGCAGGCGGGCTTCAGTAGCTGTGGCACATGGGCTTAGTTGCTCTGCAGTATGTGTGATCTTCCCAGAACAGGGCTTGAACCCGTGTCTCCTGCATTGGCAGGTGGATTCTTAACCACTGTGCTACCAGGAAAGCCCTCATTTATTTTAATAATTCGAGCCTTCTCTTTTCTTGGTCAATCTAGCTAAAGTTTTATCTATTTGGTTGATCTTTTCAAAGAATGAACTTTTAGTTTTTATGATTATCTCATTTTTAATTCTTTATTTTACTTATTTCCACTCTAATCTTTATTATTTGATTCCTTTTGCATTCTTTGGGTTTAGTTTCCCATTAAAATTCTAGTTGCTTAAGGTGGAAGGCAAATTTACTGATTTGAGATCTTTTTAATATAGCGATTTACAATATTAATTTTACTCTAAGCACTATAGGTGCATCCTATATGTTTCATTATGTTGTGTTTCCATTTTCATTCATCTCAAAGAACTTTTAAGTTTCCCTTTTATTTTTTTATACATCTTTATTGGAGTATAATTGCTTCACAATGTTGTATTAGTTTCTGCCGTACAACAAAGTGAATCAGCTATATGCACACACATATCCCCATATCCCCTCCCTCTTGAGCCTCCCTCCCACCCTCCGTATCCCACCCCTCTAGGTGGTCAGAAAGCACCAAGCTGATCTCCCTGTGCTATGCAGCAGCTTCCCACCAGCCATCCGTTTTACATTTGGTAGTGTATTTATGTCAGTGATACTCTCACTACATCCCAACCACCCATTCCCCCCGTGTCCTCAAGTCTGTTCTCAACGACTGCATTGTTATCCCTGCCCGACCACTAGGTTCATCAGTACCATTTTTCTAGATTCCATGTATATGCGTCAGCATATGGTATTTGTTTTTCTCTTTCTGACTTACTTCACTCTGTATGGCAGAGTCTAGGTCCATCCACCTCACTACAAATAATTCAGTTTCATTCCTTTTTATGGCAGAGCGATATTCCATTGTATATATGTGCCATATCTTCTTTATCCATTTGTCTGTCGATGGACATTTAGGTTGTTTCCATGTCCTGGCTATTGTAAATAGTGCTGCAGTGAACATTGTGGTACATGTCTCTTTTAGAATTATGGTTCTCTCAGGGTATATGCCCAGTAGTAGGATATGGTCCTACTGGGTCATATGGTACTTCTATTTTTAGTTTTTTAAGGAATCACCATACTGATCTCCATAGTGGCAGTATCAATTTATATTCCCACCAGCAGTGCAGGAGGGTCCCCTTTTCTCCACACCCTCTCCAGCATTTCTTGTTTCTAGATTTTTTGACGATGGCCATTCTGACTGCTGTGAGGTGATACCTCATTGTAGTTTTGAGTTGCATTTCTCTAATGATTAGTGATGTTGAGCATCTTTTCATGTATTTGTTGGCCATCTGTATGTCTTCTTTGGAGAAATATCTATTTAGGTCTTCTGCCCATTTTTGGATTGGGTTGTTTTTCTGATATTGAGCTGCATGAGCTGCTTGTATATTTTGGAGATTAATTCTTTGTCCATTGCTTTATTTGCAAATATTTTCTCCCATTCTGAGTGTTGTCTTTTCTCTTGTTCATGGTTTCCTTTGCTGTGCAAAAGCTTTGAAGTTTCATTAGGTCCCATTTGTTTATTTTTATTTCCATTTCTCTAGGAGGTGGGTCAAAAAGGATCTTGCTGTGATTTATGTCATAGAGTGTTCTGCCTATGTTTTCCTCTAAGAGTTTTATAGTGTCTGGCCTTATATTTAGGTCTTTCATCCATTTTGAGTTTATTTTTGTGTATGATGTTAGGGAGTGTTCTAATTTCATTCTTTTACATGTAACTGTTCAGTTTTCTCAGCACCACTTATTGAAGAGACTGTCTTTTCTCCATTGTATAGTCTTGCCTCCTTTATCAAATATAAGGTGACCATATGTGTGTGGATTTATTTCTGGGCTTTCTATCCTGTTCCATTGATCTATATTTCTGTTTTTGTGCCAGTACCATATTGTCTTGATTACTGTAGCTTTGTAGTATAGTCTGAAGTCTGGGAGCCTGATTACTCCAGCTCCGTTTTTTTCCCTCAAGATTGATTTGGCTATTTGGGGTCTTTTGTGTTTCCATACAAATTGTAAAATTTTTTGTTCTAGTTCTGTGAAAAATGTCATTGGTAATTTGATAGGGATTGCATTGAACCTGTAGATTGCTTTGGGTAGTAGGGTCATTTTCACAATGTGGATTCTTCTAATCCAAGAACATGGTATATATCTCCATCTGTTTGTATCATCTTTGATTTCTTCCATCACTGTCTTGTAGTTTTCTGAGTAAAGGTTTTTTGCACCTTAGGTAGGTTTATTCCTACTTATTTTATTCTTTTTTGTTGCAGTGGTAAATGGGAGTGTCTCCTTAATTTCTCTTTCTCATTTTCCATTGTTAGTGTGTAGGAATGCAAGAGATTTCTGTGCATTTTGTGTCCTGCTACTTTACCAATTCATCAGTTAGCTCAAATAGTTTTCTGCTGGCACCTTTAGGACTTTCTATGTATAGTATCATGTCATCTGCAAACAGTGACAGCTTTACTTCTTTTCCATTTTGGATTCCTTTTATTTCTTTTTCTTCTCTGATGGCCATGGCTAAAACTTCCAAAACTATGTCAAATAATGGTGAGAGTGGAAATCCTTGTCTTCTAACTGATCTTAGAGAAAATGGTTTCAGTTTTCCACCATTGAAAATGATGTTGGCTTTGGGTTTGTCATATATGGCCTTTAGTATGTTGAGGTAGGTTCCCTCTATGTGCACTTTCTGGAGAGTTTTTATCATAAATGGGTGTTGAATTTTGTCAGAAGGTTTTTCTGCATCTATTGAGATGATCATATGGATTTTATTCTTCAGTTTCTTAATATGGTGTATCACATTGATTGATTTGCATATATTGAAGAATCCTTGCATTCCTGGGATAAACCCCACTTGATCATGGTGCATGAGCCTTTTAATGTGCTGTTGGATTCTGTTTGCGGGTATTTTGTTGAGGATTTTTGCATCCATATTCATCAGTGATATTGGCCTGTAATTTTCTTTTTTTATTTCTTTTTTTTTTTTTTTTTGCGTTACACAGGCCTCTCACTGTTGTGGCCTCTCCCGTTGAGGAGCACAGGCTCTGGACACCCAGGCTCAGTGGCCATGGCTCACGGACCCAGCCGCTCCACGGCATGTAGGATCTTCCCGGACTGGGGCACGAACCCACGTCCCCTGCATCGCCAGGCGGACTCTCAACCACTGCGCCACCAGGGAAGCCCCTGTAATTTTCTTTTTTTGTGACATCATTGTCTGGTTTTGGTATCAGGGTGATGGTGGCCTCATAGAATGAGTTTGGGAGCATTCCTCCCTCTGCTATATTTTGGAAGAGTTTGAGAAGGATAGGTGTTAGCTCTTTAAATGTTTGATAGAATTCACCTGTGAAGCCATCTGGCCCTGAGCTTGTTTGTTGGAAGATTTTTAATCACAGTTTCAATTTCAGTGCTTGTGATCAGTCTGTTCATATTTGCTATTTCTTCCTGGTTCAGTCTCAGAAGGTTGTACTTTTCTAAGAATTTGTCCATGTCTTCCAGGTTGTCCATTTTATTGGCATAGAGTTGCTTGTAGTAGTCTCTCTCATGAGCCTTTGTATTTCTGCAGTGTCAGTTGTTACTTCTCCTTTTTTGTTTCTAATTCTGTTGATTTGAGTCTTCTCCCTTTTTTTCCTGATGAGTCTGGCTAATGGTTTATCAATTTTGTTTATCTTCTCAAAGAACCAGCCAGCTTTTAGTTTTATTGATCTTTGCTGTTGTTTCCTTCATTTCTTTTTCATTTATTTCTGATCCGATCTTTATGATTTCTTTCTTTTGGCTAACTTTGGGGTATTTTTGGTTCTTTAATTGCTTTAGGTTTAAGGTTAGGTTGTTTATTTGAGATTTTTCTTGTTTCTTGAGGTAGGATTGTATTGCTATACATTTCCCTCTTAGAACTGCTTTTGCTGCATCCCATAGGTTTTGGGTCATCATGTTTTCATTGTCATTTGTTTCTAGATATTTTTTGATTACCTCTTTGATGTCATCAGTGGTCCCTTGGTTATTTAGTAATGTATTGTTTAGCCTCCATGTGTTTGTGTTTTTTACGGTTTTTTTCCCCCTGTAATTAATTTCTAATCTCACAGCATTGTGGTCAGAAAAGATGCTTGATATGATTTCAGTTTTCTTAAATTTACTGAGGCTTGATTTGTGACCCAAGATGTGAACTATCCTGGAGAATGTTCCATGCACACTTGAGAAGAAAGTGTAATCTGATGTTTTTGGATGGAATGTCCTATAAATATCAATTAAACCTATCTGATCTGTTGTGTCTGATTTAAAGCTATCTGATTTAAAGCTTGTGTTACCTTATTAATTTTCTGTTTGGATGATCTGCCCATTGGTGTAAGTGAGGTGTTAAAGTCCCCCACTATTATTATGTTACTGCCTATTTCCTCTTTTATAGCTGTTAACAGTTGCCTTATGTATTGAGGTGCTCCTATGTTGGGTGCATATATATTTATAATTGTTATATCTTCTTCTTGGATTGATCCCTTGATCATTATGTAGTGTCCCTCCTTTTCTCTTGTAGCTTTCTTTATTTTAAAGTCTATTTTATCTGATATGAGTATTGCTCCTCCAGCTTTCATTTGATTTCCATTTGAATGGAATTTCTTCTTCCATCCACTCACTTTCAGTCAGTATGTGTCCCTAGGTCTGAAGTGGGTTTCTTGTAGACAGCATATATATGAGTCTTGTTTTTGTATCCATTCAGCAAGCCTGTGTCTTTTGGTTGGAGCATTTACTCCATTCACATTTAAGGTAATTATTGATATGTATGTTCCTATTAACATTGTCTTAATTGTTTTGGGTTTGTTTTTGTAGGTCCTTTTCTTTTCTTGTGTTTCCCACTTAGAGAAGTTCCTTTAGCATTTGTTGTAGAGCTGGTTTGGTGGTGCTGAATTCTCTTAGCTTTTGCTTGTCTGTAAAGCTTTTGATTTCTCCTTCAAATCTGAATGAGATCCTTGCTGAGTAGAGTAATCTTGGTTGTAGGTTATTCCCTTTCATCACTTTAAGTATATCATGCCACTCCCTTCTTACTTACAGAGTTTCTGCTGAAAAATCAGCTGATAACCTTATGGGGATTCCCTTGTATGTTATTTGTTGCCTTTCCCTTGCTGCTTTTAATATTTTTTCTTTGTATTTAATTTTTGATAGTTTGATTAATATGTGTCTCGGTGTGTTTCTCCTTGGGTTTATCCTGTATGGGACTCTCTGCACTTCCTGGACTTGATTGACTATTTCCTTCCCCATGTTAGGGAAGTTTTCAACTCTAATCTCTTCAAATATTTTCTGAGACCCCTTCTTTTTCTCTTCTTCTTCTGGGACCTCTACAATTGTAATGTTGGTGCATTTACTGTTGTCCCAGAGGTCTCTGAGACTTTACTCAATTCTTTTCATTCTTCTTTCTTTATTCTGCTCTGCGGCAGTTATTTCCAGCATTCTGTCTTCCAGGTCACTTATCCGTTCTTCTGCCTCAGTTATTCTGCTATTGATTCCTTCTTGAGTATTTTAAATTTCAGTTATTGTGTTGTTCATCACTGCTTGTTTGTTCTTTAGTTCTTCTAGGTCCTTGTTAAATATATCTTGTATTTTCTCCATTCTATTTCCAAGATTTTGGATCATCTTTACTGTCCTCACTCTGAATTCTTTTTCTGGTTGACTGCCTATCTCTTCATTTGTTTGGTCTTGTGGGTTTTTACCTTGCTCCTTCATCTGCTGCATATTTCTGTGTCTTATTTTAACTTACTGTGTTTGGGGTCTCCTTTCTGCAGGCTGCAGGGTCATACTTCCTCTTACTTCTGTTGTCTGTGCCTAGTGGGTGAGTTTGGTTCAGTGGCTTGTGTAGGCTCCCTGGTTGGGGGGACTGGAGCCTATGTTCTGGTGGGTGAAGCTGGATCTTGTTCCTCTGATGGGCAGGGCTGCATCTGGTGGTGTGTTTTGCGGTGTCTTTGAGCTTAGTGTGACTTTAGGTAGACTGTCTGCTAATGGGTGGGGTTGTGTTCCTGTTTTGCTAGTTGTTTGCTGTGAGGCATCCAGCACTGGAGCTTGCTGGCCGTTGGGTGGAGCTGGGTCTCTGTATTGAGACAGAGACCTCTGGGAGAGCACTCACTGATTAATATTCCATGGGGCTGGGAGTCCTCTGGTGGTCTGACATCCTGGATTCGGCTCTCCCACCCCAAAGGCTCTGGCCTGATCCCCAGCCAGACCACCAAGACCCTGCAAGCCACACGGTGTGGAAGAAAAGGAAGAAGAAAAACAAAATCATAAAGAAAAAAACAAAAAAGAACCCAAACAAACAGACAAAACCCCAAGACAAATGGTAAAAGCAAAGCTAAAAAGACAAAATCACACAAAGAAACATACACACAGGCACTCACAAAAAGAAAAACAAAAGAAGAGAAAACAAAGAAGAGAGCAACCAAACCAATAAACAAATCCAAAACCAAAACAAACACTAAAAACTAACAAAAACATAAAAGCAGAAACAAATCAAATGCAGAAAGCAAACTAAAAAAAGGCACTGAAAACATAAAACAAATACAAAAATGATAAAATGTAAAGATGAAAACAAAAGGAAAAAATACAAAATGACAGAGTAGTAAAGTAAAAATAGAAAAATATAAAATACAGTTAAAAAAGAAAACAAAGCAAAAGAAAGAAAACACAAGCAAAAAACACAATATAATATAAAAGTACAGTAGAATTAGGTAAGATAATTAAGTAAAATATATTTTAAAAATAAAAGCATAAAAAGAAAAGTAAATTAAAAAGTTAAATAAAAAAAATAATAATAAAAAAAGAAGAACAGAACCAAAAAAAAAGTAGTGATATTTTCCTGTGGCCTTAGTTGTCAGTGTCCTTGGCCGCATAGTGAGCCACAGACAATCCCTGCTTCCCCAGGAAGCCCTCTGGTACCTCTAGGTGGGTCTCTGGACCTGCTGTGGGCACTGTGGGGCCAGCTCAGACTCTGACCTGGCCTTAGTCCTGCGTGTACTTGCCCCCAAAGTCCACAGAAGTCCCCAAAGTCCACAGCCTCAATTGTGGGAACACTCATTGTCTATTCAGGTATTCCACAGATGCAGCGTTTACCCAGCTGATTGCAGGGATTTGATCACTGCTCCTGAGCTGCCTGGGGAGACTTCCCTTTCTCTTCTTTGGTCGCACTGCCCCTGGGGTTCAGCTTTGGTTTTGGCCCCGCCTCTGCATGTAGCTGCCCTTAGGCGTCTGTTCCCCGTCCAAGCAAGAGGGGGTGAAAGCAGCAGCTGATTAGGGCTCACTTGCTCAGGCTGCGGGGAGAGGGATATAGCAGTCATAATTGGGATGTGTGGAGAGTGCCTGCAGTGGCAGAGGCTGGTGTGAAGTTGCAAGAGCCTAAGGAGGTGCACCACGCATTCTCCCGGGGAAGTTGGCCCTGGTTCGCAGGACCCTCAGCAGTGGCAGGCTGCACTGGCTGCTGGGAGGTCGTGGGCAGGTACCTGCCTTGCACACAGGACCCTTGGTGGCAGTGGCAGCAGCCTCTGGGGTCCGAGATAACAGCCACAGCTCACGCTTGTGCCCATGTAGGCATTGCCCTACCATCTGTGAGCACACAGAGAGAGAAGCTCTTCTGACAGGGCTGCCCCTCTCCTCACACACCCCACAACAAAGGTCTCCTGCCTCTCTGGCAGGCCTAGGTTTTTTCCCAGACTCCCTCCCAGCTAGCTGTGGTGCACCAGCCCCCCAAGGCTGTCCTCATGCAGCCAACCCCAGTCCTCTCCCAGGGGTCTGACCTCCGAAGCCCAAGCCTCAGCACCCAGCTCCCACCTTCCCCTGCAAGTGAGCTGACAAGTGTCTCAGGCTGGTGAGTGCTGGTCAGCACTGATTCTCCCTCGGCCCTCCACACCTCTGTTGTTGCCTCTCCTCCGAGGCTCTGAAGCTCCCTGGTCCTGTCCCCACCAGTGAGGGGGCTTCCTAGTGTGTGGAAACTTTTCATCCTTCACAGCTCCCTTCCAGAGGGGCAGGTCCTGTCCCAATTTCATTGTCTCTTTTTTTCTTTTTTCTTTTGCCCTACCCAGTTACATGGGGATTTTCTCACCTTTTTGGAAGTCTAAGGTCCCCTACCAGGATTCATGTAGATGTATTTTTGATGTATTTGTGGGGAGGAAGGTGATCTCCATGTCTTACTCTTCCGCCATCTGGCAGGTCTCTCCCCTAAGTTTCCCTTTTATTCCTTCTTTGACCTGTTCATTATTTAGGAATGTGTAATTCAATTTTCACATATTAATGAATTTCCAAAATATCCTGCTGTTGATTTATAATATAGTACCATTGTGGTCAGAGAACATACTTTGTATGATTTCAGTCCTTTTAAATTTATTGAGGATTGTTTTATGACCTAACATAGGATCTGCCCTAGAAAATGTCCCATGTGTACTTGAAAAGTATATGTATTCTGTTCTTGTTGTGTGGCGTATTCAATAGATGTCTATTAGGTATAATTGCTTCATAGTTTTGTTGAAGTATTCCATTTTTTCTTGATATTCTGACTTGTATCCATTATTGAAAGTGTGGCATTGAAGTTTCTGATTGTTGAATTGTTGTTTCTCCAATTCTATCAGTTTTTGTTTTGTGTATTTTGGTGCTCTGGTGTAAGATGCATATTTGTTTATAGTCATTATGTCTTTCTGATAGATTAACACTCTTATCATTATAAAATGTCTTTCTTTGTCTCTAGTGACAATTTCTCTTTTAAAGATTATACTGTCTGACGTTAGTGCAGCCACTCCAGCTATCTTTAATTAGTGCTTACAAAGTATCTCTCTTTTCTTCCTTTTGCTTTCAACCTATTTGGTCTTTGAATTTAGTGTGTGTCTTGTAGACAGCATACAGTTGACCCATATTTTCCCCCATTCTTCCAAATGTAAATGGAGTGTTTAATCCATTCACATTTAATGCAGTGACTCATAACTAATAAAGTAGGATTTATTGATACATCATCCATTTTGCAATGTGATTTTTATGTCTTGTGTCTTTTTATTTCCTCTACAATTATTGCTTTGTTTTGGGTTAAATATTTTCTAGTATACCATTTAAATGCCCATGTCATTTCTTTGACTATATCTTTTGAATTATTTTCTTAATGTTTATAGTAAGGATTACAATTACCATCTTAATTTGTGACAATCTGGTTCAAACTAAAACTAACTTAATTTCAATAGTATTCAAAAATTTACTCCAGTATATTTCTTTCTACCCCTCCTTTATACCATTACTGTCATATAAATTACATCGTATATATTATAAAACCTGTAATTCAATTTTATAATTCTTGCTTTATGTTATTGTCTCTTAAAATAGATGAAGAAGAAATAGATTACAAACAAATACGTATTTATTCTCATATATTTTCCTGTGAAGTTACATTTACCAGTGTTCTTTATTTCTTCATGTGGATTCAAATTACCGTCTAGTGTCCTTCTCAGACTGAAGGAATCCCTTTAGCAATTCTTGCAGGATAGATCTGCTAATGACAAATTCCCTGAGAGTTTATCTGGGAATGTCTTCATTTCTCCTCCATTTTAAGGAAGAGTTTAGTTGAGTACAGAATTCTTGGTTAACAGTCTTTTTCTTTCAACACTTTGAGATGTCATTCCACTGCCTCCATGGTTTCTGATGAGAAATCAGCTTTAATCTTATTAAAGATCCTTTGTACATAATGTCATTTTTCTCTTACTATTGATATTTTCAAGATTTTCTTTTTGTCTTTGACTTTCATCAGTTTGACTGTGACATGTCTAAGTGTGGCTCTCTGTGAATAAGTTCTACTTGGAGTTTGTTGAGCTTCATGGATGTATGGGTTAATATTTTACATAATATTGGGGACGTTTTTGGCAATTATTTCTTCAATATTTTTTCTGCTCCTTTCTCCTTTTCCTGTGGAACTCACATTATGTGAATGTAGGTATGTTTGTTTGATGGTGTCCCACAGGCATCTGAGGCTTTGTTCATTTTATCTTGTTCTTTTTTCTTCTCCTGAAGCTGAATAATCTCTGTTGGTCTATCTTTAGGTTCACTGATTATTTCTTCTTCTAGCTCATATCTGGGGTTGAGCCCCTATGGTGAATTGTTCATGTAATTTTTGTACTTTTTAACTCCAGAACTTCAATTTTTTTTCAATTTTTATTTCTCTTTATTGGTACTATTTGATGAAACATCATTTTCACACTTTCCTTTAATTCTCTAGACATCATTCCATTAATTTTTTAAACATATTTACAATAGCTAATTTAAAGTCTGTGTCTACTGAGTCCCAAATCTCGGCTTTCTCAGGAGCATTTTCTCTTGAGTGCTTTTTTGCTTCCTGTTAGTGGCATACTTTCCTGTTTCTTTACATGTCTCATGACTTTTTGTAGAAAACTATACAGTTAAATAATGTATCATAATAACTCTAGGGTCAGATAGGTATTTATTTTGTTGCTAGGTTTTTGTAATTGTTTTTCTTGTTGCTACTTACTTGCTTACTGACGTTTCTGAACTAATTCTGTAGATTCTGTATTGCTTCCAGTGTATGGACACTTAAGTCCTCTGGTGGCATTTTTTTTTCAGTTCTTTTATTATTTATTTTAGGAGTCATCCTGTGTCAGTACAATTTAGTGGTCAGCCAATGACTGGTTAGAAGAGTTTCTTAAATGCCTTGTCTGTATGTCTTCCACCCTTTTTATCCCTTCCCACTAGAGGATCTATGTGAGAAGGCATGCCTTCAAACTTGTTGCAGTTTATAAGACAGCCTTAGCTTTTACTTCCTGTAAACCTGCAGGGTTTCAAGGTCAGCCACTAGTGAGTTATTGGGAGCTTCTCTTTTCCCAGATCTTTCTTGGGTCACCTTTGACACCCTAAGAATATGTCAGAGCTTTTCAAAGTTTCAAAATCTAGTTCTCCAAGATTTCCTTTTAAATTCCTAGGCAGGTTCTTGTCTACCCACCTGAAATCATAGCCTTAGGTAGCTGCCATATTGCCACCCATTTACTATTGTTTTGATAGTACTCTGGGGATAGGTTTTTTTTTTTTTCCTCCCATGAGCTGAGCTCTGAGTCCAATCAAATACCCACGGCACTCTGGGGATAGAGATTTTTCCAGGAAGCTGCTTGTTCGGACAAAATACTGACTGTGCTCTGGGGATGATGCCTTTAATGTAGCTCTAAAAGAGTTCTGTCCTTTCTGTTGGCTATCAGGCTGCCAATTTTTTTGCAGCTATGATGCCACTAAGCTGGGGAGAAAGGCGGGTGGGAATAGCCTCAAGCTAAAATGTTAGAGACACCACTGTCTTACCGAGGTTCAGTAGTTTCTCTTAGACAATTTTCAGGTTTTTTTCTGTGGCTTTGGTTAATTTTCCGAGTTTTGAAATGGTTGGTTTTAGTTGTTTTGCCAGTATTTGTATTGTTTTTGTGGGACAGTTTGTGAAGGTTCTTGTCCTACCATTCCGGAAGTCTGTCTCCTCTAGGATTCTGTATAAGTTACAGAATAATGGCAAAGCAAAGAAACAAAAAAGGAGCCTCTTAAAGAGAAATGTTACCCTTTTTCTTCCAGCTTTGTCTTTTTCTGTATCCCTGTCTTGTCTTCTGTACTGTCTTCCAACCTCCCTATGGTGTTCTCTCTGTGATGGTTTAGTGTAGTGAGGAGAGTCTTGGCTTCGGAACTTGAGCACACCCGGATTCCATTTCTAGCTCTGCAACAGTAAGCCAGATACTGACTTTCCTTCGGTCTCAGTTTCCTCATATAAATTGGTGATACTCATAGAATCACAATAAAGATTAAATGAGAAAACTTTGAACGAGCTTATTCCAGACCTGTACATACTAGGTGTACAGTAAATTAGTAATATAATATGTATTATTTATTCAGTGCTCTCGTTTCATCCCTTTTTACTGACCTATCTTAATGAGTTTTGGTGTAAAAATAGTAGTTAATGGGTTTAGGAAAGTAACTTATAGAAGAAAGATAATGAAAAGAGAATCATGTCTTGTCTTTGCTGTGTGATCTTAAGCAAATTATTTAGCCACTTTGAGCCTTAGCGTCCTCACCTTTTAAATGAGAATACTAGTATGTGCCTCTGATATGTTAGGGCCTTGCTTTGAGAATCAAATGAGTTCATGACACTGTAGGCTTGTGGAGGCTTTGCACCATGCACTGTCTGCAAATATACAGTGGTCTCTAGTTTGTGAAGATAAGTGTCTGGTTCTTGGATTACATTCATGGGATTAAGTTTGCTTTTTTTTCTTCTCAAAAAACATAAACGTAGAATGTAAAATAAGTTGCTTATTATTTGTGGCACCATTTCCCCCCATCTTTTGAGTTAGATAAGTATTTTGCCATATTTATCCATTATGTAGCAAATGACATTTATTGTTCATAGACTTTGGATTTAATATTTTCATTTAATTGTTCACTTTGTGATTTAGGCTAAAATAGAAGAAAAGACCATTTATGAATGCTGTGGCCGTCGAAATATGTATGTGAACATAGCAAGAAATACTCTGAAGAAGCTGAGAGACCAAGGTAATGTCTTTTCAATTAAGTGATAAGATAAAAAGTTGTGATTAACACCCGACACTGAATGTGTTTTCTTCATTAACAGCGTTGTTTTTAGATATTCAATGAAATGTATGTTTTAAATATTCTGTTGAGTCGAACGTGCAGGTGGCATTTTTTTGTTGAAAGTAACAAGTTAGCCTTGAACTTAGTTGTGAATATAACCTCACTGAAGGAGGTTATCAGTGATATATTTAAATTTGATTTCTGATTATAAAAGTAATTCACCTCCATGTGGAACAGTATCAGTACTTCTCAACTTTTTAAAAATCAGTATTGTCCCCCTAATAAACCTATTTTTTCTACCTCCTTCACCCCCAGTAAAATGAAGTACTGAGGGATAATATTTTATCAGTTAAATTGAGTTTTGTAGAGCCACATACTATAGTAATATCTAAGATTTTTTTCACTCCTCAAAAGCCAACTTTACTCCTCTGGGGGCAGTACCACCCCAGTTGAGAATACGTGGCATGAGTTCAAATAATACGGAAAAACATCTTTTTTTTTTTTTTTTTTTTTTGCGGTACGTGGGCTTCTCACTGCTGTGGCCTCTGCCGTTGCGGAGCACAGGCTCCGGACGCACAGGCTCAGTGGCCATGGCTCACGGGCCCAGCCGCACCGCGGCATGTGGGATCTTCCCGGACCGGGGCACGAACCTGTGTCCCCTGTATCGGCAGGCGGACTCTCAACCACTGCGCCACCAGGGAAGCCCCAGAAAAACGTCTTTTAAAAAAACAGTCAAAGACAACTATCTTCCAGATCTCTTATATAGACCCTCCTTTACATGACTACAGAGATATATATAATATTCATGAATACAATCATTTTATATACAGTGTGTCTAACTTTTTTTACTCAGTAAGGTATCATAGAAGTCTTTTGTCAGTTAACCTGGAATCCACGTTCATATCTAGATCTGTATGATACTTTTTAAAGACTGCATGAAATTCTATTGTATAGAACCTATACTATACATATTCCATTATATGGAATCTATAATATAGATGAACTAAATGCCTTTGGGTATTTAGATTGCTTACATTTTTTTTGAGTATAAATTCTGTGATAAATATGTGTGAGGATGTTAACACATTAACATTTACTTAAACCCGAGCGTATGTATCTTTAGCATAAATTCCTATACACAGAGAAGCTAGCAGAAAGGGTCTGCATGTTTAAAATTGGTAAATATTGTGTTTTTTATCAATTTTATTTATTTATTTATTTTTGGCTGCATTGGGTCTTCATTGCTGCGCGAGGGCTTTTCTCTAGTTGCGGCAAGTGGGGGCTACTCTTCGTTGCAGTGCATGGGCTTCTTATCGCGGTGGTTTCTCTTGTTGCAGAGCACAGGCCCTAGGTGCATGGGCTTCAATAGTAGTGGCACGCGGGCTCAGTAGTTGTGGCTCACGGGCTCTAGAGCACAGGCTCAGTAATTGTGGCGCACGGGCTTAGTTGCTCCACGGCATGTGGGATCTTCTCGGACCAGGGCTCGAACCCGTGTCCCCTGCATTGGCAGGCAGATTCTTAACCACTGCGCCACCAGGGAAGCCCTGGTAAATATTGTTAACTACCCCAGAAAGGGTTTGTCCATTTACATCGCCCACTAATGGTGGAGTATGTGGTTTTCCTCACACCCTGCCAAACTTTCTTATTTATCCTATTTCAGAGTGTGAAGGTATATTAAAAAAAATAAAGTTAATTTAATATATTTTATCACTACGATGTTGAAGATGTTTATTTCTGTCTCTTTTTAAATTTGCTCTTTGTATCCTTCTGCCCTCCCTTTATAAATTGCCCTATTCATTTGGGACAGCCTTTTACATATTCTCTTTTAATAATACTGCAGATATTTTCTTTAGTTTGTCACTTGTGCATCAGCCTTATTTATACTTTTTTTTTTATAATATAGAGGTTATTTTCAAAGTGTAATCAATCTCTTTTTTATTGGTTTCTGGGTTTTGTGTCATGTTTTGAAAGTCTGTTCCATTCTCAAGAATGTAAAAACTTCATCTGTAATTCCTTTATGGCATTTTTTTAATGTACAGCACTTTAAGTAGACTTAAATACATGTATTAAAATATATGAGATCTCTTAGATTAGTATTTTCATGGCATTCTAGCTTCCCCCCACTTTTTCTCATATTAAATATAGCACATAGAAATAGAACATGCAGGAGCTTCCCTGGTGGCGCGGTGGTTGAGAGTCCGCCTGCCGATGCAGGAGACGCGGGTTCGTGCCCCGGTCCGGGAGGATCCCACATAACGCAGAGCGGCTGGCACCATGGCCACTGAGCCTGCGCGTCCGGAGCCTGTGTTCCGCAACGGGAGAGGCCACAACAGTGAGAGGCCCGTGTACCGAAAAAGAAAAAAAAGCCTCATGTGAGAATTGAAACAACGTAGATGCTTTTAGAATCTCTTAATACTTCTCATAACACAGTTTTTCGTTTTACAAAAGAGTTTGCTAAAGCATGTCTAGTAAATTCAGCTAAAGTATTAAATTAGAGAAACTTTCTCGAGAGCTCATTAGAGTGAGGGGATCTGGGACTGGGTTACTGGTGTTGGGAAGAGATCCTTGAGCTATCTTGCCTTTGTGAGAGTCATCAGGGTTCCCATTGTCTCCTGCTTGTAAGCTTTTGTACTTTTCTTATCTGAGTATTAAGAACTGTTACGCAAGATTTCGAGCCAGAAGGCCTGGGTTTATGTATCAACTGTGCTGTGTGACTTTGGTCATATGTCCTTACTTTTCTGAGCCTCGTCTAACTCATCTGTAAAAATGAAGTCAGTTCACTTGCCATTCTGGCTTAATGTAAAGTTTAAATCAACATGCTTAGAACAGGTTTCGGCCTGCTTAATATGCACCAGCTATTACTGATATAATTTTAACTTTCCCATCTCTCACCCAAAGCTTAGGACATCGCGTGGTCCAGGGAACAATATTGATTTGTTGTGGCTGTTACTGAAGGACACAAAGACTTGGATTCTTTTAGACTACTGTCTTACTTAATGTTAATCAGAATCCTAGCATTTCATAAAAGGGTTAGTAGACTCTAACCCTACCACTACTTAAAAAGGGAAAAAAAGCAATTTAAATTTTATTGGACAGCTTTTCTTTTTCTCTTAGTGCTCACAGGAATTATTCTTTACAGACATCTTAAAGGCTCCCTTCTAACTGAAGCACAGTTCTGTGAAAATAACTACCCCCAACCCAACCCTGACAAACCAGGAAATATTCTTTTAAACCCAGGCATGACAAAAACTCTTGTAAATGATCATAAGCATATGGGTCCCAAAATTATCCTTTCTACACTCTAAGACTGGAGCCCTAAAAGTCCCAGTGTTCTGGGACTTCCCTGGTGGTCCAGTGGCTAAGACTCTGCACTTCCAATGCAGGGGGTCCAGGTTTGATCCCTGGTCAGGGAACTAGAGCCCATGTGCCACAACTAAGTCCCATGCTGCAACTGAAGATGCTGCATGCGACAATGAAGATCCCATGTGCCACAATTAAGACCCAGCACAGCCAAATAAATAAATATGAAAAATAAAAGTCCCAGTGTTCTGACATTTTCTAATCGAAACAAGATTTGTGGCCAGCCATGGCCACAAATGATGGCCGCATCATTAGGCTACAGGTAAAAACATGGTTGCATCTCATTTTCTTTCCCTTTCCGTTTCATTTTAGTCCCAGTATCTAAGTGCTTTATTTATGTAATCAGTTTTATTAAATCTTAGCAGCCATTTCAGGTAAGTACTGTTACCACCTCCATTTATACAAATGAAAAAACTAAGGTTCAGAGAGGTCAAATAATTTATCAAAGGTCACTCAGAAAATAAGTGGTAGAGCCAGGATTTGAACCCAAGGAGTCTGACTCTGGAGCTTCTGCGTTTACCCCTAAACATATGTAGGCAGTGCTGTGTTCCGTATACTTCATACCCTTTCACTAGGAATTCTTATAAAAAGACTTCCAATTAGTCTTATTATTTTGCATTTTCTCCAAATACTGGGCATAGTTAGTTAATATATTTATCCCACTCCCTCTCCCCCCAGAAAAGAGATAGCAAGAGAATATTTAACATAACACAACTGTCAAATGTTAGGTCCATCAGAGTTTGAAATGCAGTTATAGAAATATTTTTCATTGGCCTTTCTTTAAATCCTCTCATTGGAAGGCAGTACACTTAACAGTTAAGAACCGGGGCTCTGAAGGAGAAAGGCGAATCTGGGTCTGGGTGCTGGGTAAGTCACGAGTCACTCTCCCAGTGTCGGCTTCCCCACTCTGAACAATGAGATTATGGTAGCTGCCCCATCAGTAGCTATGAGAATCCGTTAAAATAGTGCATCTGAAGTGCCTGGTGCAGTGCCTGCCTCGTCATCGCATAACAGACACCCAAATAAAAGAGTTGCTGTCATCATCGTCATCAGAGCCAGTTTGAGGGTCATTAATAAAAACAAGTATTCATAAACGGGTCTAGTGAAAAGCCCAGATACACTCTCAGTGACAATAAACAGATCACTATGTGTCTAAAAGGAAGACATGGGTCCTAATTCAGGAGTTACTATGTACTAGAATAGATGACAGATCAAGTTGGTGACAGTCAACTTGTGCTGCTAAAACCACAATCCCCTGGCGTTGGGCTGACTCTGGAAGCAGGTGGGAGAATGCCTGTTTGAGCAGTGGCAGCCCTGATGCGGAAGCAGCTCACCTGCACGTACTCCTTTGCATAATTCTGTTCCTTTTCCTGTTACTTGGAGATCACACTGAGTCTGTGCTCACGACAGGATCAGGAATGCAAAGGCAAGTCCCTGCATGCAGGTCCTCATTTCCCGCCCCGAATCTATTCATGAATAACTCTACTTCATGTTCTGTTTTAGCTTCTAGGAGGATGTGCTGTCGATGTGGGAAGATCTATGGCGTGACTCCTGCAGGCAAACACAGCAGCGTAGAGGAATGTCACTACCACTTTGGCCGACTGGTGAGTCATAAAGGCAGGTGTCTGGTCGTTCCATTTCATTTACTTGACGAGCCCGTGCCAAAGCGATGGGGAGAAAAGTGGAATAAAGTATTCAGTTCAATGTGTATTTGTTAAATACAGTCCAGTAAAGAGAAACTGTATTGATTCAAAAGTTTCCATTACAAACATTTACTCCCGACCATCACGTCTTAACTTTGGAGCTCGCTGGCTCAAGAAGTATGGCTGTGATGATTCTTCCGCCTGTTTAAGACCTCAGGTCAATCAAGTACCTCCTGACTTCACCTGCTTTTCACGGGCCAGCGTTAGAATAATTGCTTACGGCTTCAGTTCCTTGGCCCCTGCCCTGCACTGAGTGAGGATGAACAACTGCTTCCTCTCCCCCAGCCCAGCCCCCATTTCTTCTCCAGCACAGTAAATTCCCTACAGTCAACTCAGATGTTTTTTTTCCCTACTCAGACCAAAAAACCTGGGTGCAGTCATCACTGTCTCCCCTCGGTGCACAACCCCCCATTCAAGGCCTTTGTTTTGTTTTTCCCTTTTTCTTTTTTTCTGCCTATGCCAGCGCCCTTAGTTCCCCCACCAAGGATTGAATCCGGGCCACGGCATTGAGGGCACCGAGTCCTAACCACTGGACCGCAGGGAACTCCCTGGTGCGCCCTTTCATCTCAGCAGTTTCCAGGTCCCATTTGTTCTGTTACCTCCAAAGTGTCTCTTCTCCACCTCTGTTGCCCCCCACCAGGGCCACAAGACCCTCATCTCCTTCCCAAGCTACTGCAGCGTCCTCCCAGTCTTAACACTCCCCCGCCCCAAGCTACTTCTCACCCAACAACCCCCAGAATAATTTTTAAATCACAGTTCTGTTTACATCACTCCCCTGCTATAATGAAAATTCTTCAATAACTTTGTCAACCCTGCCGAATTTGGCCTCTGCCCGCTATCTTGCACCCTTTCCACAGTTTCTTTCCTATCACACTGGCCAACTTTCTGGAGCCTTCTAACCTGCTGTCTCCTTTTCACGCAGCTGGTTCCTTCTCATCCTTTGGGTCTCTGCTTAAATGTGACCTATCAAGGTTCTTTCATGACCCCGTGATCTAAAATAGGTCCTCCCTCTTCTATCACAACCTTTGAGGGCCTTTGACAGCACCCAACTGCATTTTGTAATGATTTAGTGATTTATCTGCCATCTTCAAAAGACTGCAAGCTCTTGGAGGGACCGAATGTCTCCCCAGCACTTAGCATGGTACCTAACGCATACAGGCTGTCAGTATCTGCGTGGATAGATGGGTGAACAGATGAATTATTTATGTAGATATGGAAATGAATATGAAAGCTATTATAATAAATGCTATGAAGAAAATAAAGCAGGGCAGAGGAAGTAGAGAGGAACAGTGGATGTGATTGAATTATAGAATCAATATAAGAATAATGGATCAATAGTAAAGTAAATCAGACAAGTTTGACTTAAGTGTTTAGGGCTTAGTTTTAGTGGGTGGGGAGGCTGTAAATTCCAAAAGGGAAGAAAAATAGGAAGACACTGAAGGAGAATAAAAGTAGCAGATTAACTACTGTGTGGAATGACTAGACAACACAGCATAATGAACAGAATGGGACTTTGGAGCCGGCGGACCTGAGATTTTGGGCTGTTTCACCACTTACTTTCTCTGAGACCTTGAGCAGGTTTCGGAAGCTCTCTGAGCTTTTGTTTCCACATTCATAGAATGAGCTTTGTGTGCAGTTTAGTGAGCTGACATGTCCAATTCCTGGCTTCTAACAGATGCTCTGTTAATACTGGTTCTCAGCCTCCCTTTCTCATCACAGGAGAAGGTAAGATAAAGGCGTGAGATGTCAAGATTGGATGGGTAATAGAAGGTTGGTTAAGCAAGAGTCTTCAGTGCCAGCCTGAGAAATCTGCATTTGATCAGCAATGTACAAGTGAAGGATTTGAGGAAAGTGATGTAATGAAAAATGTGCTTGAGGAAGATTAATCTAACCACATTTTATGGGAAAACTGGTGCAAAACCTACTGTAGGCAGAGGGGTTTTTAGGGAACAGTTGGGAGAACATTACCTTGGGCCAGAGGGAAGAAGGGCTTGGGGTAGGTAAGGGTACGGGTGAGATGGAAGATGTGAGAGAGATAAAAGAGAGATGAAGGCTTAGGCTTGTTGCTGTGAAAATGTGCAAAGTGTCTGGCCAAGGCAGTGGAAGAAGAGGGTGTCGGGATTTCAGAGGTCCAGCCAAGGTTGGAGACAACATCTTTGTTACGGTCTCAGTCTATGTAACTGGGTGATGTTCCTCGGGTCAGATGCAGGAAGGGAGAGGGTGGTAGCCGGAGCCCATCATCCAGGGGCTTCAGCACAGAGGGCAGGTCAGGGAGGAGAATATTTTGAAAGGATGGTTGAGGTAGAGTTAAAGCAGGATAAAGAAGTGATATCAGGAGAGGAGCTGAGGGGCCCGGCCACGTTATGGGGAAGCAAAGGGAGGAAGGGGAGAAAGGCATTCAAGACACTGGTGATTATAATTCACCTTCAAAGTGCAGCCTCTGAGAACTCGGCTTCTAGGAGTCAGTGTTTCCTGTTTGTTACATAATAGCTAGAAAAGCAACCATGCAGAGTTTTAGACTTTACATCAGATCACTTGCATGGTGCAGTCTTAAAGATCCTTGTGCGTGAGACGCTCTGGGAGTTAGCCACTCTGCCTTGTCAAGCTTGCTCGTTTTGATTTTTACTTTTCGTGTGGTTTGCAGTTCTTGGTAGCTCAGAAAGGCGGTACAGCTGTTGTGAAGGTGTCCTTCGATCCCCCGGGTGTCAGGTCGCCAAGGTAGGGCTTGTTCCCCAGAATGCTGCTTGTTTCAGAACCAGAGTTGCTGCCTCCTGCGCAGACCTTGGGGGTCCATAAGCATTTGGTATAATCCACTAATTTTCAGTTGATGGAATTTTTATGAGCTTAGTTGCTCTTGCCAAAACATACAGTAACTTATTTGGCAGTGTTCGTTTCAGCTTCACGTTCAGGACCAAAAAGCAAACCTAGAAGGCTTTGTGAAGACTTTTGTCAAGTTCACACCCCGCAGCGGGAATCACGATTGTCTTTGCCATGAATTGTGAGGTGGTACGTTGGTGGTATGTTTTGCCTTATTTATGCATGTGTAAGGAACGTTCCCAGGCTCTCTCTCTCAGTCCCACACAGTGCTGCGATGTTGTTCACACGTTTTCAGATGAAGCAACTGAAACTGAAAAGAGTTAAGTGACTTGGTGGGATACCTGCACTTGGTGATGGAACCAGGAGTTGGCCCACGATCCTCTTTCTTTTACCTATCAATTTTTATTTATATATAATCACTGCTTGTCCTACTCATTACGTTGCTGAAATTACACAGGTGGAAAATGTTATGAATACTACTGTTATCCCCCAAATCAGCATAAAAGCTTTAATTTTTAAAAATCTATTGTTTTTATAGAGACAGTAAAATATTTATAGGGAGTTACCTTCTTCCATATGAGAATCAATACTAAACAGTAGGGGAAAAACAGAACTTGGAATCATGAGACCTTGGAAGCTCCACTGCTTATCAGGCAAGTCTCCCGGGTGCTCCAATATGTAAATTATGAGGTTAATAATAACCCGACAGTGATGGTGAGAATCAGATACACTAATATATGGCAAAGTGCTTTGTATGTGTCAAACATCATGTGAACAGTCATCTTTAACAAAACATAAAATTAAATTTTTGTTCCCTGTGGCATATTTGGAAAGCAGATTTGTGGAGTTTAATTTTAATAGATATAGAAGGGAAGTGTTCAGTTTTTAAGCTTAGATTTTTGTTGTTGTTTTGTTTTGTTTTTTTGTTTTTTGCGGTACGTGGGCCTCTCACTGGCGCCACCAGGTAAGCCCTAAGCTTCGATTTTTAATTGCAGACAATGAAAGCTGTTTCTGGCTTAGAAATCAAATGTTTTTTTTTCATTCAACAAGGTTTATAACTGCATTGTTCAATATGGTATCCACTAGCAAACAAACGTGTCGGTATAGAGAACAGAGTAGCAGTTACCAGAGGGGAAGCGGGGGAGGGCAAAATGGGTAAAGGGGGTCAACTGTATGGTGATGAATGAAAACAAAATTTTTGGTGGTGCAGCGTGCTGTAGTGTTTATAGAAGTCAAAATATAATGTTGTACACATGAAACTTATATGATGTTATAAAACAATGTTACCTCAATAAAAAATTAAATTTAAAAATTTAGTTCGTCAGTCATACTAGCCATATTTCAAATACTCAATCCCCACTTGTGGCTGGTGGCTACCATATTGGACAGGACAGAAATAGAACATTTCATCTTCACAGAAGGTTCTTTTGGATAGCACTGATCTCTAATGAAAATAAGTGTAAAGCCTATGCCAAGAAAATGAAATTATTTTTATTAGCAGAAATATTACCAACATTAAGGAAAAAATTAAAGCTTGGAACATCTTTTATATGACCGTCAGATCCACACACTGGCTTTTGCTAGCAAAACTGAATGATAGGGTTAGATTGTATATTCCAGTTAAAAATATTCCTTTAAGATATCTAAGATGTTAAAATATGTTTGCCCAATATGATGTTTAAATTTATTATTTCCATCTTTATAGTGCTATACAGCCAAAGGTTTGGAACTTACTCAAGTGACAGTGGTTGATCCCAGCCTCCAGGTGGGCTATGATACATCTGTGAAACCAGATGAAGAAGTCATTGACTATAACACTAGGTATGCATTATACACAGGGGTTTGTTTTTGAAATTATAGAACATTCAACATGTACTTTGAGTTTTAGCCTAGGTACTTTTATTTGATTCAACTTTAGAGCATGAGTTAACACTGTTTTCTTTTAATTAATTTGTTTATTCAAAACTATTCATGTTCTGTTGAGTACCTTGCTAAAATTATGCAGACCCTGTATTAGGCCCTGGGTAACAACCCGAAATGAGAGATACGGCCTCAGCACTCATGATGTTTACATGTTGGAATGGTAGGTAGGAGGCTAGAGAGACAGACAAAAATATTGAACAAGTTATTTATTCATTCATTTATTCATTCAATCATTAATCAGTTTCTTCTGAAAATACCATACTATTCCCATTAGATGAAAATTTCTATAATCCTGTAGACGTGTCACTGAGTATACATAGCTTTGATATAGCATACAGAACAGTGGTTCAGTGCAAATTCTATTTTATTATTATTATTAAAGTAGGACATGTTTCTGATCCAAATTCAATGCTAACTTGAGATAGTATGATACAGATGTGCCTTTTATTTTTAAAAACCTCATATAAAATACCCAACAATATCATTGATTAATTGAATTGGATTTCCTAAAGGCACATAAGCCATATGACATGACATATTTATATATTTATTTAAATATATCTATTTAAATATAAAATAGAAGACATTGATCTTATTGTACAGTGAAAATTTAGATGTGTTAATTACTGGTGTGATTGTATTTATTCAATTTTCTTTAACAAATTCTCCAATGGTACTTAATATGACGTGTGTGTGTGTGTGTATACATGCACACATATATACATACATTTGTATATGTATATATGAACAAATATGACTTGATACACATATACACGTGTATATTATATGCATTATATACTATAGTACATAGTTTATAGTATTATAGTATATATAGTATACATAACATATATTATATATGTGTATGTCCATAATGTTGGAGCACAGTAAGGCAAGGTGGTCAAGTGAATTAAAAGTTGTTGTGATAAATTTTGAGAATAATTATAAAGAATTCTGCTAACAAGTATTTTTTAACCTAAATTTCCTCATGGTTCATAAAAATGGTTGTATACATAAAAACTCAGTAAAAGTTGCTGTTATCAGAAAATGCATTTTGTTACTAATCTCTCTCCTGACCTCATTTGATTTTTTTTCCTACTCATTTTGGCCATATCCTAATAGCCCCATCTATTTTATATTTTACTTTTTTTTTTTTTTTTTTTACTTTATTGAGCTATAACTGACGAACAAAATTGTACTATATTTAAAGTTACTGTACTCTTATTGGTTCTCGTTCTTCCATGGGTTTAGTGGAATCTTTCCTAACTCCTTTTTGGAACAAGTCAGGAAATGCTTTGCTAATTACTGATACTCATAGCAGCAAAATGGGAACTGAAGGCCTTGCTTTAAAATTAAAAACTTGAATCTTAAAAGAAAAAGTCAAAAGGGGGCTTCCCTGGTGGCGCAGTGGTTGAGAGTCCACCTGCCGATGCAGGGGACACGGGTTCATGCCCCGGGCCGGGAAGATCCCACATGCCGCGGAGCGGCTGGGCCCGTGAGCCATGGCTGCTGAGCCTGCGCGTCTGGAGCCTGTGCTCCGCAATGGAAGAGGCTACGACAGTGAGAGGCCCGCATACCGCACACACACACAAAAAAGTCAAAAGGATTCAATGCATTGCATTCTTCTAAAATGAACCCAAGTACTCCATCCATGATAATGTCCTCTTAATTCAAATATTTGATTATGCATCACATTCCTTAACTAAGCCAGATGATGGAGCCAGGTATCTTTTGTTTCTTACAGGAGACAGTACTATGAACATACAGCTTACGTTGAAAGTACGTTTGCAGTGTTTTTATCTCTTTTCTCCTAATTTGCAGTAAAGCACAGCAGTAGCCACATTTCTGAACACTTACTTTTAGTATGTGCTTCATGAAAACCACTAGGATAGTCTGTTTTCTGCCTGTATTTTCACTGTTTGCATGTATTTTCATTGGGTCCTTATAAGCCATTAAGATTGGTAATTGACCCTACTTTACAGATGAGAAGACTGAAACCAGAAGGCTAAGCAACTTGTTGAAAATCAAATATAATAAGTAAATGGCAGAGTCATAGCATAGCTCAAACCCAGGTTGTCTAGACTCTGCTTAGGGCTCCTTCTGCTTTTCCATGCTTCTCACATTTCATCTTTAGCTTTGCCTTAATGGGAGATAGACTACTTAACTGTAACTGACAAAACTCAGATTATACAGAGATGAGAGTTCACAAAGGAACTTTATGAACTTGTAATAATGTCTCCCCCTGCCTTACATGATTGATCCAAATTATAAATTTTACTAGGTTATATCAATATAACCTAGTAAAGGGATAGTTGGCAGACATACAATAAGATCTTTGTTCTGTTCATCAAATGTTTGTCACGTTGAGTCAGTAATGTGTTCTAACTATAACGGATGAAATCTACTTAGTTGTACTCTTACATGCACTGTGTGTCTTCTTGGGATAGGTTTTCTGGTGTGGTTGAAGATGACTTGAAGGACACGAAAACCTCAATCCGTGATGTGCAAGCCACCTTGTTGAACCTGTTCAGCACTGACACTGTACTAATTGGACATAGCTTTGAAGGTAGTCTCTATGCACTTAAGGTAAAGAGTTAAAGGCTCATGTTCTTATAAAACTGTATGTGTTAATGTGGTAGTCATTATCATTGTGTTATCACTGATGCTTGATTTGCCCTTTTAGACAAAACAAGATAAGAATCACTATGCTGATGACTTTGTCCAACTCTTATAAACCAGAAGAAGTATAAGATGCCCAAGTCATCTGGCTAAACAAGATCAGAACGAAAGTCCATTATCAATTGTGATGAAACCGAAATCGTTCTTTTGACATGGTCTTAGATCATTGTCTTTAATATTCAAGTGGGTAAAACTACGTTTATCTCATAGGTTATTATAGTCACGTCCTGGAAGATACTTTTTCATATTAAGTCAGGTAGATTTATAAAGCCTACCTGTAAGGTAGGCTCAAAATCAAATGGCATGTTCATTTTTCTTGGCATGATAGACTTGAAAATCTCCCCCTTAATACTCCAGGTTAAAATGGTCTGTTCTTTGCTCCACGTTCTAGAACAGGTGTCAGCACACTATCGTCCATGTTAGCCACCTGTTCTTGCAAATATTTTTATTGGAACAGAGCCACCACACCCACTCATGGATGTATTTTCTGTCGCTGCTTTCATACTACAGTGGCATTGTTGAGTAGTTATAACAGAAGTGGTATGGCCTGCAAGCCTAAACTATTTAGAACTCAGAAGAGAGAGTTTGGTGGCCACCCCCGATCTAGAACAGTGCTCTGCAACAGAACTCTCCGTTCTACGTGTTCACTAACCGATATGGTAGACACTAGTCACATGTGGCCAGTGAGCACTTAAAATGTGTCTAATATGACCGAGAAAACGATTTTTTCATTTTGGTTACTTAATTTCAACAGTTACGTGTGGCTGGTGGCTACCACCTTGCACAGCGCAACTCTAGAACTTTGGGGACCCCGACTGTTTGTTTCAGCCACCCCTAGGACTTACCTTCATGCCGAGAAGGGCTAGTTCTTCTTTAGTGTAAGAATGTCAGTAAGGCCATTTAATTTCCCTGAGTATCCACCTCTTTCCCTGCAAAGCTGGTACCCTAGTATAGATAGTTGTTTCACACAGCACTGTTGTCTCTGCATGTGACAGATGAGACTGGAATGTGCTTCCACCAGACCCCACCCAAGTGTGAGCAAAGAGAGTTGGGGACATAAGCTTTTTGTAAGAAAGCTCTTCACAGGGATGGCCTTCTGTCACCTCAGCGACAGCTTGTCTCAGACTCAGTTTCTCACCATGACTTTCCTTCTCCCATTTTCCAGGAACTGTTCTATTTCACTTGTCTCCCAGACCAGAAAATTTGAAACCACTGTGTGTTTTTATTCCTTGTAATCAGTCTGTTTCTTTCACCCAGATTACTCGTAGATTTCTCTGTTTTTCTCTATTTCCCCCACCACCTTCTTTCATGTGCTCAGTATTCTGCAGCCAGGAACCAGTGTCCAGGAGGTGGCTGACACATTACAAGTGAGAATTTAAAGCGTTTATGGATGGGGGGTAGTAGGTGCTAAACATTAAACTTCCATTCTTCTTCTTTTTTTTTAATAAATTTATTTTTTATTCATTTATTTAATTTTTGGCTGCATTGGGCCTTTGTTGCTGCGCACGGGCTTTCTCTAGTTGCTGAGATCGGGGGCTACTCTTCATTGCGATGCGTGGCCTTCTTGTTGCGGTGGCTTCTCTTGTTGCGGAGCATGGGCTCTAGGTGCGCGGGCTTCAGTAGTTGTGGCTTGCAGGCTCAGTAGTTGTGGCGCACAGGCCCATTTGCTCGGTGGCGTGTGGGATCTTCCCGGACCAGGGCTTGAACCCGTGTCCCCTACATTGGCAGGCAGACTCCCAACCAGTGCGCCCCCAGGGAAGCCCCAACCCCTCTCTTCTTGATCAGTCTTTAAATTACTCTTGTCCTGAGGCTAATCTTCTTCAACGCTTTTTCAAAGTACAGCTCTTCTAACAAGGAATCCAAACTGGTACCTGACAGTCTAGGCTTTCAGTTATCTGACCCTTCTCTTATTGGATCACTATTTCCTACTTTATTAAATATCAGGAAAAATTTATTCACCTTTTTCCATGTGTAAGCAGAGGGGATTTGGACCTAGATGGGACTAATCCTTGTCCATGCTCCCTCCCCAGGGACAGAGAAACCACTGAAATGGGACTTGCACTAGAGTGAGGTGTCCCCGTGCCTCCGCTGAGTCACAAGGTGGGAGGGGCCTGGCTCACCCTTTACCGCCCCTCACCCTGCCAGTAATTATTGGAACACCTCTGAGCTCATGCTTCCCCCTGGTGGTGCTCTCTTGGTAGGAACGTGGACTTGGAAGTCAGGCTGCTGAGACTGGATTTCCTTCTACCCTGCTGACTCAGCTTAGGCAACTTTCTTAACCTCTCGAAGCCTCAGTTTCCTTGGCTGTAAAAAGGGACAATAACATACCTACCTTGCTAGGTTACTCTGCAGGTTGTAGTGAAATAATCCAAGTTAAGTGCCTAGTGACTGGCCTGTTGTAACTGCTCATGTCACTTGGTTTTGTAGCATAGTTACTGCTGCTACAGTTACTGCCATCAGTTTCCTTATTCCTTGGGAAGAACGTCTAAAGAGTTTTCCTCTTTCATTTGACAGTTAATTCATACTTCAGCTGTGGACACGACAGTTATGTTTCCTCATCGGCTAGGCTCGCCTCACAAAAGATCCCTTAAAAGTCTAGTGGCCGACTACCTGTGGAGAATCATTCAGGATGATGGTAAGAGCCTGCTTGTTCGTGATAAAAATCGGGATCCTAAGTCTGACCTGAGTAAATCAGGAGGTTCGTGGTAAAGGTCTGCTGTTTGAAATGCTGCCCTGTGGGTTCTCTTCTTGGGTAGAGAATCCTAAAGCTTCTGCTTAAGTAAAAAGTGTTCCATGCTCACTGCCTGGTATGGTCCTAGATGTTCCACAGGCATCAAAACAGCAATTAAACTGAGACTGGTGACTGCATCATGGTTCACCAAGTTGCCTGACCTTGGAATTCATGCATAAAACTTTTGTTGGGGCTTCCCTGGTGGCGCAGTGGTTGAGAGTCCGCCTGCCGATGCAGGGGACACGGGTTCGTGCCCCGGTCCGGGAAGGTCCCACATGCCGTGGAATGGCTGGGCCCGTGAGCCATGGCCGCTGAGCCTGCGCGTCCAGAGCCTGTGCTCCGCAACAGGAGAGGCCACAACAGTGAGAGGCCTGCGTACCACAAAAAAAAACACTTTTGTTGGTGTAGAGATCTAATTCCATTCTAAATTTTGCTCTGTACCTCCTTTCATATGTGATTTTCGTTAAGCCTAAAGAGATTCTAAAATTGATTGGGTCCAAGTTATCTCACCCAGGGTAAATAGCGTGCGTTGCGTAAGAAGTACAGCTCAAATTCAATAGATTCATGCGTGCACTTGCTCTGTAGTGGATTGGTACAGAGGTTTTGCTCTCAGAACTTTTTTCCTTTTTGGTTTTTCTGATGAAGAATACCCAACATTAAACAAGTTAATCAAATACAACAAGTACAGCCACCAACTATCCTGTTAGTGGCATTGTGATATGCACGAGATACATGTCTGGCTTGGAATGGAGGTTAGTTACTCTGTACATTTCATGTATACCCATGTAGGCCCCACTTTGGCACAAGAGGGAGAAGGAAGTTAATTTTGAGTATGTTAAAATTATGTTATAATGCTGTATGTTTCTACAGATGCTCCGCTGATCATGTCATTTATTGTACAAAATACAGATTTTACTTTATGGTCTTTACTCTTTCATTCTTTGTCTATTAGACACTAACCAAAACCATCTTGCAGAGAATCTTTAATTTACATTATCTGCTTTGTTAAAAATATTTGTATCTCAAATTCCCAGAAAATGCTCTTATAAAATTTGTAGTGTGTTCTACTGAAAACAGTCTGGAACCATGGACACAAAAATATTTCACCTAACAACAAAAAATACCCTATGTAAAACAAAATCTTCGAAAAGTTATATAATAGCTCCGTTCTCTCAGAATAACACAAATAAACAATAATACACCATTTTAGAAGTGTGGTCCATATGATTTTTCTCATTTAATCTCAGACGTCATTTATTATTTTCACCAGAACTGTAGGCTTGATATTTTGGCTAGATTTCATCTACTTTTTTTTTTTTTATTGCAGTACGTGGGCCTCTCACTGTTGTGACCTCTCCCGTTGCGGAGCACAGGCTCCGGACGCGCAGGCTCAGCGGCCATGGCTCACGGGCCCAGCCGCTCTGCGGCATGTGGGATCTTCCCAGACCGGGGCATGAACCCGTGACCCCTGCATCGGCAGGAGGACTCTCAACCACTGTGCCACCAGGGAAGTCCCACCTACTTTTTAAAACCATGTCATTTTGTATCTAAGGTCACTCTTTGTCTAGAGAGGTGTACTTTTTCTAGCATCTCTTATTTCCGGCTTCTTGTCAGATCGCTGTCGTTCAGTGGTACCTGTCACTTTGTTGGTGTATCTCCCTGGAAACGAGGTTCATGGAGAAGGTACTGATGTGCTATCCAGTCATAGCAATGTAGTGACCACATGACTGAGGACAGGTCACATAGAAAAAGGGAGATGCTTGTTCATCTGGATTTATGTAAAACATTTCTAAAGCAACCAGTAGGGGTTGTTCTAGGTATGAAATAATGAAATATTGATAAGTGGCCAGTGGTAATTTTGTTTCAAACTCAAGACTTCGTTTTGAGACTATCCGTGGGTAACATCACAGAGTTGTCTATGTCTAATGTGCTATTTTATATTCTATACTATTTGGAGGTCACAATTCAAGTGAAAATGCAACCGCCTGCATGGAACTCTGGAAGGTAAAAGACGACCTGAAAGGAAAGAAGTAACCACTTTGCCCAAGAATATCTTAAACCTCTGCATTGCATCCGTGACTACTTGGCCTTCACTGCTGGCAGTAGAGTTTGGTCTACAATAACATGAGGTTTCTCCACACTTTCAAAGAGAAGAGGAGAAGGAAAAGCACTGTTGAGGTCTATTTATTACATTTTAAAGGTTAAATTTCCACAGTGATTTCTAAAGTTGTGACTGGGGAAGAGCGGGGGAAGGAATTAGGTTTTTTTGGAATTTGACTCATCTTCGTAGGCAGTGTACAAATAACAGTGGAAGATGGTTTGAAGTTGAAGTAATGGGTCCAGGACTTTCACAAAGGTCATTTCTCAGGTTACTTAAATTCCTTTTTCTCTCTAAATACTTAGAACCATTATACTGCTTGGAGATAGAAACATCTTTACCTAACAAAATTGTAAGTTTTCTTTAGATCATCTATATAGAAATAGAAGTGGAGATTTTCCTCACAAAAGCTATGGAAGTAAATGTAAGCTTTTCAGTGTACTATTAACATAAAAGCTCTGGTCATTTGGCTATTGTGTAATGTGTTTTTAATCTAACTGGTGTATTCTTACTTGATTTTGATGTCAACAACTCACTGACTTTTTTTTTTTTAAGGCAGTGTCCTACGGCTCTTCTAAACACACTGAAATCGAATCGATATACCCAGTACTGGAATTGTCTAATTTCCTTTAAGGCGTTGGTTCTTTCCTTCTTAATTGCTTTTTGATAATGTGGAAACTGGCCCATGGAAATGACATGACTTTATTCAGTTTGACTACTGACCTTTGAGTAAGTATGAATCTTTAATATCAATGCCGTTAACATGCTACAAAGGTTTCTCTGCCAAGGGTAGGGGTGAGACCCAGAGCTGTCAATCGTATGGTCTCTGGGCCAGGAGTAAATTCAAGTTGATGGTGATGACGTGCCCTCAGTAAACGCCTCAGGTTTGCTGCTCTGGTACTTTGAATTTACAAGTAAATCTTAAGTATCACTGAATTCCTTTCTCTTTTTTCTTTTTAATTATCTACTTCTGGCTGCATTGGGTCTTTGTTGCTGTGCGCGGGTTTTCTTTAGTTGCAGCGAGCGGGGGCTACTCTTCGTTGTTTGCGGTGTGCGGGCTTCTCATTGCGGCTTCTCTTGTTGCAGAGCATGGGCTCTAGGCACGCGGGCTTCAGTAGTCGTCGCGCATGGGCTTAGTTGCTCCACAGCATGTGGGATCTTCCCAGACCAGGGCTCGAACCCGTGTCCCCTGCATTGGCAGGCATGTTCTTATCCACTGTGCCACCAGGGAAGTCCAGTTCCTTTTTCTTGATACCGTAAGTACTTCCTTAGTCATCTCTTACACCTGACATGAAGTAAATTTGTAATGATGTAAATTTAAAGTATTTTAAATATATGTAATCAAGAAGGTCAGGCTGTTATAGAAAAAGCAGCTGTTATTGTGTATTCCAAAGCCACATGCAAAATTTGAAGACATTATCTACATTTTTCAGATCATCCTTGTTCTTGTTCAGTTCCATGTACATGCAGACCAAGAGCTGTCAGGAGTATCTCCACAACATTTGGGTAAAAAGCAAAAAGGAACTATTTATGTATATATACATATATATATATATATATATATATATATACATATATACGTATATATATACATATATATATAAATAGTATATATATGTATATATTTGGACCTACTTTCAATGGCTCATTTGAGCCCCTACTTAGTTGATGAAATAAATGCTGCGACAGCAGTCTTGCTTTTGTTGTGTCTCCACTGCCTATGCTGTTGTGGATGAAGAGCGTTTGGGACAAATACAGTTTCCTGGTCATTGTTTCTGATGCATAAAGTTGAGCAGATGGCAGGAATATGGAACATTATGCAGTATGGTGAACTATTAACATTGCAGCACAATTAAAAGGGATTCTAGTTCTAAGCCCTCAGTTCACATTGGAATACTACCAGAGGTGCAAGAAAACAGATTAGACAGTAGGATACTTCTGGAAGACGTTTCTAATCTTGTGAGCTTGAGAGATGTCTGGTGGCATATACCCACCAACTGCTCTCTGCATATTACCAACAAGGTAGAGGATGATAATTTAAGGTGTTTAAGGTGTTTTTCTCAAAAGTATAATACAGACGTTTGGCAATACCTATGAGACACATTCCTGGACAAAATGGGTAGGCAAGACATTTATTCACTTACTATATGATCTCAGTGTAGCATGTGCCTACAGTATAAACGGTAAACTCACTCACAAATGATCAAAACTAAAACTTTTTACAATGTGCAATACAGGTAGGGATGTTAATCTGATATGATGTCACATGTCTCCCAAACATAACTAACTCCAAGCTTCCTATTTTAATTTCTTAATAAACACATCAATGTTATCAAAGAAACTAAAACTAAATCCTATTAATTTATCAAACTTACACTTCTCTCAAAGTTCTTAGGCTTCTAAGGAACGAGATTTAGATCTGTTTTTCAGTGTTAGCATTCTGGACTGACTTGTGGGCTCTGGAAACACCTGACAAAGTTGTCAAATTATGGGATGAAATCGGGGTGGCTTCTACAGGTGAGGGGGAGAATTTAGAGATAGAAGAAGCTCTTTTATATCACTTAGGTACAGACTTAAATCCATGTCCTGTAAGAACTCCTACGTTTCCCCTACTTTTCTCACCGGTGCTATCAGGGTCAGGTTTACAATATTTTCTCCTACACAGCAAAACATAACATCCAATATATAGGTAAATATCAAAAAATATCAAAAATATCTGGGACAATGAGTTATGCACTACAGTAATTGTACTCTCACACCTTCCTGTAAAGTCCATGTTTTTAGAAAAATATATTATTGCATATGAAACCACAAACAGGCATTCTGATTCCAGCACATTCTTACTCAACACAGTATATATACAGTCCTAATAGAGGGTACTATAGATTCACACACAGGGGTCTTACGGTGAATGTCCCAGACAGACAGCAATCTATATACACGTCCATATTCCATGTCACCTCTCTTGACAGAGGCTTGCCTGCTTGGCATCAAGGTCTCAAGGGTCTCTCATGCCGGTGAAGCGGAAACAGAATATACAGCTGAAGATGGTCTGTCCTAGGCTGCTTCTTCGGCAGAACAGTCGATTCCCGCGTAGGTAAACTTCTCATAAAGCGTGGTATTCACATAGGTCTAGAAGAACAAGAGTGGTTCAGAGACACAAACTGGCTCGGTCCTGCCTCCGCCAGGGGCAGTTACAGTCATGCCCCGGTTTCCTTAGCTTGTTTAAGCACAAATGCAGGTACTTGGGGGGGGTAGTTCTCTATCCTCATTCCCCCTGTTGTGTTTAACAACTTTCTTCCTGAAAAGCATCCCTTGCCTGCTGCAAGTAAGATTGCTTCCTCTCACTTGTTTCAGTCTCCGGCTTCTCTTTCTCATGGTCTCTCACTGGTCCCTCCTGACATGCCCCACATCCTCTAAGGCCCCTTTCTCTGTCTGCTTCTCATCTCCTGCTGTGTGACCTCACCCACATCTTTGGTTTACTTACCAACTGGGTTTTGATGACGTTCAACATCTACTTCCCTAACCTAGATTTGTCTTTCGAACCTCAGATCTGTATAGTCAACTACTTTCTAGAAATTTTGATAGAATTCCTGACCCTCCCCATAGTAACCTGTAGACCACGCTCTGTTGTCTACCTGCTGTTTGTCCTTGGGCAAGTCACTTTTCACCCTTCTAAGTCTGTTTCTTCCTCTATAAAATTAAAGGGTCAGGCTGTATGACTGATGAAGATTTAAGATTCCTTCTAGCTCGAATAAGCCAGTTCTATATGTTGTTCTACTGTGTGTGACTGTATCTTATATAGGAATCTTATTTCCTCCAAAATTGTAACTTCCTCAAAGTTGGGTCCACATCTTTTATGTCCCTATAGCACCTAGGGTCATGCTCAGGGGAACCTGTTGACTTGTATCAACTTTTTATTAACCACAGTGGACACATGAATTCTGCTTATGTAGAATTTGATCTCCATACTCACCTTTCGTTCTTCTAACATCCTGTTTAAGGACACCAGGATCTGGGCAAATGAGGGCCTTTCATAAGGCTTCTCCCGCCAGCATTGTCTCATGAGATCATACCTTTGAAAACAGTGGAAGGGTTAAGTCTACAACTGTGCTTCCGGCCTAGGCACAGCCAGGTGTAGGGTATGGCAAACAAGAGAATGTAGCCACCCAACGCATGGTCATCATGCTTAGCCAGTAAAAGACAAAAGTACGGCACCTAGGACGGTTCTGTTAGGCCTCCCATCTCCCCATCCAAGTTCCCTTTCTTCTCCCAGTAGATCTAGTGCCTGCTTTAGGTACCATTCCCACGGGATCTTGGTCTCAGCTATTCTGATTATCTGGAAAGAACTGAGTTACGTGTCTAGGGCAGCATGTCCCTTGGAATACCACACCTCTCAAAATGTCAGTGTTTTATTTTTTTTAAATGGCCCCGTGCTCAAGTAAATTTGCAAAATGCCACCTATCGCATCTTCCTCTTAGGGATCAACCCAGGAAAGTCATTCCATTAAAAACAAACAACCTTTTTGACCAGGTTTAACCTAGAAGCTTCCCAGACATAACTGATCACAGAACTCCCGTGTCATTTATTTACGTCTCACACTTTCCACATAGTTTAGGGAGTGCTGGTCTAAGTCAGTACTTTCTCAAATGTGGCCAGAACTACTTGTACTGTTAAAATGCAGATTCCTGGGACCCACCCTAGATGTACAGAATCATGTCTGGCAATGGGGCTCAAGATTTCACATGCTGACCAAGTGACTGAGGGGAACTGTAGTGCACAGAGCGCTATCAGCCTGGGGTGTGAGAGATTCTATCAATAGAACAGTTTGTACTTTAACAGAAGTTTCATAAGGGCTGAAAATATCACTCCTTAGGGAATGAATCTCAAAACATGGGATTTTAGGGACTTTGTCCAATGATGGTTCAAATACATGCAGGTTTTCCCAGGACGGTCTAGTTTTATATCTCTTGTACCATAACAATAATGACACCCTGTTTCACTCTTAGAAGTGGCTTGGTCTGGATGGTAAATGATTTGCTCAGCCTAGAGCCTTGCACTCTTCAAATCATGCCAGTTAGGCAGCAACTACATTGGTTAGTTCTGGGAATGGCAACATCACTAAAGATAATCATTATTCCCCTGAGAAGAATACTTATTCCTGGAAAATAATCCTCATAGAAGTAAGATTTTATGAAGAAAAATCTGTCTTCCTTAATGTAACAGCTCTGAAATCTCTGTCCCCAAAGTTAGTCTCAAGGTTTCATACATTTATTCGTGGATAATTTTATGAATTTATTTCAGCTCTTTTCTGTCTTTGTTGCCCTTTCTCATTTCAACCTTAAGATTCAACCAAGAATCATCACCTTAAATTCCTCCTGGACTTCTATGCCTAGAAAGCTGTTATTCCCTGCCCATTGCATCACAGTCTTAATTTCAAGAACCCCCTTGTTTCTGACTATCTGGGATGTGTGTGTGTGTGTGCGTGTGTGTGTACATATAGGAAAACATATGTGCATGTATCAGATAGCTCCTTCATTAGAGTCAGTCCAAGAAAGGTACAGGGGGAAAGTTAGGATAAAATCGCCCCGGGTGAGGCCTGACTTACACCTCATCATCACAGTTTAGGGGCTTCTCCAATCTGTAGCCCTGGGGCAGCTTCTCGTAGAGTTCTGCACACGTCATCCCACAGTAAGGGGTGCCACCTGGAAGACAGGAAACGGTGCGCCCTAAGCCCCCTCGGATGTAGAAGGCAGCATCTCCTGCCCTGAGGCTATACAGCCAAGGGGCTGGGAGAAAGACGGGGTGTGTCAAGCAATGCTGAGCGCCCGGTGTGATCTTCCTCCGGAGCAAGCCTACCGCACGTCACAGCTGGACTTCGGCTACAGACCGTGCTCCCGGGCGGCGTCTCCTTAGTGCAGAGGATCCACCACAGTCTCCTTCCTTCCCGTGCTATTCCTCTTCCCCAAGTCTGTCTACACATAGCACATCTACTGTACCAATGACATGGATCTTTTTCCTAATTGGAAGTCTGTATTTATGTTATGCAATTCCTATTTTATCTATCAATGTTAATTAGAAAAGCAATACATGTTTATTGTGGAAAATACAAAAAATAATGCAGAAAACTACATTTTTTAAATCCTGTGTAGTCCTCCCAGTTTTTTTCACGTGTAATATTTATAAAACAGATTATGGGAATTTTTTCTGGTTTTGGGCATGCACATTTTCCCATGGTATTAAATGGCCTTAGAAAATGTCTTTTCATAATATACTGTCTTCAAGTTGTAGAAGGAAACTTACGACAGCTCTGTGACATCTGTGCACAAGCAGAGACAACTCAGAATGAAGTTCTTGACCACCAGGTTATTAGTATTAAATATGACATTAGACACAGGGCTTTCATAAAGAGAACCACGGGAATAAACACACTCAAACATGGAAACCCGTAAGGTTCTTTTCCCACGTGGCGTCTGTTGGCACCGCGTACACGTTATCCATGAAAGCATATGGTAAAGGAGTCCGGGAGGGGCCCACTCCCTTTGCCTAGAGCCTCACGTGGTAGGTAGACGTGGATACTCACCTAAGCTAACAATCTCCCAGAGTAACACGCCATAGGACCATCTGCAGAGGGACAAAAGAGAAACCAATAATCAGCGCGCATGTTGCCCAGTCAACTTTCTGCCCAGAAAGCCAGGGCGACTAAGCCTAGGTCAGAAAAGGAAAAGTTGCACGTCTGTTTCCTAGGCTAGGGCCTTGCACACAGCATGCCTTTATCTCCTCTTCGGCCAATGGAAGGATTATAACAGGGAAACAGTGTTAGCTCTACCAGAGCTCCCACTCGCTTTAGGTAGAGAAGGCAAGGTGGAAAGCAGGAGATTCTAAGCCAGACAGACCTGTGTCGGATCCCATCGCTGCCACCTGATACTCGTGTGACCTGAGACAAGTGACTAGAACTCCTGAGGCCTCTTAGTGTATTCTTCCAAAAGTGGGGACACCCATTTCTTAAAGTTTTGCAGAGATGATGTGAGAGAACATATAAAGGCACACACTGAAGACACAGTAACACTCTGGGCCTCAGTTCTTCCTCCTGAAAAGAGGGAACCTGAGCAAGAGGGCTCAGGCCTCAATCCCAACCCTTCCGTCCCCCGCCAGCCTGACACTTGTCACGCAGGCTGCAAGCAGAGATGGTGCCCACTGTGTCTGTCTGCTTTCCATCCCTGCCACCTCTGACCCCCAGCAGCTACTGTGGGCCGCCACCTCTGATCTAGGTCCTTGTGTTGAGGCCAGTCTGGGGAGTGGAGCCATGGGAAGGCTGGGATGCCCCTTGCTCCTCTGGAGGTGAGGAATTCACCACTTGAGGTCACTCCTCGACATGCAGAAAGAAACCCAAAGCCTGCCACCAGGGAAAATTGTCCCCTCTGTGGCTTCATTTAGTCTGGGATTTCCTGGGATTAGTGATTAGCTTTATTCCCCAGACGGATACGATATTCCTGCTTCTCTTTAAAACCTCTGTCGAATGGGTATTTTTCTGGGACAAAAAAAAAAAAAAAAAAATCCCTCAGCAGTGAGAGGCTTTACTTACACGTCACTGTTGGTTGTATACACGCTGTAATTTAGTGACTCGATCGCCATCCAGCGCACGGGGAGCCGTCCCTGGAGAGAACGAGGTGAGATGCCGCTTAGGCTAGACATGGCCCCTTCCCAAGGCTCGCCGCTGGCCTGAAGCTGGGACTCACCCAAGTCCACAGGGAGGTCCCCAGACAGAAGGCGTGGCAGACTCAAGAACTGTTTTGCCCATGTCCCACCCACAAGTGTGCTTTTAAATTCAAAGAAGTGCAAATTGTGTGAGTGTCCCACTTACCTCAAGGGGCCAATACCACAGTTTCATATAAAGAAAAATAACGATGTGTGCACCCTTTTTTTTTTTTTTTTGCGGTACGCGGGCCTCTCACTGTTGTGGCCTCTCCCATTGCAGAGCACAGGCTCCGGACGCACAGGCTCAGCGGCCATGGCTCACGGGCCCAGCTGCTCCGTGGCATGTGGGATCTTCCCGGACCGGGGCACGAACCCATGTCCCCTGCATTGGCAAGCAGACTCTCAACCACTGTGCCACCAGGGAAGCCAGTGTGTGTCCTTTTGCTAGTCACTCAGTTATTCCCTTTGGGGCTGTCAGAGGCACTCAGAGGTCTGAAAGGAGAGACGGGCCTAGGAACTGAGAAGTAAGCTATAACGCAGGAAAGGCTAAAGTGATGCCAGGAGACCGCGTGTGCCTGGAGGGGATTGTGCAGGAGTTTCCAGAGGAGGGGACACGAGTTCGGTTCTGTAAGATGTGTAGGCACCATCAGGTGGATGGGGGAGGAAAGAGCATTTCAGGCCAAAGGGAAGAGTGTGCCTGTGACTCACAGAGGAGGTGATGACTTCTAGCCAGTGCCACGTGCACTGGGTTTGGAGACAGGGTGAGAGACAGTTGCCCACCCTTTGGGTGCCTGGCCCCGACTCCCTCCAGATTTGCCCCATTTCTTGGCTTACTGAGTCCAGGCTGGGGAAAATGAGATGTGGACTGGAAAATGTGAAGTTTGACTTCTGAATTTTATTCCTAGTTTCCTCAAATTTGCTAAGAATTTGGGTTCCTTTCCTCTCGACCCACCCCAGGAGTACATGAACCCTACTGAGAGATGGATCCCTCCCTCCCAGAGATCTGTCCAAGCTCTAACAGTGGCATTTCAGCTTACGTTAGCCAGTGGGTGGGGCAAAATCAGGAGTATTTGGGGGATCTGTCTCAGCCCCCCTCAAAACCAGAGCAGGCATCCTCCCAGACTCCCCTTCCACGAGACCAGCCCTGACCTGGATCCCAGGGATTACTCCTGAATGTGAAATTCTCTCCCAGTTCTTTATTTACTGGCACTATTTTGAAGCTCTTTCTGACCATAAATCCCAAATGGTTGTCCTGTACTTTAAGGTTTACATATAAAAGTATCCTTTCTCAAAAAAGATCCATGGTTGCTGGGGTGGGGTCGGGTTTGGGGTGTGAATAGGCAGAAAACAGGATTTTTAGGGCAGTGAAAATGTGTAAGATGCCATAATTAAAGACATATGTCGTTATAAATTTCTCCAAACCCATAGAATGTACAACACCAGGAGTGAGCTTTGCTGTAAACTATAAACTTCGGGTGATTATGGCGCGGCAGTGCAGGTCCATTGGCTGTAACAAAGGTACCACTGTGGCAGAGGATGTTGATGATGGGGGAGGGTATGCATGTGTGGGGTAGGGAGTATATGGGAAATCGCTGTACCTCTTTCTCTCCATTTTGTTGTGAACCTAAAACTGCTCTTTTTTTTAAAAAGGATCCTTTCTCACATCTACATCGTCAGTGTTCTCCTCAACATCCACGCCTCCCTTCTCTCTATGTCCACCCCACCCCATCTGTCACCTGTTTTTCTCCCTTCCCCTTCACAGCTATGGAATGGAAAGAGTTGTCTCCATTTCCTGTTTGGTCTTTGCTCTCATTTACTCCCAACCAGCTGACCTCGGACCCCGGACCTCCTAATGACTGATTTCCATGCACACTTCTTCCTTTTTTTTTTATTTGACTGCTTCTGGATCTGCCCACATGTGTCTGTCCCTACTGCTATCACCTTGGTGCCGGCCACCATCATCTCCTGCCTGATGAAACCACCTCTCCACGGACCTCCCAGCCTCTAGTTTCACCCCCTAATGACCTGTTCTCCACACCACAATCACTCTAAATGGCAAGTACAACCATGTGGTTCCTTTCCTTAAAGTTCTTTAATGTCCCTGTTGTCACAAGATCCCCGATGCTTGGGTGAGTCCCCAAATCCTTAGCTGGCATCCAAAGCTCTTCAGGACCTTATCCCCACTTGCGTTTTAACTCCAACCTTGCATTTTAGTTTTTACTTATTGCCTTCCACAAGCATACACTCTTTTCCATAGTTACAATCACAGTGAACCTAACCGTTTTGGAACTTTCCACTCCCTTGGAAACGTCCAGCCTTGCATTTTAACTCTCCCTCTTTTCTGCATCACACTCCAGCCATACTGAATTACTTAATGGCCCAAGGTTCCATGCTTTCCTTTGCCTCTCGATTTTTATATATACCACATCCTCCAGGTCATCCACCTCATTCTTACATCTCCGATATCTATTTGACATTTACTGTAAAGCTTCAGTGTACTTCCTCTGAGTTCCCATGGCACCTGCACTTTCCTCAGCCTCATCCACTGTTACGATTGTTCATTATGTGTCTCTGAGCTCTTTGAAGGAGAATACTGTCTCTGAATATTATCCCCAAACCCAGCACAGGCATGAAACATTATAGTAATAAATAAATCCATGCTGACGGCATCGATAATATTAATCAATGATAGTAAAACCCCAAATCACTTAAGTACATTAGTTTGCAACACTTCCAGTATTAGCATCGCCTGGGGGAATTAAAAAAAAAAAACTGATGCAGGATGCCCTCCCCAGAATAATTGAATCAGCATACCTAAGCCGTAGGACTCAGCATCTGTATTTTTTTTAATTTCCCCGGACGACTCTAGGCGCAATAGGAATTGAAACTCTCTGACTTAAATAATAGGCCAGGGCTTCCCTGGTAGCGCAGTGGTTGAGAGTCCGCCTGCTGATGCTAGGGGACATGGGTTCGTGCCCCGGTCCGGGAAGATCCCACATGCCGCCGAGCGGCTGGGCCCGTGAGCCATGGCCGCTGAGCCTGCGCGTCCAGAGCCTGTGCTCCGCAACGGGAGAGGCCACAACAGTGAGAGGCCCGCGTACCGGGGTGGGGGGTGGGGGGGAAGGCCCGAGAAAGTGGCTCCTCCGCCCTCAGGTGGTATCTTGCTATACTGCACCCTTCTTGCAGGGAGCTTGCTCCTCTCCAATCCCTTCTCTTTTCTTCCCCTACCCTCACCCTCTCCTTTTCCTCCCCAGACCCCATGCTGCCACTGCACACTTTGCCCTTCCACTGGGAGATAGACTTGAGCCCTACCAGTGCTCTGCCCCTCTAAGCACTCCTCCTAAGCTCCCCAAGATACAGAAATCCCTACCCTTGATGAAATGCCGAGAAAACCAACCTTAGCTTTGGGGGCCTAAGGAAAGCAACCAAATGAGATGCGTGGATTACGGGGCTAAACTGTGTTAACCTCTCTTTCCCCTCATCTGGGGCAAACCCCCGCCCCGCCCACGCCAGAGTGAAGGAAGGAGAGGGATTCTGTGATGGAGGTAAGAGGATTCTAAGGAGGATGCTTCCAGGAGGAGTGGGGAGAGCCAGAGTAGATGGGTGAGTGGTGGTAGGTCCTGCTTCTTTAAGACCAGCCCAGCTCCTTCCCAGAGAAAAGTCTGCTTTGAGTGGGGCAAATCTGAAGAGTTTAGGGGAAAAAAAATATTTCCTGGAAACCAGCCCTCAGGGAGGCATCTCTGGCTTCCAAAAAGTGCTGATGTTAATAAGTATACAGGACCAGGGGCATGGTGGTCTCTAAGAACCAAAGAAGACTACCTTCGAAACCTCATCCAAAAAGGGAGTGGAAAGTTCCAAAGTGGTTAGGTTCACTGTGATTGTAACTATGGAGAAGGATGTATGCCTGTGGAAGGCAATAGGTAAATAAAATAAATTAATCGTGTCCAGGTTGTGAACTGTGGACCATTTCCTCTTGAAAGCATTCTTGAGTATTATTTCTGTGTTATCTTGTCAGTAACTAAAATAAGGATATTGAAGAGAAAGGAAACCTGAGCTTGAGGATAAACACAGAAGCCTGAGCCTTGCTAGGAGGCAATTTGGTACCCACAAAAGTAAAAGGACCCTCTATATGTTATAAGAACTGGAGTCATCCCAAGAAAGCTGAGCCCAGGTAATGCTGGGAGAGCCAGGCCAGTGGACTGGACCTACCCAACACGTGCAAAGACTACAGGGTGTGTCACCCCCAACACCCTGCATTGCCCGCCTGCTCAGGGCAAGCAGAGGGTGGTGGCATGTTGTCGGCACAGCACTAATGTCCAGGAATGTGGCACGTCCAGGGCTTTATGATTCTAGGGCGGACAAAAGTAGCAGAATGAGTCCAGCTTCTCTCTTCTAACACTGTGGTGAGGTTCTCCCGGGAGCTCGTATTTGAAGATAAAATATGAATGTTTAGGAGACTAGGTATCATTAGGTGAAAGTGGATTTGATCGGGGCTTGAAAAGTGAGCAGAGAACTTTTGGCAAAGAGGGAAATCTTATATGAGCCTTTAGAAGTTATGAGTTTCTCTCTAGAGCATCCTTGGGATTTAGGAACCTCATTAATTGATTTCCTTGATGTTTTAGAAGGTATATTAAGTGTCTTTTTCCCCCTCCTAAGTTTGCTGTGCAAAAGGGGACTGTGGGAACTCTCCAAAGGTTTCTGAGTGAGACCAGACCTCAGGGTCTGGGCTGGATGTAGACCTGGGTCCCTGCAGCACTAGGCTTGCACGTTCAATTACTTGGCCACATGTGACAGGGCCTTCTTCATTGGTAAACGTGGACCCTCCAGTCATTTTAGGAATCAAAAATGAGAAAGGATGTTTGCTGGGCCAGGGCATTATCCAATGGGGAAAACGGTCAGAGGCCTCAGTCGTCACAGAAAGATGGTATTCTAAGAGAAACGACATCAGGAGAGGGAGGGGTGCTCCGGAAAGGATCTCATCGGCGTCTGTTCTGAACTTACCATCGTCTTTTTCACATACACTTCTTGACCTCGGGACAATCCAAAATCGGCTATTTTGGCTACGTAGTTTTCACCAACTAAAATGTTCCTGGCAGCCAGGTCCCTGTGAATAAACTGAAATTAAAAAAAAAAAAAAATCATGTATTTTCAGCATCGCATTTGCTTTTTCACTCCATTTTGTTTCTTGCCTAGGGGCAAGAGCTTTGGGAAACAGAGAGGTCAGTGTGAAAAGGGGTTTTCAAAAGTCACCAGAATCCAGTTCCCTTAAAGTTCCTCTCCTAAATGCTCAGTGAGTGGATTCTGCCGAATGATCCACATGTCTCTGGAGGAGCAACCTGGGAGAAAAACCAGGTCATGAAATCTTCCAGCTGCCATGAATGGCCTCTGCCACTGTGCGTTATTTAGAGCCACGCCAAGCTAAGATCGGTGAAGGCTCCTCACCAAATATACATGATGAGAGTCACTAGATAAACATACCGTCAGTGTTGGGCATGAACTTCTACATAAAGAGATGGAATATTAGCAAAGATATGAAAGTTAGAAGATTGTAAGAAGGAATTGAGGAAGAGAGAGTGACCAAAAACGAATGTACAAACTTATCTCAACTCTGATTCCAGAGAGAATTTCAGAGGAAAGATGTCCAAAGCAAGGTCCTCAGGACGAACCTGTTTTTGGCTCAAGTAGTCCATTCCCCGGGCCACATCTGCTGCAAAGTGGAGGAGCTGCTGGGAGGACAGCGTGGAGGCGGTGCTGTTAGCGATGGCGAACGCGGGGTCCGTCTCCAGCACGCGGCTCTTGCGCAGGAAGTCAAGGAGGTTGCCGTGGGGGGCATACTCGATGGCCAGGTACAGGTAGCCTGTGCGGGAAGGGAGAGAGCACCACTTTATCGGTAACCCTAAGCTGCTGTGATATTTCTAAGATGTGCTATGATTCTCGGGAAACGCTTATAAACCTCTGTTTTATCGTAAAGTTACACATCTAGTGGTACCAACCTCCGTAATGCTGGGGCCAGGAGGAAGACAAGTGACATCATTCCTGCAATACTTAAAGTGCTTGCTCTCGGGGTTCCCCTCCCCACCTCTACCAAACATAGAGGGCTTCCTGTCACCTACTCGGTGACACTAGTAGAATGAAATCAAAGCATTTGCTTCCAGACGATCGAAGACAGCTAGTCCACATCACCTTTCATTTTTTTATTCAATCAATATTGAATATCAAGAACCTAATACGAGCCAGGCATGTTATTCCAATATGAATCTAGCTTTTCCTGACGTTTTGTTGTTGTTGTTGTTGTTGTTGTTTTGCGGTACGCGGGCCTCTCATCGCTGCGGCCTCTCGCTTTGCGGAGCATAGGCTCCAGACGCGCAGGCTCAGCGGCCACGGCTCACGGGCCCAGCCGCTCCGCGGCACGCGGGATCTTCCCGGACCGGGGCGCGAACCCGTGTCCCCTGCATCGGCAGGCAGGCGGACTCGCAACCACTGCGCCACCAGGGAAGCCCGAGGTTATTTTTTTTTTAATCAAAAAACAATGATTCAATATCCATACCAGAAGGACCCACACCAGGTAATTTCTCTCTCTCCTGCCTTCTGCTCCTCCCTAAAATCTGGAATAAGTCACTATATTGCTGAGTAGGTCACTAGTCAGCAGAGTCTAGTGTCAGGGATTGCATTTTTGCTTACAGAAACCAGAAAACTCAACCTTTTAGGAAAAAAATAAAACAAAATAGTTCCTAGAGGAAACTATGGTGCAGTGTCTTATCTTTATTCCAAATTGCTTTCTCCTTTTTCCTTTTTACTAAAATGTAAGCTGCTTTGATAAAAACATTGATCTTTGGAGCCCATGAAAAGTAAAGTGGTTTTACTGTCTTTTAAAGGTGAATTATTTGGTTTTTTTTTTTAATGTTGAATGAATTTAAACTTCAAAGATATTCTAAGAAAGTGAAATTCTCAACAACAAAATAATCTAGCACTGAATCTTGTTGTACTATAAGGAAAGATATACTTCAATTCTGGTGTGAATGTGCTTTCTCACTTCTTTACTGAATTATAAATTTTAAGAGCCAACCAATAATGTGACGAGAGAGCAAAATTTTAAAAGATGTACATTCTTCTGTTGTTGTCGGTTTCTTTTTCTTTTTTTTTTAACTTTCATTTACTGCTGTCCCATGCTGATTACTGTTCTCAGGAAATAGCTCAAAAATAAATGACATTACTTCATTATTTAACCTAAGAGACATGATCTGGCTTTCAGAATTACACCCTTATTGGATCACAGAATGATATATTGTTTGAAGTACCAGTATTTTTAGTTTAATAAATTGAGGAAAAGGAAGTAGTCTCTTTTCCATTGTTGGTATTTGTGCTGCAAAGTCAACAAGAGGTTGTCAAGTTTGTAAATAATTACTGTGTGGAGCTTTTTTGTTGGAGCAAATTTTTCCATGAGAAATTAAGATTAAGCATAGATTTAGACCTACAAACCCAGGTAGCAAGCAGAGGTAAAGCCATGAAAGATTTCTTGTTACCTACTCACTCACAGCTAATTACACGCATTACAATAGGAAATACTCAGTAAATACTTGAATTAATCATATAAGTTGGACTTAAGAGTATGTGTGACATAGGACAGTTGTAAAACTTCAGTGTTATTGCACAGGACATTGTTTTGGATAAAAACAAAGTATTGATCCTATTAGATATAAGCTTATTATTATTTTAACCTAAGCATCACCAGTGCTTTCACATTACAGTAGATTAATGGCATTCACAGATTTAACATTCAGAATATCAGTTCCTTGGGTTTGGAGGGAAAATGAAAAGGTAGGCAACTAACAAGAACCAATCGACTTCACTCTTCCTGGTGCTGAGGGCTGCCTCCATCCACTTAGTAGTAGCTGAGAAAACCTCTGGATTAGCAAAGGTAGAGGCATGTAGGAGCCATGGATATTTTGGGGCAGTAATAGCTGAACCACATCAGAGGCCAAAAGATTCAGCCTTGGGATCTACCTTCAAAAAGATACTAAATCTCAGCATGATCTATTAATGGGACCAGACATTCAGACTGAAACTGCAACTTAAAAAAAAGATAACAATCTTACATGACTGTCTTTCCTAATTTCAATATGGAATGTGCCTGTTTTTTTTTTTTAAAAAAAAAAAAACAATCTGGCAGGAAAGACAGGAAAAGAGCATCTTACCACGATGTTCACACGCTCCTAAGAGATTGATGATGTTTGGGTGGTGTCCAAGTTTACAAAGCACCTCCAGTTCCCCAGCGAAGTCCCTGTGGTCGTCTTTGGAAGCATATTCTGGGAAGAAAGTAAAGAGTAGTGATCCCTTTCTGTTACACCTCTTCAGAAACAACTGTCCCCCCTCTGCTTCCCAGAACCTTCAGGTACACTCAGCCACCATTAGGTCTGGAAAACTGTATAGAAATCAGAGATGACTATAATGCAGATGCTTCTTTATTGTTGGGGGCTGTCCTGTACAAAGTAGGATGTGTAGCTGCACCTCTGACCTGACCCACTAGATACCAGTAGCCCAACTGAAAATGTATCCAGAAATCACCAAATGTCCCCCCGGGGGCAAAATCACCCATGCTTGAGAACCACTGCTCTGAAGTTTTCCTGTTGAAGCTCTCAAATACCCAGGGAAATGATCTGGCTCTTAGACTCTGGCTCTCCCAGCTAACTCTACCGTCCAGAGACAAATATGCTCAGGGATAAAAACAAAGTTGTAGTGAAACATCACCAGTAGTGTACACACCTTGCTTTATTATGATAACTTTACTTTTTTCATAAACCAGTCCTACTGAAAAAACTCAAATCTCAATGACATTTTCATAGAAGTTGATTGGTAGTCAGGAAACGGTTGCATTTATTTCTGTTCCTTTCATTCCATCTGTCCGCTAGCACTTTGATCAGAGGGAGAACCACCAGTCAGGCTGAAGAGAAAGCTCTTTGGCCAGTGCACAACTGGCTGATCAGCCTTGAGTCAGTGACAGTATGCTATTATGGCTTTTTGAAGAAATAACATTGGGGGAAAGGGTGAGAAGGGAGCTGGTAGCCATGTGCATCCCTGAGCATGCTTGGAAATGATGGGATTGTTTCATATGGGCTAAGGGTACCCGTAAGGCTGACAAGTAGGCAATTCCAAGTCAAGGACCCTGTTTATACCACAGGGACCTGAGGGTCAATACCTTGGAAGCATTTAAAAAACAAAGCTCTTTATAATAAGGTTGTCAGAAGCTGCCCTCTTTGCATGCATGACTTTTCCTGCAAAAAGTGTCTGCCCTGGTGCCCTGTTAAGCTATTCTACCTCTTCACATGGGCATGAGATAGACAATCAGCTCAGGTCAGATGCCAATAAACACTGATGCTACGAAGTTCTGCACCCTCTCTCCTCTCGCTATTTTTACTGCTTCCTAAAGCTCCCTGTAACTAAAGTAGCAAAATGAAAAAGGGATTTCTGGATGCTAAGCAAGGGGTGGGTGTGTGTGTGGGTGTGGGTGTGTGTGTGTGGTTAGAAACATTACTGTCTCTAAGCATAAATGATACTGTGTTTATTTTGTTTTGTTCATTTTCTGACATAGTGTTTTCTAGCAATGTCGAAAACAACGATGATTTGAAAAGATTTAGGGTTAATTGTCATCTTAGGCTTAATATTGCCGTCAAAAAGAAGGAAAACCCATCAGCAACCTCAGAGAGTCCTTACTATGGGGATGCCCAATGAAACTAGTAATTACGTTGCTGGCTCTAATACGCCACTTTTCAAGCCTGTGTGCTGTAAAAGCCACAGTGCAGCTTCGCAGTCATTTCTAAACTTGTCATTTCACCCGGAAGAGAAGACAGCTAGTATTGCCAGGGAACAAGTCATTCTGCTTTCTCAGAAGATCTGATTAAATGGATAGGCCCCAAGCAGTCTTTTTTTTTTTTTTTTTCTTCCCCCAAGCAGTCTTGAACACAACTGGAAAAGATCTAGTTCCTGTGACCATACATCAAGGGTTTTCAAACTTGAGTGTACAGAAGAGCCACTGAGCAAGCTTAAAAACACATGTTTCATGCGCCGTCCCAGAAATTAGAATACAGTAGAACCATGAGGGGGAGAAACCCACGTAGATGCATTTCTAACGATATTTCTAGGAATGTTGATGCAGATAAACCGTGAAGATAGTGGTTTGCCAAGCGTGGTCTCCCAAGCCTCAGAATCAGCATCACATGGGAACTAATGAGAAATCCAAGTTCTGTGGCCCTGCGCCAGACTTGCTGTATCAGAAACTGTGGGGTGGAGCTGAAGAATCTGGTTTTTTAACAAGCCTTCCAGGTGATTCGGATGTTTTGAGAACCACTGGATTAAGAAAAATAATGCTCCCCCAGAGTCAGCAGGGTATGACAGAGAATCTGTATTCTCACATCCCAAGGAATCATGACAGTGGTATCTAAATAGCTTATGCCTTCATGTTTACATCCTGACCCTCAAAGGAAACATCACCTTCAGTTGCACATAACAGCTCTACCTGACACCACGCCAATTTTTTGTTTAAAGAGTGTAAGACCTTAGAGGAAAGATTCAACAGGAAGTCAAGCTGTCCCCCCACCCTAGTAAAATGCTGACTCGAGCAGTCCAAGCACTGACCTTTCATTCTCTTTATGGCAGCGTCCATCCGTAACCCATCCTTCTTGATGCGAGCTTTCAGGACCTGGCCAAAATTACCCTCCCCAATCACATCTTGAAATTTGATGTCATTCCAGTCAAGCACTGGATAAATTGTAGGATCTGGGTTGTTTTTGGCCTTCCTGTTCAGGGCCAGAGTTCCTGAGTTGAATTGCACAGCTGGTTCTTCCCGCTAGAAAAATAATGGTTTTGTGTCAGGACTTTTCATAATTTTAAGATACATAATACCTCCTGATTGGTACCCACACTGGGTGAAAAAAGAAATACTGTATCCAATTCTAGAATGAAAACGGAAATAGGGTTCATTGAACAGGCCCACTCGGATGAAGTGGCTGCCTATAGAGCTGCATGGGCACGATCACAGGCCTCAGTGGCAAAGCACGCCACAATCAATTAGTTATGTCTGCAGAGGTGAGGGAGGGGAGGATAACAGCATGTATGCCACGAAATAGCACATCCCTGAGTTAGTCACACTTGAGTTTCTACTCTGCTGTGGAATGAGCCGGTGTTGACTTCTGATCTGGAAAAGAGCTCAGAGACCTATCTGGGTCAGTCACAGGACACACCTCTGTGAGAGCTTTGTTTCCTAGCGTCATCTTGGTCTATTCTTGGCTCTTACTCACTCTCTCCAACTCTTCCTAAAGCTCAGAATCTCTCAAGCCCACTCTGGCGCAGACACTGGCCCCAAGATGACTGATGCTTAGAGCAAAACCCAACAGGGTGTCTCCTTTTCTCCTGAGTTTCAGTGGCTGCTGATGGTATCAGGACAAAGCATCAGTACCATGATGCGCTCTAGCACTCTCTACCCCCTTGCTGGTCCTTCCTCTACAGGGACAGCCTGAGTTGAGCCAGCTCTGGCAAGGAGTCGGATTACAGAGCCTCCCTTGTTCTGTACTGAAGGGAATCTCAGGGACTCATGTACAGGAAGGTATACCTCATTTGGAATATGTAATTGTACTCAATGTTTCATATCCAGAATCAATAAAGTTGGGTACAGATTAATTTTACAGAGCTTGAAACCACGAACTAGAGAAATGTTCAGGCTGTAGTAGAGCAAAGGACTCAAATAGGGTGCCTATAGGTAAAGTATGATTTTCTAAACTTTTTACTGGTCAAAATTCCTAGATGAAAGAAAGAGGCCATGCCAAGCACCACGAACTATGGCTGCAGACCGAAGGGTGCACAGGAATGGAGATACACACGTATATGTAATCCATACATATAGGAGGGATAATAGAATTGAAAGAGATATTAGAGGTACAAAATGGAAACTGGAAACAGGGAAATGTGGGGAAAACTGGTCTAGTGCAAATCTTCATTACCTATCACTCTGAGGTCTGGTTACCCTTATGCCCTTCATTACCAAAAATGTTCAGTTCCTTATATTACAAGATTACCCTCGCTGGTGACTTATTACTAGTATGACTATATTCTCTTTCTGATGGGGCAGTAGTCCTGCTTTAGGCTTGGTCTCCTGCATACTTATTAAGAGCAACCTTTTCATTCTTAGAATTGTTCTGATTTGGACAAGAAATCATATAGTCATGCTATTTATCTCCCATTTCATAATGGAAGACAAAGAAAAGATGAAACTTGCCTAAGGGAAATATTTGCTTTACAGGTAAAATTTTTGACCCACATCTTTAAAATGAAGGTTCTGCATATATGTGGACTTGCACTTATTACTATTAGGAAGATGAGACATACCACGTTTTGGAAGGCTTGGGCCATTCTTCTTTGGACGTTTGCCCTCTTCAACTGCAACATGATCAGAAAGGCCAACAGCACCGTCAGGCAGGTCATTCCCGCTGAGCCAAGGATGGCGATCAGCAGCATCTTCCCACCTCCGAGGTCTGCTGGGGCTGTGCCGGAGAACACAGGAGAAGGAGCAGGTTAGTCTAGGTAGAGAGAGAGGCCAAGACCATCTGCGGGAGAAGTCACAGTGTAATGGGAGTGTAATGGCAGCCTGAGCCCAGCCTGAGCCCTGCTAGGTGACCTTGGGCTACTCGTTTATTTTCTGGAACTCAATGGAGATGACTCACAGGGCTGTTCTAAGTTCAAAGAAATGTGCAAAAGGCATTTTTTAAAAATGGCAACATGCTAATCACTAATTGTTGTCCTTTGTTCAACTTTCACTTCCAAGTACAGGCCCAAGCAGATGAACATTACCGAGTAAGAGTGAGAATGGCTAATTAGATCTATGACTTTGGGTAAGTGACTAAACCTCCCTGCACAATTTAACCACCTAGAAAAGCTTTAAAGCTCTGCAACTCTAAAGAATATAGTGTCTGCTTTGGCTTTTTTCTTGTTTTAAAGAGCTGATGGAGATTTTCTTACTACGCACTCTGATCTGAAGTGCTGGGTGCAAGGCCTCTGCATGAAGCACCCTGTGAAAAACTGAAACTAGACGAAGCACAAAGGAAAACAAACAAAAAAAAACAATCTGCAAAACCTCTGAAAAAAAAGCCTGTGCACCTGTTGCTCTTGTGGAGCTTGGCATCTTCAGTGGAGGCCCCTATTGCAGGGGGACCTTCAAGATGGTGGAGGAGTAAGACCCAGAGATCACCTTCCTCCCCACAAATACATCAAAAATACATCTACATGTGGAACAGCTCCTACAGAACACCTACTGAACGCTGGCAGAAGACCTCAGACTTCCCAAAAGGCAAGAAACTCCCCCCTGCATACCTGGCCACATGGCTGACAGGGTCTTGGTGCTCTGGCCTGGTGTCAGGCCTGAGCCTCTGAGGTGGGAGAGCCGAGTTCAGGACATTGGACCACCAGAGACTGCCCGGCCCCACATAATATCAATTGACAAGAGCTCTCCCAGAGATCTCCATCTCAACACTAAGACCCAGCTCCACCCAACAGCCAGCAAGCTCCAGTGCTGGACGCCCCATGCCAAACAACTAGCAAGACAGGAACACAACACAACCCATTAGCAGAGAGGCTGCCTAAAATCATAGTAAGTTCACAGACACCACAAAACAAACCGCTGGACATGGCCCTGCCCAACAGAAAGACAAGATCCAGCCTCATCCACCAGAACACAGGCACCAGTCCCCTACACCAGGAAGCCTACACAAGCCACTGACCCAAACTCACCCACTGAGGGCAGACACCAAAAAAAAAAAGGGAACTACGAACCTGCAGCCTGTGAAAAGGAGACCCCAAACACAGTAAGTTAAGCAAAATGAGAAGACAGAGAAATATGCAGCAGATGTAGGAGCAAGGTAAAAACCCACCAGACCAAACAAATGAAGAGGAAATAGGCAGTCTATCTGAAAAAGAAGTCAGAATAATGATGGTAAAGATGATCCAAAATCTTGGAAATAGAATGGAGAAAATACAAGAAATGTTTAACAAGGACCTAGAAGAACTAAAGGGCAAACAAACAATACTGAACAACACAATAAATGAAATTAAAAATACTCTAGAAGGAATCAATAGCAGAATAACTGAGGCAGAAGAATGGATAAGTGACCTGGAAGATAAAATAGTGGAAATAACTACCACAGAGCAGAATAAAGAAAAAAGAATGAAAAGAATTGAGGACAGTCTCAGAGACCTCTGGGACAACATTAAATGCACCAACATTGGAATTATAGGGGTCCCAGAAGAAGGAGAGAGAAAGAAAGGGTCTGAGAAAATATTTGAAAAGATTACAGTTGAAAACTTCCCTAACATGGGAAAGGAAATAAGTCCAGGAAGTGCAGAGAGTCCCATACAGGATAAATCCAAGGAGAAACATGCCAAGACACATATTAATCAAACTATCAAAAGTTAAATACAAAGAAAAATTATTAAAAGCAGCAAGGGAAAAGCAACAAATAACATACGAGGGAATCCCCATAAGGTTAACAGCTGATCTTTCAGCAGAAACTCTGCAAGCCAGAAGGGAGTGGCAGGACATATTTAAAGTGAAAGGGAAAAACCTACAACCAAGATTATTCTACCCAGCAAGGATCTCATTCAGATTCCACGGAGAAATTAAAACCTTTACAGACAAGCAAAAGCTAAGAGAATTCAGAACCAGCAAACCAGTTTTGCAACAAATGCTAAAGGAACTTCTCTAGGCAGGAAATACAAGAGAAGGAAAGACCTACAAAAACAAACTCAAAACAATTAAGAAAATGGTAATAGGAACTTACATATTGATAATTACCTTAAATGTAAATGGATTAAATGCTCCAACCAAAAGACATAGACTGGCTGAATGGATACAAAAACAAGACTCGTATGTATGCTGTCTACAAGAGACCTACTTCAGACCTAGGGACACATACAGACTGAAAGTGAAGGGATGAAAAAAGATATTCCATGCAAATGGGAATCAAAAGAAAGCCGGAGAAGCAATTCTCATATCAGACAAAATAGACTTTAAAATAAAGACTATTACAAGAGACCAAGAGGGACACTACATAATGATCAAGGGATCAATCCAAGAAGAAGATACAACAATTGTAAATATTTATGCATCCAACATAGGAGCACCTCAATACATAAGGCAAATGCTAACAGCCAAAAAAGGGGAAATGGACAGTCACACAATAATAGTAGGGGACTTTAACACCCCACTTTCACCAATGGAGAGGTCATCCAAAATGAAAATAAATAAGGAAACACAAGCTTTAAATGACACATTAGATAAGATGGACTTAATTCATATTTATAAGAGATTCCATCCAAAAAAAACAGAATACACTTTCTTTTCAAGGGCTCATGGAACATTCTCCAGGATAGATCATATCTTGGGTCACAAATCGAGCCTTGGTAAATTTAAGAAAACTGAAATCCTATCAAGTATCATTTCTAACCACAACGCTATGATATCAATTACAGGGAAAAAACTGTAAAAAATACAAACATATGGAGGCTAAACAATACACTACTAAATAACCAAGACATCACTGAAGAAATCAAAGAGGAAACAAAAAATACCTAGAAACAAATGACAATGAAAACACGATGACACGAAACCTATGGCATGCAGCAAAAGCAGTTCTAAGAGGGAAGTTTATAGCAATACAATACTATCTGAAGAAACAAAAAAAAATCTCAAATAAACAACCTAATCTTACAACTAAAGCAATGAGAGAAAGAAGAACAAGAAAACCTCAGAGTTAGCAGAGGGAAAGAAATCATAATGATCAGATCAGAAATAAATGAAAAAGAAATGAAGGAAACGAGAGCAAAGATCAATAAAACTAAAAGCTGGTTCTTTGAGAAGATAAACAAAATTAATAAACCATTAGCCAGACTCATCAAGAAAAAAAGGGAGAAGACTCAAATCAACAGAATTAGAAATGAAAAAGAAGTAACAACTGACACTGCAGAAATACAAAGGATCATGAGAGATTACTACAAGCAACTATGTGAATAAAATGGACAACCTGGAAGAAATGGACAAATTCTTAGAAAAGCACAACCTTCCGAGACTGAACCAGGAAGAAATAGAAAATATAAACAGACCGATCACAAGCACTGAAATTGAAACTATGATTAAAAGTCTTCTAAGAAACAAAAGCCCAGGACCAGATGGCTTCACAGGCGAATTCTATCAAACATTTAGAGAAGAGCTAACACCTATCCTTCTCAAACTATTCCAAAATATAGCAGAGGGAGGAACACTCTGAAACTCATTCTATGAGGCCACCATCACCCTGATACCAAAGCCAGACAAAGATGTCACAAAAAAAGAAAACTACAAGCCAATATCACTGATGAAAATAGATGCAAAACTCCTCAACAAAATACTAGCAAACAGAATCCAACAGCACATTAAAAGGATCATACACCATGATCAAGTGGGGTTTATCCCAGGAATGCAAGGATTCTTCAATATATGCAAATCAATCAATGTGATACACCATATTAACAAATTGAAGGAGAAAAACCATATGATCATCTCAACTGATGCAGATAAAGCTTTCGACAAAATTCAACACCCATTTATGATAAAAACTCTCCAGAAAGTAGGCATAGAGGGAACCTACCTCAACATAATAAAGGCCATATATGACAAACCCACAGCCAATATCGTCCTCAATGGTGAAAAATTGAAACCATTTCCACTAAGATCAGGAAAAAGACAAGGTTGCCCACACTCACCACTCTTATTCAACATAGTTTTGGAAGTTTTAGCCACAGCAATCCGAGAAGAAAAAGAAATTAAAGGAATCCAAATAGGAAAAGAAGTAAAGCTGTCACTGTTTGCAGATGACATGATACTATACATAGAGAATCCTAAAGATGCTACCAGAAAACTACTAGAGCTAAACAATGAATTTGGTAAAGTTGCAGGATACAAAATTAATGCACAGAAATCTCTTGGACTCCTATATACTAATGATGAAAAATCTGAAAGGGAAATTAAGGAAGCACTTCCATTTACCATTGCAACAAAAAGAATAAAATAACTAGGAATAAACCTACTTAAGAAGACAAAAGACCTGTATGCAGAAAACAATAAGACACTGATGAAAGAAATTCAAGATGATATAGACAGATGGAGAGATATACGATGTTCTTTCATTGGAAAAATCAACATTGTGAAAATGACTATACTACTCAAAGCAATCTACAGATTCAGTGCAATCCCTATCAAACTACCAATGGCATTTTTCACAGATCTAGAACAAAAAATTTCACAATTTGTATGTAACCACAAAAGACCCCTAACAGCCAAAGCCATCTTGAGAAAGGAAAAAAGGAGCTGGAGCAATCAGGCTCCCTGACTTCAGACTATACTACAAAGCTACAGTAATCAAGACAGTATGGTACTGGCACAAAAACAGAAATATAGATCAATGGAACAGGATAGAAAGCCCAGAGATTAACCCATGCACATATGGTCACCTTATCTTTAATAAAGGAAGCAAGAGTATAAAATGGAGAAAAGATACCCTCTTCAATAAGTGGCACTGGGAAAACTGGACAGGTACACGTAAAAGAATGAAGTTAGAACACCATACACAAAAATAAACTCAAAATGGATTAAAGACCTAAATGTAAGGCCAGACACTATCAAAGTCCTAGAGAAAAACATAGGTAGACATACATGACATAAATCACAGCAAGATCCTTTTTGACCCACCTCCTAGAGAAATGGAAATAAAAACAAAAATAAACAAATGGGACCTAATGAAACTTAAAAGCTTTTGCACAGCAAAGGAAACTATAAACAAGACGAAAAGACAACCCTCAGAATGGGAGAAAATATTTGCAAATGAAGCAACTGACAAAGGATTCATCTCCAAAATATACAAGCAGCTCATGTAGCTCAATATCAAAAAAACAAACAACCCAATCCAAAAATGGGCAGAAGACCTAAATAGACATTTCTCCAAAGAAGATATACAGACTGCCAACAAACACATGAAAGGATGCTCAACATCACTAATCATTAGAGAAATGCAAATCAAAACTGCAATGAGGTATCACCTCACACTGGTCAGAATAGCCATCATCAAAAAATCTAGAAACAAGAAATGCTGGAGAGGGTGTGGAGAAAAGGGAACCCTCTTGCACTGTTGATGGGAATGTAAATTGATACAGCCACTATGCAGAATAGTATGGGAGTTCCTTAAAAAATGAAAAATAGAACTACCATATGACCTGGCAATACCACTACTGGGCATATACCCTGAGAAAACCATAATTCAAAAAGAGTCATGTACCACAATGTTCACTGAAGCACTATTTACAATAGCCAGAACATGGAAGCAACCTAAGTGTCCATCAATAAATGAGTGGATAAAGAAGATGTGGCACATATATGCAATGGAATATTACTCAGCCATAAAAACAAACAAACTAGAGTCTGTCATACAGAGTGAAGTAAGTCAGAAAGAGAAAAACAAATACCGTATGCTAACGCAAATATATGGAATCTAAAAACAAAATTGTTTTGATGAACCTAGGAGCAGGACAGGAATAAAGATGTAGATGTAGAGAATGGACTTGAGGACACAGGGAGGGGGAAGGGTAAGCTGGGGCGAAATGAGAGAGCAGCCTTGACATATATACACTACCAAATGTAAAACAGATAGCTAGTGGGAAGCAGCTGCATAGCACAGGGAGATCAGCTTGGTGCTTTGTGACCACCTAGAGGGGTGGGATAGGGAGGGTGGAGGGAGACACAAGAGGGAGGCGATATGGAGATATATATATATATACATATACCTGATTCACTTTGTTATACAGCAGAAACTAACACAACATTGTAAAGCAATTATACTACAATAAAGATGTTAAAAAAAATAGCTGATAGAGAAAACCTGAGGATACCAATGGGACAAAGAAAGAAGGAAGGAAAGAAGAGAGAGAGGAAAAAACCATTAAGTTTTGGGCTCAGGTCAAAATAAACTATTAAAGACTATGGTATAACCCCTCCACTTCTTTCCCTTATTTAAATTCAAATAAAGATAAATTCAATGTATTTTTATGAGAAACAGCATGTAGAGCATGATCCTCTCTTTTAACAATTATTCTTTTGTGATTAGCTACCTTTCCTTCTATCTCCGTTTTATACGTGCATAAAGAGATGTCTGAAATGGGATGATGAGGGTTGTTTAGTTTCGTTACATCTTGTCTTAAAATTTTTCTCTTAGTATTTTATTTGTAACTTGGATTTTGGGCCTGTACATGTTTTACCAAAACACAAGTAACTATTGAAATTAGGCATTTATTAAGAGTGTCAGGTGAAAACTATTGAATACAATTCTCTATAATTGGCAGACCCATCATTCCTTGCATATTTCAAACATGTTCCAAAGAATCAGCACTGAGAACAGGGCTTGCTTGATTTTATTTCTTAAGCCCTAGGTAGGCCCCAAGAGAACCAAGAAGTTTTTAGTGCTATAACATTTTCTGTAAAAATACTCTGGTCTGAATTATAAATTTGCAGAAATCACCATTTCCCTCTAATGTCCCTCTAGCTACATTCCCTTGCACAAGCTGTATAGCACAGAGGGCAAGGAAGTGCAATTTCAGACACACCTCAGAGGGAAGGCTCTCCAGGAGCTGCAGTTCTTCCCACCCCCGGGGTCCTTTTTCACTAATTACATTCAACAGGTTTTACCAATCACAAACACCGGAGAGGATTAAGACGTACAACCCTCCAGTTGTAATTACATCCGGGGATGTAATATACAGCATATGGAATGTAGTCAATATTATTGTAATCACTTTGTATGGAGACAGATGATTACTAGCCTTATTGTGGTGATCATTTCATAATATATGCAAATGTCAAATCACTATGTAGTGCTCTTGAAACTAACATAATATTGTACATTACATCAACTATATTTCAATTTCAAAAAATCGCAAACACTGGGCTTCGTGTGCTTGGCACTCTGAGCGATCTCTATCTCAAAGGGCTTATTCTCTCTGGAGCGGGGGTTAACGGTGGATGTGGAGACATCATAACCTGGATCTGCAAAGTAAAAGAAAACTCGGACTACCATAGTGTCATCCAAGCTAAAAGAGGGTTCGTTCTGAGAAAGAGTGGAGTGTGGTTCCTGGAGCGCCCACTGTACCACACAGGGCTGTCTCCACTAAGCTGGGTCCTCTTGTCTTCCTTCTGCATGGAATCACATTCATATCCCTCAGAGCTTCAGTTGCTGGATGGGGAGTGCTGATGGGCTAAGTTCACCTAAGTTTTCATGATAGACAACAGATCAACGGGTTATCCTTCCAAGGGGATTTTCATTCCAAGGACCTCTTTAGAGATGGTGACGCCTACCAGCCCATTATGTCACATGATGCGAATATGGGGTAAATATCGTAAGACAGTGGGGCTTTTCTGATACTCTCCAGAAATAATTCTATGTAAATACCTGTCCACTCTACCAACCTTGAGATTCAGAAAGAGTCATCAGTTCATGAGAAAAGGTTGGATTGCTCGACCCTATGTTGTTCTCTGCAAAGATGTCCACCTGGTAAGCTGTTTGGGGCTCTAGGCCCTTGAGCTGATACTGGGTGATGGTGGCATTCTTGATCTTCACATCAATGTGCTGGTCTTCATTCTTGCCCTGAACCTTGTAACGGATGATAATAGAAGAAATAGAATAGCCATCCAGTATTGTCCAAGAGATCACAGCTGAGGAGTCTGTGATGTTGGAAATCTTGATGTTTTCTGGTTGAGGAGGGAGAACTAGAAATTTAAAACAAACAAACAATATATTACTTAAGATATATTACCATCTCCTTGATTATTATGCTTCTGAGAGAGAGTTAATATCAGCTCATAAACCATGAATGGCTAGTAAGTGTTATCTCAGAGGGTGACTCCAATCAGTTGGTAGTGGACTCGACGCAGACTTGACAAGTGGCTGCAGACAGGAAAATGGCAACACACACACATCACATATTTGCCATCCTTAAACTAAATTAAGACCTCGGAGATTCTGTTACTCCACAAACTGCTATTACACTGTTTTTGATACTGAGGAAAACAGAAAAATGTTGAGAGCTGACATTTATATAGGCCCTTCCATATAGTAACTCATTGACTCCTCATAACAATCTTACTGTAAGCATTGAGGCTCAGAGAGGTTAAGTGACTTGGCTGAGGTCACACAGCTTTTAAGAAATAGATTCAAGCAGAAGAAATAAGATTCCTATTAGTCTGTAGTTAGCCACTGGTCCATAGGGCCTATCCGTGTTAAGCACTTGTTAGAAAATATGTTAAGCACTTAGCAGACATATTCAAAAAGCAAGATGGAGACTATATATGCATGTGCACACTTATGGATGTACTTAATGTATTAAAATTATACAACATTGAATGGAAAGATACATAACAAACTCATAATTTTGGTTGTCTCTGGGGAGAGGGGGAGAGAATTAGATTGGGGATGATGGTCAAAGAGGATTTTGATATATCTGTATTGTGGAATTACTTCCACAAAAAGGCTGAAAGCAAATATGACAAAATGTTAAGAGTTGTTAATTCTGTGTGGTAGAAATGTAGGTTTTTGTTGTATTATTCTCTGCATTGTCCTATAACTTCTAAATGTCAGAATTTTTTAAAGATGAAGAAGACATCCCTAAACACAGACAAAACCGTTGAGACTTCCACATGTTATGGATACAAGAAGAGAGTGCCTGGAAAAACAAGAGCCAGTTTACACACCTGTTACTGGGGAGGTGGCAACTCAGCTGCAGAAAAGAACCTCAGACTTTGGGATTTGACAAGAGACCACAGGATCCTAGCATAAGTGACGGTTGGTGTGACCCAGAAACACCTAGTCTTTCCAAGGACTCCAAAATGCACAGACAGGTCTAATGCAGTGAATCAAAATAGAACTCTCTGGCTCATGACGAAAAAGCTTTCAATTCTACAAAGAAACCCTAGAAGTTCCAACTAATTTTTAATGACCAATATGAGATTGAGAGAAGCCTGAACTGAAGAATATTTTGAAAGAAAAGTTGTTTTATTACTCTCAAATATATATTACTCTCAAGTATATATATATACTGTAATGCCAAGAATTGTCTGTTTTGAAGATTTTTTAAGCAGAGTTCTTTGGCTTTTAAGATTAGTTGAATTAGATGAATCATCATCTGTGTGCAACAATCCTAAAAACTGTCATATAACAGATTCAACAAGCCCTAGAAAACCTTATTCATGTCATTAATTTACTTAATAAGTAACTCTATAGAAAGGAAAGGTAAACTTTAGCACAGTCCTGCCTGAATTATCACAAATCCAAACACATGAAGCGTTCGTATATATTACAGGTTGCTAAAATGATTTGATGTGTTGGTGGGGGGCACTAATGAGCCTCCATTCACAGCTAACTACCTTTTCTGGTTTCTAAGAAGCAGACTTGAAGTGACGGGAGCTAAGTCTTAATGGCAGCAGCCAAGTGTCATTCAGGCAAGGCTGGGGCATCATGAGGTACTTACTGTCGCTGAGGGTCCAAGCGATGAGATTTTCGCTCCATTCCCCCTGGGCCTTGGTGTTGACTCTGGCTCGGACTATGTACTGCTCCCTGGGCTGTAAATTGTTAAGGAGCACTGAAGTCAGGTTGCCTGGCACTTTAATATTCTGCTGATCACTATTCATGAGCACAGACCTCCTCTCAACTTCAACATAAAAGTCATCTTCTGAGCTTGGAAATATGGGTTGCCAGGTCAAATTTAGAGTGGTCTGACTTTTTGGTAGGAGACTGAGACCTCTTGGAGGAGGAAGACCTAGGAGAAACCAGAATAATCATTGTTTTTATATAGGGTGAAGGTAACAACAGCCCCAAAGGACAGCTTTATAGGATAACCCTGGCTCCTAGAATAATATACACTTTCACAAGCTATCAAAGAAACACATGCTAGCAGCCATGTAATACTTTTCCTTTTTCCTACCAGAATAGCAAAGCTTTAAAATATTCTAGTATGTAGCTTGAGTAATTGTAAGACAGGAATACAACCCCTTTGAAGGACAACTTGGGAATATTTTTCAAGAGCTCTAGAAATGATCATATACTTTGCGAGTATAGTCTGACTACCAAGGATTTATCCTGAAGAAACAACTCAAAGGAAGCGAAAAGCTAGGTGCATGAAGATGTCCATTACAACATTATTTATAATAACAGACAATCATAAGAAACCAAAATGCTCAAAATAGGAAAATGCTTTAATAAATTATGATATAGCCATCCAAGGGATTAAAAGTTTATTGGAAAAAGTACAAAAGCCCCTCCAAAACTTAAAACACACGAGAAAAAACTCTGCTTACCACTTGGTAAAAACCATGTCTACAGCTGGCGAAAAAGGAAGGAAACTGATAAAAATGGAAACACTGGATTTGCCAAGGTTCTGGGGTTGTAGGTTCAGTGTTTCTGTTCCCATTTTGAGTAATATATTTTAAAGCAATTTCAGGGTTACTTCCCCTTAGCAAGGACAGTTTCAGACATGACAACACTGTGATGGCTGGGCCAGGCCTCGCACTGCTCTGATCACATCAAGGTTTGACTCTGACCACACGCCAACTCTGACCCCAAGAACCTGGGCTACCAGAGAGGTAACTGAATAGAAACAATATGGGTTTTGAAATCAAAGAGGCAGGAGCTTGTCCCTTTAGTTTTGTGACCTTGGGAAAATTCATAACCTCTCTGAGTTCACATGTAGCATGAAATGAAAATACTCATCTTCCAGACTCAGGAGGAGAAATGAGATAGTGAAGGTGAAAATGCTTGGAAGGTGTTAGGGGCTCTGTCAACATTTTCTCTCTCCCTTCCTTCCTTCCTTCATAAAATATATTGGGCCAATGGACAGTGGAGGAATCTGTAAATTTTCAGTTAATAATAGTATATTGATATTTTAAACTTCAGATATAAAGTATTTTCAAAACACAGAATAGTGATCCTCTACTCATGCATTCTTGGTGGGGACATTATTGCCCCTAAGGGGGCAAAAATTGGTTCTTGGGGTATGAGAAAATTTTAGATAATGACAATTGTTTATGAAGGGCCACAATATATAAACAGATCTGTGGTATTACAATTCATGGCAGAAGAGACATTAAGACAAAACAGAGATTTTGTCTTAAGGACAAAACTATCTAAGAAGTTCTTTAGAGAGTGATAATTTAAAAAATTACAATAAGATAAAGAATCTGAAAAAGAACGAATATACGTATAACAATCACTTTGCTGTACACCTGAAACTAACACAACATTGTATATCAACTATATTCCAATAAAATGAAAAAAAAGTTTAAAAAAATTAAAAAATAAAATAAAAAGGTTGAGAAACTTGTTTAGAGGTGAGAGGAAGGGTCTGTTTCCACCCAATGGGAGAGGGACTCTCACTGGTCAGTACTGACCACCCTTAGATGAGGGAGAACCAGTAATCAGGTCCTGCCACCTGCTGGGCATTATGCTCCAGGTCTTATTGGGCTTTTCTCCATAACCTTTGCAAATTGAGAGAGGTGATGTCACCTCCTTTTGCTCTTCTCTAAAGTTTAAGTTCCGAAATAAGCCACCTGGAGTCGGTAGATAGGCTTACGATGACAGCAGACAGAGGGGAGGACTGATGGTGTGCAGCAAACATGTAAACCTTCTAAGCCTGTGCCTGGTACAGAGGAGCAACCCCATAAATGGTCCTTTCCCTCCCTTTGGGAGCATGACTTACCCTTCACCCCTCCCAACCTGCCCTCTCTCTGCCGTGTGTTCAGAGTATCTTCTCTCCCCTCCCCTCCCGGCCTTCCCAGCCTTTATCACTCAACCAACACACTTATAAATAGTGCAGCTGCCAAATGAATTTAAAAACAAACATCAGCAAAATTCAAATGCTGGGAAAAGATGAACCTTCAAGAATCCCTTCCCGCCCACCCCTGAGAACTACTTTGAAATAGATTCCAAGACATCTCTAAATACATCCTGGCTGGAACATATTCTGAGAGCTGAAGACAGCACAGTACGGGTCTGTGAAGTGTTTTATGTTCTGTTCCATAAATACTTTCCATCTGAGTCAGATTATGGCCTTCCCCTTTTGATTCATCAGCACCGCTCTAAGAGAGAATTAACTACCATTCGCCTTTTAGCAGCAACCTGATGACATATGAGGGGCCCCTTGGATCACAGTCATGGAGATTCCTTTATCCTCTAAGTCATATGTAGTCTCCAGTGTTATTTTTGGTATTTACTACCTGGTGGGTTCCCAGGAAGCCATTCCTTACTTGTGCAATGTTTCTACAAGCATCAGAGTAGCTACTGAGTGTCATTTGGTTCTTTAAGGATGCTGCTGGTCAGATGAACCCTAGGTGGGGAATGTGGAGGGGAGAGTCTCTGTTAGGGATGCACAACCCCTGCAGAAGAGCCTGATGTTCTTCCTAGCTTCTCACTAAATCATTCCATATCCTTCTGCTTTTAGTAAATGGACGAAAAATAGGAAAACTCATCAACTGGGATAAGGACATCGTGCCTTTGGACTCCCAGGTAAAAAATACCTGGATATTTTGCTTCTCCCAGGAGAAACAAAAAGATATCAAGTCTGAAGATCTAGTATGGCAATGTACCTGATGCATTACCATGGGCAAGTTATTAACCCCTCTGGGACTCTACTTTCTCCAGTTGCGGCGAGGGGGGGAGCTACTCTTCATTGCGGTGTGTGGGCTTCTCATTGCGGTGGCTTCTCTTGTTGCGGAACGCGGGCTCTAGGTGCATGGGCTTCAGTAGTTGTGGCATGTGGGCTCAGGAGATGTGGCACATGGGCTCAGGATTTGTGGCACACAGGCTTCAGTAGTTGTGGCTTGCAGGCTCTAGAGCGCAGGCTCAGCAGTTGTGGCGAACGGGCTTAGTTGTTCCACAGCATGTGGGATCTTCCAGGACCAGGACTCAAAGCTGTGATCCCTGCATTGGCAGGTGGATTCTTAACCACTGCGCCATCAGGGAAGCCCAGAACTGCTGTTCTATAGGTAAAAACCTTTCATTCTATTTGATGTTTTCACTATGTGCGTGAATGACTTCGAAAAACTAGAAATTACTTTTGAAAGTAAATAAACTGGGATTTCTGGAGTACGTATGTGACAAGAGCCTGTCTTGGGCCCTTAAGATGGAAACAGGAAGCTGGTGGTAAAACTCGGGAGCCAAGACAGAGCACAGTTGCTGCTAAGTAAATCCCAACTTCTAAGGGATGTCCCTGCCTTCCTGAAGGGTCATCTGCTTCCTTCTCTGTCCCGGTGGATTGCTGCAGACTCCCTCCCCCAGGGAGACAGACCAGGAGTGCAGCCCAAATAAAGGACCAGTTTGGCTCCAAGTTGCTAGCCTTCCTGTCACTTTCCCACCCATTCAAAAGCAAACCCCTTTCCACCACCATCCCACTCACCCACCACCACCCTTCCTGGTCTTCCTTCCTCTTTCCCCTTCCTCCCCCACCCACCCAGCTCCTGAATAAATGCCTGTTTGCTTCAACTGACCGATAGAAGCTGTTGTGAACCGCCTCACGGGTCCAGGATGCCCTTCCCCGCCCTCTCCACGCCGGACCAGCTGCACGCAGAGCTCGTATTCTGTCCGAGGTTCCAAATAGTTGAGGGTAACAATCTCATTTGTCACTGAGAAGAGGGAAAGTTCAGGAAACTTAAGTTGGCAATCTTTTACATTCTTTAAACTGGAATGTTGTTATTGTGAGGTGAACTAATGTTTGGTTTTTAAAAATACAATGTCTGGGTAGAACAGAGAGGCAAGCCCATCTTCAGGGCCTCAGTGTTCCTAATATAAGGAAAATAAGGCTTTTTCATGTAAGTATCTCTGTGCCACTTACACATTTCTGCTCTAGTGTGTTTGTCTTTCCATTTGTAGAGTAATATCACGCAAATCTTCAACTATATGGAATACCAATCAGATTTAGGGGAAAAACTCAATTAGAATACTATAAAATAACCTCTGTTTTCAAGTACCTACAGTGATGGCAATCAACCTATCAAGAGAAGAGACTCTTTGAGGGTATGCTTCCAATGACTAGACAGTGAACTTGTGATGGTCATGTCCTAACAAATGAAGCATTCTGAAGTACTTGAAAATAGATCCCGTAAGCAAATGACACATGCTTCTTTTCTCCTTAGCTATTCTATTTTGCCTCTCTGTTTCTCTGTGGATATTGCAAAGGTAGATTTTTGCCTTACCATATGATAAATTCCTAGTCGGTAAGAAAACGTATTGGACTGTGTTTAAGGGTTTTTAGAAGACCACTTCGTAGATGTCCACAAAGAGAGGATGGATTATGAACACCATGTTTTTTTAAAAAGCTGCTTTTTAAAAAGACCTAGCCATCCACAACAGAAACAGCAGTCCAGCAAATCAGCCTTATGTTGCTGGGATTCTGAATTTTGGCTGAATCTTCAAAAGAATGTGAAGAGCTCAGTAATGATACCAAGACATTATTCAATATACCCAAATCAGCTAGTATAATTAAGCCCAAACCCCTCTTTTTCTTCTCCTTTTCTGTAACTTTGATTATCGACATCTCATGGGTAGAGGGCGCTTTTTAGGAAATCACAGCCATCGTGAGACTAAAGTATTGGTGGCGGGCTGCACATTCCCTAAAAGCATGACCGCGGCAGGTCTCGCTATAAGATGGTGCGATTAAAGCAGCTGGTTCAATAGATGATGCTCAGCTTTCTTTTTTTAAAAAATGTGATTTTTGCATCATCATGCAACAAACAGAATTGTCATTTGTGTTTCAAAATAAATTTAATTTACAAATAAATACATTTAACTGTTTTCATGAACTTTTGACATTTTATTACATTTTGGGTTTTTTTCCCCAAAAGTTGGGGGAGGGGCATGTACCTCTCTTTGCCCACATCCCCTCCTCTTCCTGCCACAGCCCAAACTTTCTGGTCCAAATTCCTCTCAAAACCTCTGTGAGTTAGGAGCCTGCAGGCAGGGCAAGACTCAAATACGAAAAAGAATAAACAACTTGATACAGCAGCAACAATCACCCCTCAGGTGTAAGCAAATTAAGTCTCTGCCTTTCCAGCAGGCCCTGGACTTTCCTGTTACCATATTCATGGCATAAACTTGTATCTTTCACCATGACCAAGCAAGATAGAGTCAAAAAGGGATTAGAGATCCAGAGAAGCCTGGAAAGGAAATATTGATGCAGATAGTAACTCCTGACACAGGTGTGTTCTGTGTCCCATTTTACATCATGACTTCCAAAAAGATAGCCCCAGAACTCAGAGGACCACCCCCCGCCCCCCAACTCCTTCTTGGATACTCTGAAATGGAATCCACTGCTACAGCCCCTAACTGGGGGTAGAGGGTTGGGACTGGGAGAGGGGATTTCTATATTTGGGGAAAAATTTTTTTTTCCTGGTGCCCCATCTCCAGCTGGAGCCTTTCCTTTCCAAACCTTACCTTGAATATGCCGCCAAGCCTCATAATGATTAACAGGTTTGTAGAGAAGCTTCTTGGATTTGATTGGTCCATCCCCAAAGTAAGGCTCAGAGCTGATGTTGATGACAGCAAAGTTATGTCCGGTGTCAATCACGTTTGGGGCATTCAAGGGCTTTGGAAGAACTAAATAAAGTGTCAAGAATCAGATCAGTCCTTACACTTTGGGGTTTTACTGCTGTTCTGAGATGGGGGTAGAGGATGAGTGCCTTTACACTCCCAACAAAGCCCTCTTAGAGTTCTCTGCTCAGATTCCATGCAGTTGCCGTCTCTGTGATCTCCTGGTTTGCTCTTGCCCCTCCAACTCACTATCCACAAAGTACTTTCTTAAAATACAAGCACTCCTCTGCTCAAGACCTTTCAATGGGTTCCCACTACATTTCGAATAAAATCTAAAATTCATACCATGACCTGCCAGGGATGATAGAGCCCCTGCCTCCTCTCCAACTTCCTCGTTCCCTCACCTAATACCCTCCAGTCCTAGTGACCTTTCAGTTCATTCAACTAACAATGCACCAGGCTCCTTTCTGTCTCTGGTTCTTTGTTGAGGCTGTTCTCCTGCAAGGAATGCTGTAGACCTCCCATGATTCTGCAGTTAATTCTTACTCATCATTCATCTCTCAGCTCTCATGTGAGTTCCTCACAGGGGCTATCCCAGAACCTTGGTTAGGCTCACGTGTCATACCCTTCCACAGAACATTTTCCTTCACTGCAATTTTCAGAATTTATTATTCTTAGTAATTTGGTGTGATTATTGAATACCAGTCTTCCTACTAGACCACCAGACTAAGTCTGTCTTTCTGTCTGTCTGTCTCTCGGGTGCCACCGGGCTAAGATTAAGGTGTTAACAAGGGCTGTGTTCCTTTCTGGAGGTTCTAAGGGAGAATTTGTTTCCTTCTTTTCAGCTTCTAAAAAACATCTGTATTCCTTGACTCATGTTCCTTCCTCCATCTTCAAAGACAACAGAGTCATGTGTCTCTGACCCTTCTTCCATTGTAATATCTCTTTCTGACAGTCTTTAAAGACTCCTGTGATTAGAGTGGGTTCACCCAGATAATCCAGAATAATCTCCCCATGTCAAAGACGATGTATTCCCAATGGGACTGAAAGAGCACTCCCAACAAGGTGAAAATTGGTTCTTGGGGAAAGAAAAATTCTTGGATATTACAATGGTTTGTGGCCTTCCTAAGGGCCACAGTATATAAACAGATTTATAGTATGTCCACAATATTAAGCAAGTTCTGGTTTGAAAGGAAAGGACATCTTGTCAGGCTGTCAGTACCCCCGTTTATTCAATTGTAGAAGTAGCCCAACTTGCTTTGAGTCTTACTGAGCTCCCGTGAGTCAGAGGTCCACCAGAATCCTGGGCCCTGGGTCATCGAGAACACTTATGGGAACGGGGTGGCCAAGAAAGAAGACAGACAGTGAGTCTATCTCTTCTGCTCATGCGCACACTCCATTGTGTCACTGGACTTCACTTACGAAATTCAAAGATAAAATTTCAAGTTGAAGACAATAGAACATTAAACCAAGTGCAGGGCCCTGTGTGGACAGGTCATAAACCCATGAAGCCAGCCCTGCACATCACTCTTCCTGTATGAGAGGAGGGTTGCTGGGTCCAGCTCACATGCAACGGGAAGGGATTACACAAGGTCATGAATTCCACAAGGCAGGGGTCATGAAGGGACACGTTAGATACTTCCTACCTCATCCAATATCATTTGTCTCTTTTGACTTGTTCCTTTCTCCCTTGCACTCTATAAACAGTACCTGTATTTGGAGATAGGGTCTTTAAAGAAGAAATTAAGTTACAATGAGGTCTACAGTCATTCCTAATCCAATATGACTGTTGTCCTTATAAGAAGATTAAATTAGGACACACACACAGAAGGAAGACCATGAGAAGATACAGGGAGAAGACAGCTGTCTACAAGCTACGGAGCAAGGCCTCAGAAGAAACTAACTCTGCCAACACCTTGATCTCAGATCAAGGTGAGATTACCTTGATCATCTAGCCTCCAGAACATCGAGAAAATTAATTTCTGTTGTTTGAGCCACTCAGTCTAGGGTACTTTGCTACAGCAGCCCTAGCAAACTATTACATATGAATATAACACAATTCACTTATCCTTTCTAATGGTGATGGATATTTGGACTATTAGGAATAAAACTCCTCAGAACATTACTGAAGATTATTTGTTTTTAACATATGAACTCATTTCTTTTGAGCATAAACCTAGGCGTAGAATTATCAGGTCACAGGGTAGGTGTATGCTTAGCTTTAATATATATTGCCAGTTTTCCAAAGTGGTTGCTCCAGTATGTACTCTGGTAGTAAAGTCTAGTACAGTCAGCCTTCTGTATGCAGGTTCTGCATCTGCAGATTCAACCAAGAGCAGATCAACACTCAGGGGGAAAATTTTAAAAAACTCCAGAAAGTTCTAAAAAGCAAAACTTGAAATTTGCCACGTGCCAGCAACTATTAACAAAGTATTTACATTATAGTTACTATTTACATAGTATTTACATTGTATTAGGTGTTACAATAGTCCCCCTTATCTTCAGGTGATACATTCAAAGACCCCAGTGGATGCCTGAAACTGCAGACAGTACCAAACCCTATATACACTATGCTTTTTCCTGTACATACATACCTATGGTAAAATTTAATTTATAAATTAGGCACAGTAAGGGAATATTCAAATTGCCAGCATCACATTACTAAGTTAAATAAAGGTTACTTGAACGTAAGCACTGTGATACCATGACAGAGGATATGGTAACTTAGACATCGTCTAAGTGACTAATGGGTGGCATGCACGAGACAAAGGGAGGATTCACATCCCCGGCAGGATGGAGTGGGACAGTGTGAGATTTCATTATGCTGCTCAGAACAATACACAATTTAAAACTTATGAATTGTTTATTTCTGGAATTTTCCATTTAATTTTTTTGGCTGCAGTTGACCGTGGGTAACTTAAACCTTGGAAAGTGAAACCACAGATAAGGGGGGATTATTGTTTAAGTAATCTAGAGATGATTCAAAGTATACAGGAGGATGCGCGTAGGTTGAACGCAAATACTATGCCGTTTTATATAAGGGACTTGAGCATCAATGGAGTTTGGTATCCAGGGAGGTCCTAGAACCAATCCCCTACAGATACTGAAGGGCAACTGTATCTCTGTATCTATTTTTTTTTAAATACTATGATTAAAGACACTGCTTAATTTACCTAATGGCTATTTCCATCTTTTATCTGTCAATATGACCGTGAAGAGGCACCAGTGACTTAGAACTAGAGAGGTTTCTGTGCACTGATGTTGTGTGCTGTGTCTTTTATTTAAAAAATAAAAATTAGAATCAGTAACTCTTCTGAATCTTGGCAACAGGGTTTTTTACTTATAATTATTTACTTTCCATGGACAGCAAACATTTCAAGAAGCTTAAAAATAACATAATTTGTCTTGTCTGTATACCATTTCCTTTCTTCCAAGAACATGTATGATGTAAGAAATTATTTTGATCGTGTTAATGTCCTACTGAATAAAATAGATCTGGGATTTTCCAGTAATCCAAAAAAACATTAAAGATTCTGAGGTGTTTTATATGGGTTCTCAGGGCAGAGAATCCAACTCTGTGGGGCTGTATTTATGCTCGTACTGTTCTTGCCCTTTTTTAAAAATATATATATTCTGGGTAATTACATTCAGTTCATTTACAGAAATTACCTCTGGGAACAACCAAAGCTTCCTAATCAGGTAGTGAAGTAGTTTACATACTAATCAGCTTCTGTTATCTTGCTTCCTTATCTGTAACACAAGAGTCTCAGAAAGCAAAATGATCTACAAAAGATGATGCAGGGTTTGGAGTCAAGACCAGATTCAAAACTAAGATTGGCTGTTTGCCAGATGTGTTACCTTAGATGAGTTACCTAAACCTTCTGAACCTGTTTCTTGAATGATAAAGTGGGGATAACAATACTACTGTACATTGTACTCATAAAATTTAAATAAGATGAATGAGCACTTAGCTCAGTGCCTTTCTAGAATATATACCACAGAGTTGTTAGGTGTTTTTGTCTAAATGAATTAAAAAGTAACTTCCAAATTTACAATTCCCTGTTGTATCTCTGTACACCAACCAAGCTAACTTGGATTTACTTCCACTTTATTTCTTCTCTGCAAGCCTCAAAGGTACACACATCCACTTAACTCTGAATTTTGAAATACTAATTCATAGTAGGAAGAATATTCAGAACTCTGAATATGGGAGAAAATCATTCATGTTAATTGTATAGCATAGCCTGGGCTTCATATTAAGTGAGTAGTCCTCAAAATGAAAATTCTCCAAATTATTCTCTACAGTGAATAGGAAGTCACGAGAATGATAAAGTTAAACTTTTTACAAAATAAAATCACTACCAGCCACTTTATGCCAGACACAATTCCACTATTTAACAAATCTTCGCAATAACCCTGAGTGGTAGATAAACTAAGCTGTGTTTACAAATAAAGAAAGGCTCAGAGAGGTCAAATTCATTTGCTCAGGGCCACACCCAAGTTTACTAGCTGTTAGCAATGAAAACCAAACCCAGGGCTATGTAACTCCAAAGGTCATAAACTTAATCCCTCCTTTCCATTGTAATGCACATAATTTTTTTTTTTAAGGCTTAGTGTCCTGGAGAACATCCAAAAGGTATTTTAGTGGTCAGAGAGCATTTCCATTTAGAAGCAGCACCCAGTGATACATAAACACAGCACCATCAAGGTTACAAGCTCTTTCCCTGGAAAATGGACCTTACCTTTAACAGAAACGTTGAAAGGCTTTTCCACCATCCCAGCCACTGTGTTCACACTGCAAACCCAGACTCCTGAGTCAGGGGGCAGGATCCGGTGGATTGTGAAGGTGGCCACTGAGAGATGACCCGTGTGGTTAAAGTCTTTTGGCTGGAAAGGTCAAAAAAAAAAAGCTTCTAGATAGGTATAAACACAAAGGTTCTGAACACTGACCCCATCGCATTGTTAAATAAGGAGTTTTCTAGGGGAGATTAAGAAGATCATTGCAATGCTTGTATAAGCATTGGCTTATTTCCAAAGCTATTGTAGTAGCCCTGAAAGTTTATGTTGGATTGATGCCCTCGCAGATCCTGCTGTTGTATTTGTGTGTTTGGGAGAGTGGGGCAAACACTTCCAAGCAAAGAGTCAAAGTCCTTCTAAACTGCTTCTGGTAACATTTGTTCCTTTCTGGTCCAATACAGAGATGGCTGGGTGAGAAGACAAAATGGCTTCCTAAAGTGTTTGAGGGGCTGCCGAGTATGGTATTGTGGAAAAAGTCAGGGCTCCGAAGACACGTGGACCTGAGTTCACATCCCAGCTCTGCCACTTTTGACCAATTCCTTAGTTACTTAACTTCACGCAGCCAGTTTCCACTTCTGCAAAAAGGGGACAGGTAATGTAGAGTAAGATGTGTATAGTATGGTCAGCCCTCACTAGATGGTAGCTGTGACTTCCACTAACTCATGGATACTCCAACAAGATTTTGGAAGCAGTCAGTTGGCTTCTGCTACCGAAAGGATTGTTTGAGTGGAATCAGGGACATCTGACGTGTGAACATTCTACATATCCTGCCCCCAAGAGGTCACTTGGACCTGCCTTCTGGTCAAGTTGATTTTCAGTCATCTTTGAGAGAAAAATAAGATAACTATTTCAAAATCTTAGGTAAGAAAATACATCAATTTCCCGAAGATCACTTGTGACACAGAGAAATTTGAGGTAGTTCCTGTCTCTGCTGCATTTGGGATTGTTGGAACAGGGAAGGGAAACATATCGGAAAAGTAGCTTATTCCTTTCCAGCAAAGAAGAACGTTGTGATAGCACCCTAACCAGTGGTAGACACCAACAGTGAGGACAAAGTGCAGAGGCAGAGACCCAAGGTATGTATTCAGACCTAAGGGATTCCGTGGATCATAGTTTCTGGATTGGAGGTGTGGGATCAGGTCTATCTAGAGTCAAACGGGTTATGCTGAACTCTCCTCTGCTTTTTGTCAAAGCTAACAACACCCTAGCTTAGGAGGATGCACGCCATGAATGGAATCTAGCCTTTAGCAGGGTGAGTGCTACACTGAAAATATCTAGTAGTATAAGGAGGTCAGATTAAGAATACAGCCACTATGGAGAACAGTATGGAGGTTCCTTAGAAAACTAAAAACAGAGCTACTATATGATCCTGCAATCTTACTCCTGGGCATATATCTGGAGAAAACTACAATTCGAAAAGATACATGCACCCCAATGTTCATTGTAGCACTATTTACAGTAGCCAAGACATGGAAGCAACCTAAATGTCCATTGACAGATGAATGGCAAAGAAGTTGTGGTATATTTATACAATGGAATATTACTCAGCCATAAAAAATGAAATAATGCCATTCGCAGAAACATGGATGGACCTAGAGATTATCATACTAAGTGAAGTAAATCAGAGAAATACAAATATCATATGATATCCCTTATATGTGGAATCTAAAATATGACACAAATGAACTTATGTATGAAGCAGAAACAGAATCATAGACATAGAAAACAAACTTATGGTTTAGAAAGCAAACTTATGGTTACCAAAGGGAAAAGGGGGAAGGGGAGGGATAAATAAGGAGTTTGAGACTAGCAGATACAAACTACTATATATAAAATAGATAAACAACAAGGATTTGTTGTTGTTGGGAACTACATTCAATACCTTGTAATAACTTATAATGGAAAAGAATCTGAAAGAAATATATATGTATAACTGAATTAGTTTGCTGTACACCTGAAACTAACACAACATTGTAAACCAACTATACTTCAATTTTTAAAAAGGCTATAATTTGTTCTACAAAAAAAAAAAAAAAAGAAAAAGAATAACTCTTACATGGAGCACTGTCCCATCTGGCTTCACCAGGGTCATTTCTTCATTAGCAGGTAGCGGCCAGCCAGATGCTTTGCAGATGGGGTTAAATTTACCACTGTTTACTTCTATGTGATCTGGCAAATCCTCTATCTTTGGGGTCATCCTTGGCATGCCTGAATGAAGGAAAGAGCACTGTGAAATCTAATCTTTAACACAGCAGAAATAGAAATAATAAAAGTAGCTACCGTTTAGTAAGTCATGCACTGGGCAAGAACTTGGCAAATATTATATTGTTTTATCATCACGTAATAAACTTGTGGGGTGGGTACTATTGTGGTTCCCATTTTAAAGATGAGGAGACTGAGGCTCTGAGTTCAGGTTGAAGCTCAGATCTTTTTTTTTTTTTTTTTTTTTGCGGTGCGCGGGCCTCTCACTGTTGTGGCCTCTCCTGTTGCGGAGCACAGGCTCCGGACGCGCAGGCTCAGCGGCCATGGCTCACGGGCCCAGCCGCTCCGCGGCATGTGGGATCTTCCCGGACCGGGGCACGAACCCATGTCTCCTGCATCGGCAGGCGGACTCTCAACCACTGCGCTACCAAGGAAGCCCAAGCTCAGATCTTTATGACTCCAGAATTCACACTCTTTGGCCATAATGATGCACTTTCTCAGTGGACCCAGGAGATACAGTCTCAATATTGAAAAGATCACCAGCACCACATCTCTGCAGATCTTACTGTCCACTCCTTCTCTTGCTTTATAAGGGAATTTTTTTTACAAAAACAAAAACTAGTTCTTCTTTCACTCTGCAAGCCCCCAATACTGCCGATCAACCATATGTCAAGTTTTGATATCTGAGAGATGTCTCATTAATTGGGAAGTCTGCAAGTGGCCGATGATTAATTATATTCACATCTACATCGAAGAAGTAAAGTGGAATAAAACTCCCCCAAATCAATTTCCCATCAATAGCCAAATAAAAAATACTGCTGCCAACATGGAAAGGAAAAAATGTCTCTGGTATCAACAAAGGTATCAGGAGCCCTTTCTTGTTATCTGCAGAGTAGAGAATGAATAATCCTGAAATATAACAATTTTATTCTGAACTGTAAGGTCTTAGAGAATTTTGGAACATGTGTAACTAAATGTAAGACATGACTGAAAACAGTCCAACACTTAGTAAAGAATGTAGGAGACGGAGATGCACTTAAAGCAGATAAGGGGAACATTGGAAAAGTGGCTTAGTCCTTTCCAGCAAAAAAGAACAGCCGTCACCTACATGCTGCTCCACATCAGCGGTGGGTCAAGGTAAACACATCAATATTGATATTTTATATTGATATCCTATTTCTCAGGCCTAGAATGAAACAGGTAAAGTGTATGGAACAGGAGGGAAAAGGATCTAATAGCCACAAAGATAATTCCTTGATGTATCTGCAAACTTGGAGAGATTGTGATTAGATTGTGATTAGAAAATTTGCCAGACTGTTCAGCCTACATGATTATTGCCATCGGAATTCTTCAAAGTGCTTTGACTTTGTGCTTTTCAAACCATATCTTTCCTTCATTGTCCCCTTGCAGTTTCTGCAGCTGGATGGGGATGGAGGAACAGCTAGAGGGTGGAAGAGGGTGTGAGGGAAAGGGAGCTGCTCCCCAGAAGCCCGGAACCCGGTTCTAAGTTTGAGATTCTCACACTTTTTGTAACATCAGCCTTAGAACAGAAAGGAGGAAGTGGTGCAGAAAATTCAAATCATTAAGCTTGTTCATTGCCCACTTTCAATCCATGTTCTGGCCCACAGCCTTTCCTTCCCTTCCTAGACCCCCCCAGATTCCCGCCCTGTAACAAAGTCCAAACGCTGGGGAAGAGGAGAAAGTATAAAGCTGACAAGCTAAAGCCTTTGAGAAAACAGTTGGTATTTCCCCACATATTTGCTCTGATTTTTAAAACTCACAGGCAGAAGTCCATAAATGTCTTACTATTCTGAGTGTAGATTTCACTGGACATATGTTATTTATATTTGACTGAAAAAGTAATATATGTTTATTATTTTTAAATTTTGAAAATATGCTTCTTTGGATTTTAAAAAGTATATTCTAGGGTAAGCGTTAGCAAACTTTCTTGAAAGGACTAGATAATAAATATTTTCAGCTTTGCAAGCCCTATGTTCTCTGTGGTAACTCCTCAACCCTGTTGTGTAAGAGCAACCTTCACGATATATTGTAAACAAATGGGCATGGCTGTATTCCAATACATTTTTTTTTATGAGAACAGATAGATGTTCTATCTATCTAAAAAGGAATGAGATACATACTGACATGTGCTACAATACAGATAAGCCTCAAAACAAGTATGGTAAGTGAGAAAGCCAGCCACAAAAGACTGTATTGTATGATGCCATTTATAGAATAGGAAATATCAAGAATAAGTAAATCTGTACAGGCAGAGAGTAGATTAATGGTTGCCAGGTGCTGGGAGGAGGAAAGAATGGGAGTTACTGCTAATAGGTACACACTTTCTTTCGGTAAAATGAAAACATTCTAGATTATGGTGCTGGTTGCACAACTCTGTAAAAGCATTCAATTTTACGTTTTAAAGGGATGAACTTCATGGTATAAAAATTATACCTCAATAAAACTGTTTTTTAAAAAAAGTACACAAGGGACTTCCCTGGTGGCACAGTGGTTAAGAAACTGGCTGCCAATTCAGGGGACATGGGTTCGAGCCCTGGTGCGGGAAGATCCCACGTGCTGCGGAGCAACTAAGCCCATGTGCCACAACTACTGAGCCTGAGCTCTAGAGCCAGGAGCCACAACTACTGAGCCTGCGAGCCACAACTACTGAAGCCCACGTGCCTAGAGCCCATGCTCTGCAACCAGAGAAGCCACTGCAATGAGAAGCCCGTGCACCGCAACAAAGAGTAGCCCCCGCTCGCTGCCCGTGCGCAGCAACAAAGACCCAGCACGGCCAAAAAAAAATAAATAAATTTACTTTAAGAAAATAGTACACCAGATTTGGTTTGTGGGTGTTTGCTGACTTCTGCTCTACGGTAATTCTGAACTAGAATTATTTAAAACTTCATTTTGAGGATAATAGTTTTCATTTTTTTCCTTTCATTATATCTTTCTTTTAAAAAATATTTTTTATCCAAATCCCTTCCACATAATTCTTCCACTGTTGTGGATATCCAGGGAAAAGGCTGGTCCTAGAGAAGAGAGCAAAAGAGGTAGACAGAGTTCTCAGCTGGCCAGTTATCACTTAATGTGCTACAAAGAACACGTGGTTTATTCCTTAGTGGAAAGGCCAGTGTGAGAGTCCATAGAAAAGATTCAGAAAGCTGTCCTTTAGAACATGGGATATATTCTTCCCTACTTCAGGGTGGAAACAGAAGGAGTTTAAGAATCTTGGGCTAGTGGGGCAAGAATTATGCCAGAAGAGCTTGGTTCAGACATGCTGAACCTGGCCCTGACTACAGTGTTACCTTGCTTTACCTTCTTTCTCACACTGGAGCCCTTGGTGTCCCGGAGAGCAGAGGCATCCTTGGAACCGATCACACATCTCCCCATTGGTGCAACTGCACCTAAGCTTACAGTCTGGTCCATAATAACCAGGCTGGCATGCTGTAAACAAAGACATCAAAAACCAGTGTTAAGATAGGGAAGGAGGAAAACTCAGGCTATAGGTGGCTAGTTTTACTTTTTTTCTCCAAGCTACCAAGTAGTATTAATTATCTGAAATACCAAGAAGTTAAAGGGTTGAGGAATTCTGCTTCCAGGAGAGTTGAATAAGCTCCTACCAGGTCACCCTTCTCAAAAATAACAACTCTATTTTAAAAACAACTACCTGAAAGCACTGAAGAGTGATGGGAGGAGGGACAGAGGGGACCACACAGGTTCTGAGGGGAACTGAAATTTGGAAGATGGGAATGGTGTGCTCCCCATTTTCAGCTTTTAGTCTAATGGTTGGTACAGTTGACATTGTGTGGGGAAGCTAGGACTCCAAAGAAAACCTGTAGTCTTACAGACAGAGGAATCTTAGAGGACAGAGTCAAAGCAACTACAGCCTCTGGAAAGTGAGAGGGAAAATCTAGAAAGGATGAGCCGAGGGAGGAAGTCCCAAATCTTTGGCTGACCCCAGAACCACACATGTTAAGTGCAGACTTGAAGCAACCCAGCTACGGCTAAAAGGAATGAACTGAGTTTGAGTTGATGCCTGAGAGTCAGAGTTTGCCGTTTGAGTCATACCAAGCTGATTGCCTGACAGGACATAATGAAACAAAATCAACATTCTTCAGAGAAATATATCATATTCCAAGTCTCCTCAGTGTAACATTCACAATGTCCAAAATACAATCAACATAAGAAGAAATGGGGAGAAGGCGGAAGATGGCGGAAGAGTAAGACGCGGAGATCACCTTCCTCCCCACAGATACACCAGAAATACATCTACACGTGGAACAACTCCTACAGAACACCTACTGAAGGCTGGCAGAAGACCTCAGACCTCCCAAAAGGCAAGAAACTCCCCATGTACCTGGGTAGGGCAAAAGAAAAAACAGAGACAAAAGAATAGGGACGGCACCTGCACCAGTGGGAGGGAGCTGTGAAGGAGGAAAAGTTTCCACACTCTAGGAAGCCCCTTCGCGGGCGGAGACTGCGGGAGGTGGAGGGGGGAGCTTCGAAGCTGCGGAGGAGTGCACAGCAACGGGTGCGGAGGGCAAAGCGGGGAGATTCCCGCACAGAGGATCGGTGCCGACAGGCACTCACCAGCCCGAGAGGCTTGTCTGCTCACCCGCTGGGGCGGGCGGGGCTGCGAGCTGAGGCCGGAGCGCAGGGAGAGGACTGGGGTTGGCGGCTTGAACACAGCCTGAAGGGGTTAGTGCACCACAGCTAGCCGGGAGGGAGTCCGGGGAAAAGCCTGCACCTGCAGAAGAGGCAGGAGACTTTTCCTTCCCTCTTTGTTTCCTGGGGCGTGAGGAGAGGGGTTTAAGAACGCTGCTTAAAGGAACTCCAGAGACGGGCGCGAGCCGCGGCTGAAAGCGCGGACCCCAGAGGCGGGCGGGAGAAGTTAAGGCTGCTGCTGCCGCCACCGAGGGGCCTGTGTGCGAGCACAGCTCACTCTCCACACCCCTCTTCCGCGGAGCCTGTGCAGCCCGCCACTGCCGGGTTCCCGGGATCCAGGGACAACTTCCCCGGGAGAGAGCACAGCGCGCCTCAGACTGGCGCAAAGTCACGCCGGCCTTTGCCACCGCAGGCCCGCCCCGCACTCTGTGCACCTCCGTCCCCCCCGGCCTGAGTGCGCCAGAGCCCCCAATCAGCGGCTCTTTTAACCCCATCCTGTCTGAGCAAAAGACAGACGCCCTCCAGCGATCTACACACAGAGGCAGGGCCAAATCCAAAGCTTAGCCCTGGGAGCTGTGAGAACAAAGAAGAGAAAGGGAAACCTCTCCCAGCAGCCTCAGAAGCAGCGGATTAAAGCTCCACAATCAACTTGATGTACCCTGCATCTGTGGAATACCTGAATAGACAACCAATCATCCCAAATTAAGGAAGTGGACTTTAGGAGCAAGATCTATGATTTTTTCCCCTTTCCTCTTTTTGTGAATGTGTATGTGTATGCTTCTGTGTGAGATCTTGTCTGTATAGTCTTGCTTCCACCATTTGTCCTAGGGTTCTATCCGTCCATGTTTTTTTTTTAATTTTTTTTTCTTAATAATTAATTTTAATAACCTTATTATACTTTACCTTCTTTCTTTCTTTCCGTCCTTCCTTCCCTCCTTTAGACAACGAATCATCCCAAATTGAGGAGGTGGTCTCTGACAGCAAGATTTAGGATTTTTCCCCATTTACCTCTTTTAGTGAGGGTGTATGTGTATGCTTCTGTGTAAGATTTTGTCTGTATAGCTTTGCTTCCAACATTTGTCCTAAGGTTCTTTCCGTCCCTTTTTTTTTTTTTCTTCTAAATAAGAATTTTTTAATTCAATAACTTTATTATACTTTATTTTATTTTTACTGTATCTTTTTTCTTTCTGTCTTTTTTCCTTCTTTCCCTCCTTCCTTCCTTCCTCCCTCCCTCCCTCCCTCCTTTCCTTCTTGCCTTCTTTCCTTCTTTGCTTCTTTCTTTCTTTCTTCCTTCCTTCCTACCCTCCTTTCCTTCTTTCTTTCCTCATACTTCTACTAATTCCCTCTACTTTTTCTCCCTTTTATCCTGAGCCTGTGGATGAAAAGCTTTTGGTGCTCCAGCCAGGAGGCAGGGCTCTGCCTCTGAGGTAGGACAGCCAACTTCAGGACACTGATCAACAAGAGACCTCCCAGCTCCACATAATATCAAACGGCGAAAATCTCCCAGAGACCTCGATCTTAACACCAGCACCCAGCTTCACTCAACGACCAGCAAGCCACAGTGCTGGAAAACCTATGCCAAACAACTAGCAAAACAGGAACACAACCCCACCCATTAGCAGAGAGGCTGCCTGAAATCATAATAAGGCCACAGACACCCCCAAACACACCACCAGACGTGAACCTGCCCACTAGAGAGACAAGATCCAGCCTCATCCACCACAACACAGCCACTAGTCCCCTCCACCAGGAAGCCTACACAACCCACTGAACCAACCTTAGCCACTGGAGACAGACATCAAAAACAGGAGGAACTACAAACCTGCAGCCTGCGAAAGGAGACCCCAAACACAGTAAGATAAGCAAAATGAGAAGACAGAAAAACACACAGCAGATAAAGGAGCAAGATAAAAATGCACCAGACCTAACAAATGAAGAGGAAATAGGCAGTCTACCTGAAAGAGAATTCAGAATAATGATAGTAAGGTTGATCCGAAATCTTGGAGATAGAATGGACAATAGATTGGACAAAATGCAAGAATCAGTTAACAAGGACCTAGAAGAACTAAAGATGAAACAAGCAACGATGAACAACACAATAAATGAAATTAAAAGTACTCTAGATGGGATCAATAGCAGAATAAATGAGGCAGAAGAACGGATAAGTGACCTGGAAGATAAAATAGTGGAAATAACTACTGCAGAGCAGAATAAAGAAAAAAGAATGAAAAGAACTGAGGACAGTCTCAGAGACCTCTGGGACAACATTAAACGCACCAACATTCGAATTATAGTGGTTCCAGAAGAAGAAGAGAAAAAGAAAGGGACTGAGAAAATATTTGGAGAGATTATAGTTGAAAACTTCCCTAATATGGGAAAGGAAATAGTTAATCAAGTCCAGGAAGCACAGAGAGTCCCATACAAGATAAATACAAGGAGAAATACGCCAAGACACATATTAATCAAACTGTCAAAAATTAAATACAAAGAAAGCATATTAAAAGCAGCAAGGGAAAAACAACAAATAACACATAAGGGAATCCCCATAAGGTTAACAGCTGATCTCTCAGCAGAAACCCTACAAGCCAGAAGGGAGTGGCAGGACATACTGAAAGTGATGAAGGAGAAAAACATGCAGCCAAGACTACTCTACCCAGCAAGGATCTCATTCAGATTTGATGGAGAAATTAAAACCTTTACAGACAAGCAAAAGCTGAGAGAGTTCAGCACCACCAAACCAGCTTTACAACAAATGCTAAAGGATCTTCTCTAGGCAAGAAACACAAGAGAAGGAAAAGACCTATAATAACGAACCCAAAACAATTTAGAAAATGGGAATAGGAACATACATATCGATAATTACCTTAAATGTAAATGGATTAAATGCTCCCACCAAAAGACACAGATTAGCTGAATGGATACAAAAACAAGACCCTTATATATGCTGTCTACAAGAGACCCACTTCAGACCTAGAGACACATACAGACTGAAAGTAAGGGGATGGAAAAAGATATTCCATGCAAATGGAAGCCAAAAGAAAGCTGGAGTAGCAATTCTCATATCAGACAAAATAGACTTTAAAATAAGGACTATTAAAAGAGACAAAGAAGGACACTACATAATGATCAAGGGATCGATCCAAGAAGAAGATATAACAATTATAAATATTTATACACACAACATAGGAGCACCTCAATACATAAGGCAAATACTAACAGCCATAAAAGGGGAAATCGACAGTAACACATTCATAGTAGGGGACTTAAACACCCCACTTTCACCCATGGACAGATCATCCAAAATGAAAATAAATAAGGAAACACAAGCTTTAAATGATACATTAGGCAAGATGGACTTAATTGATATTTATAGGACACTCCATCCAAAAACAACAGAATACACATTTTTCTCAAGTGCTCATGGAACATTCTCCAGGATAGACCATATCTTAGGTCACAAATCAAGCCTTGGTAAATTTAAGAAAATTGAAATTGTATCAAGTATCTTTTCTGACCACAACGCCATGAGACTAGATATCAATTACAGGAAAAGATCTGTAAAAAATACAAACACATGGAGGCTAAACAATACACTACTTAATAATGAAGAGATCACTGAAGAAATCAAAGAGGAAATCAAAAAATACCTAGAAACAAATGACAATGGAGACACAACGACCCAAAACCTATGGGATGCAGCAAAAGCAGTTCTAAGGGGGAAGTTTATAGCAATACAAGCCCACCTTAAGAAGCAGGAAACATCTCGAATAAACAACCTAACCTTGCACCTCAAGCAATTAGAGAAAGAAGAACAAAAAAACCCCAAAGCTAGCAGAAGGAAAGAAATCATAAAAATCAGATCAGAAATAAATGAAAAAGAAATGAAGGAAACAATAGCAAAGATCAATAAAACTAAAAGCTGGTTCTTTGAGAAGATAAACAAAATAGATAAACCACTAGCCAGACTCATCAAGAAAAAAAGGGAGAAGACTCAAATCAACAGAATTAGAAATGAAAAAGGAGAGGTAACAACTGACACTGCAGAGATAAAAGAGATCATGAGAGATTACTACAAGCACCTCTATGCCAATAAAATGGACAATCTGGAAGAAATGGACAAATTCTTAGAAATGCACAACCTGCCAAGACTGAATCAGGAAGAAATAGAAAATATGAACAGACCAATCACAAGCACTGAAATTGAAACTGTGATTAAAAATCTTCCAACAAAGAAAAGCCCAGGACCAGATGGCTTCACAGGCGAATTCTATCAAACATTTAGAGAAGAGCTAACACCTATCCTTCTCAAACTCTTCCAAAATATAGCAGAGGGAGGACCACTCCCTAACTCCTTCTACGAGGCCACCATCACCTTGATACCAAAACCAGACAAGGATGTCACAAAGAAAGAAAACTACAGGCCAATATCACTGATGAACATAGATGCAAAAATCCTCAACAAAATACTAGCAAACAGAATCCAACAGCACATTAAAAGGATCATACACCATGATCAAGTGGGGTTTATTCCAGGAATGCAAGGATTCTTCAATATACGCAAATCTATCAATGTGATAAACCATATTAACAAATTGAAGGAGAAAAACCATATGATCATCTCAATAGATGCAGAGAAAGCTTTTGACAAAATTCAACACCCATTTATGATAAAAACCCTGCAGAAAGTAGGCATAGAGGGAACTTTCCTCAACATAATAAAGGCTATATATGACAAGCCCACAGCAAACATCATCCTCAATGGTGAAAAACTGAAAGCATTTCCACTAAGATCAGGAACAAGACAAGGTTGCCCACTCTCACCACTATTATTCAACATTGTTTTGGAAGTTTTAGCCACAGCAATCAGAGAAGAAAAGGAAATAAAAGGAATCCAAATTGGAAAAGAAGAAGTAAAGCTGTCACTGTTTGCAGATGACATGATCCTATACATAGAGAACCCTAAAGATGCTACCAGAAAACTACTAGAGCTAATCAATGAATTTGGTAAAGTGGCAGGATACAAAATTAATGCACAGAAATCTCTGGCATTCCTATATACTAATGATGAAAAATCTGAAAGTGAAATCAAGAAGGCACTCCCATTTACCATTGCAACAAAAAGAATAAAATATCTAGGAATAAACCTACCTAAGGAGACAAAAGACCTGTATGCAGAAAATTATAAGACACTAATGAAAGAAATTAAAGATGATATAAATAGATGGAGAGATATACCATGTTCTTGGATTGGAAGAATCAACATTGTGAAAATGACTCTACTACCCAAAGCAATCTATAGATTCAATGCAATCCCTATCAAACTACCACTGGCATTTTTCACAGAACTAGAACAAAAAATTTCACAATTTGTATGGAAACACAAAAGACCCCGAATAGCCAAAGCAATCTTGAGAACGAAAGAAGGAACTGGAGGAATCAGGCTCCCTGACTTCAGACTATACTACAAAGCTACAGTCATCAAGACGGTATGGTACTGGCACAAAAACAGAAAGATAGATCAATGGAACAGGATAGAAAGCCCAGAGATAAACCCATGCACATATGGACAACTTATCTTTGATAAAGGTGGCAGTAATGTACAATGGAGAAAGGACAGCCTCTTCAATAAGTGGTGCTGGGAAAACTGGACAGGTACATGTAAAAGTATGAGATTAGATCACTCCCTAACACCATACACAAAAATAAGCTCAAAATGGACTAAAGACCTAAATGTAAGGCCAGAAACTATCAAACTCTTAGAGGAAAACATAGGCAGAACACTCTATGACATAAATCAAAGCAAGATCCTTTCTGACCCACCTCCTAGAGTAATGGAAATAAAAACAAAAATAAACAAATGGGACCTAATGAAACTTCAAAGCTTTTGCACAGCAAAGGAAACCATAAACAAGACAAAAAGACAACCCTCAGAATGGGAGAAAATATTTGCAAATGAAGCAACCGACAAAGGATTAATCTCCAAAATTTACAAGCAGCTCATGCAGCTCAATAACAAGAAAACAAACAACCCAATCCAAAAATGGGCAGAAGACCTAAATAGACATTTCTCCAAAGAAGATATACAGACTGCCAACAAACACATGAAAGAATGCTCAACATCATTAATCATTAGAGAAATGCAAATCAAAACTACAATGAGATATCATCTCACACCAGTCAGAATGGCCATCATCAAAAAATCTAGAAACAATAAATGCTGGAGAGGGTGTGGAGAAAAGGGAACACTCTTGCACTGCTGGTGGGAATGTGAATTGGTACAGCCACTATGGAGAACAGTATGGAGGTTCCTTAAAAAACTACAAATAGAACTACCATATGACCCAGCAATCCCACTACTGGGCATATACCCTGAGGAAACCAAAATTCAAAAAGAGTCATGTACCAAAATGTTCATTGCAGCTCTATTTACAATAGCCCGGAGATGGAAACAACCTAAGTGCCCGTCATCGGATGAATGGATAAAGAAGATGTGGCACATATATACAATGGAATATTACTCAGCCATAAAAAGAAACGAAATAGAGCTATTTGTAATGAGGTGGATAGACCTAGAGTCTGTCATACAGAGTGAAGTAAGTCAGAAAGAAAAAGACAAATACCGTATGCTAACACATATATATGGAATTTAAGAAAAAAATGTCATGAAGAACCTAGGGGTAAAGCAGGAATAAAGACGCAGACCTTTTAGAGAATGGACTTGAGGTTATGGGGAGGGGGAAGGGTGAGCTGTGACAGGGCGAGAAAGAGTCATGGGCATATACACACTAACAAACGCAGTAAGGTAGATAGCTAGTGGGAAGCAGCCGCATGGCACAGGGATATTGGCTCGGTGCTTTGTGACAGCCTGGAGGGGTGGGATGGGGAGGGTGGGAGGGAGGGAGACGCAACAGGGAAGACATATGGGAACATATGTTTATGTATGACTGATTCACTTTGTTATAAAGCAGAAACTAACACACCATTGTAAAGCAATTATACCCCAATAAAGATGTTAAAAAAAAAAAAAAAAAAAAAAAGAAGAAATGGAAAATTCTGACCCATTCCCAAGGGAAAAGAAAATCAACAGAGACCAACCTGGATGACCCAGATGTTGGAAATAGCAGCTACAATAACTATGCTCAGTGAAGTAAAGGAAAATATGCTCACAACAAATGAAACAATTAGAAATCTCAGCAGAGAAATATAAACTATAAAACATAACCAAAAAGGCATTCTAGAACTGAAAAACATAATATTTGAAATAAAGATTTCACTGTATGGAGGTAGCAACAGAATGGCGATGACAGAAGAGTCAATGAACTTAAAGCTAGATCAATAGGTATTCAGTCTGAAGAATACAGATAGGGAAAAAGAAAAAAATGATTGGAGCCTCAGGGACCTAAGGGACAATATCAAAAGGTCTAACATACGTGTAATTGTAGGTCCAAGGAAGGAGTCTGGGAGAACACTAAAATATCTCAATTCATAAAATCTTAGTGATTTCTTGAGCGGGATGTGGGCTGGAATGTTAATAAAGGTACTCCTATAAATCTGCGTCTAGAGACATATTCACCATGAAGTTAATGAAGCTTATGTTCTAGACTCCTCACATGCATGTAACCCTTCTGGGCCCTAGCAAAGTTTTCATATATGCACATGTTTTTTAAAATTTGTGTATGATTTTTTAATAGTCTTTAAGGAGGAACTGGATCTACCCCTACTCGGAGGCACCTTTTACTTTAAGGTGTACATTTCTGAGACCATGTGGGATTCCCCTACGGCTAAGGCTCCCTCAGTGTTCCACGGGGGGCAGATACAGCATTTAGAGGGAACTGACTGAGGTTTTGCAGGTAGTTGAAGCTTACTTTTGTGTAACTCTCCTCTTTGTCCTCTTACTCTAAGCCCCTAGAGCTATGCTGTCCAGTATGGTAGCTGATAGCCATGGAGGGCTATTGAGCTCTTAAAATATGGCTAATCCAAATTGAGATTTCAAAGACTCAGTATGAAAAGAGGAATGTAAAACATCTCATTAATATTTTTTCTATTGATTACGTGTTGCTATGGTAATATTTTTGATATATTGGGTTAACTGAAATATTACAACTATTTCAACTGAAATATTACAATTATTTCACCTGTTTCTCTTACTTTTTTAATGTGGATACTAGAATAATTTAAATTACATATGTGGTTTGTTTCTATTTCTACTGAACTGCTCTGTCCTAGAGCACTGTTACCAAGTGGCTGGAGACCCCATCACAGCTCCCAACAGTGCCAGTTGTGGAAGAAGCTGATTTTGTGAGGCAAATACTGAACCACCATTGAGCTCTGCCTAATCCACCAGGTTAGCATTCATTAGGGAAGGTCTAGCATATTTGGCCACAGGTTCATGTTAAGTTACTGTGTGATAGTTGATGTGAAAAGCTTATTGGAAAGTAGATGGGAAACACATACCTCTGAGCTTCACCAAATGGGAAAATATATATTTAAAAGGGTAGAAGGAATCTTCGAGTAGGTGAAGTTAGTATTGCTTGTGTAAGGTCCACGGAAGATAAGACCTTAACTTCCTCGATTTTCAAATCCCAAATCTTACCTGGATCTGACCTAAAAGCAATGATATTTATGATGCACTGAAGATAACACATCTTCTATGGGTTTCCAACTCAAAGCGTGGTCTGAAAACCAAAAGCATCACCTCGGAGCTTGTTAGAAATGCAGACCCTCACGCCCCTGTCCAGACCTATGAAATCAGAATCTGTTTTAATAAGATCCCCAGGTGATGTATATGAGAAGCACTTTCTATGAGGTCCAGAGTCTTAACATGAAAGCATAATTAACTTTGGATGAAGATATCTTTGATTCAATACCCTGTAATTCAGCAATAGACAGTTGAGTGAGCAGTCCAGGTATGTCCTACACGATGATTTCCAGCAAGCTGGATCTCCTTGGTATACCTGCTAGAACCTTTTCTCTTTAGGGGTGTGACTGGTACATACCTTCATTGCACTGCAGACCCTTCCAGCCTGTGGCACAGGAACACCCATAGGGGTCTGGGAGACAGAACACGTAGGACTTGCATCCCTCTGGTCCACTACACCTTTCTTTACAAGTTCTGCCAAACGTGTGCAGTTCACAAGCTGTGGGTGAGAAAAAGATGATTCAGAGGCAAATATGCAGCGCTTTGAAAATGCAGATTCTTCTTTTTAAGGGTCTCTCCTAGACCAGTGAACATGGAAAATAATCCAACGTAAGCTGTGGAATTGTCAGTGTAAACACACCCTTATGGCCCATTTTATAGATAATGAAACTGCCTCACAGAGAGGATACTCCAGGCACAGCCCCCAGTAGTGCAGTTTGCGTACTGCACAAACCTAGGGAGAGGCGTTCACACCATAGATGTCGTAGATTTGTATACTTATTACAACTTTTCAGTGGTTGACAATAAAGAGCCTTTAAGAAAGGGCACCTTTTTTGAATTTACTCAAAGATACCATATGGGCTCACAGAGGCCATTTAGCTTCCATTCCCAAATGGGTCCAGATCTAAAATTCTAGATCCAGCAACAACGGCTTTTTAAATCCACAGGTTCCTCATCAAGCACTTTTGACTTACCCTTCTCACATGTTCTCCCCATGAACCCAGGAGGGCAAATGCATTCTCCGGTATCTTCGTGGCAGATCCCATTGTTCATACAAGCAGTGCAGACACGGTTACATTCAGGTCCCCACTTCTGAGCTTCACATCCTTTTTTTAAGGAAAACAAGACTCTGGTGAGTGGAGCAACTTCATTCCCCAAAGCTTTATTGAGCACCTGATACATGTTAGTCATGTGAGTGGGCACTGGTGAACGAAGATAAATAAAACACAATCTCTGCTCTCTAAAAGCTAAGAGTCCAAAGTGGGAAACAGACACGTGATAGAAAATAATGATAACGACAAAGACAGAAGTACCTAATTCTGCCTTAGGGTTGGAATAGGGCATAAAAGAGGGCTTCTCAGAGGAGGTGGTATGTGCGTTGAATCTGCAGGACCCACTAAGTGACAAAGAAGATAAGGCTGGAGAGCGTGTTCTGGGCAAAGGCTAGGTTGGGAGGAAAACACGGCATGTTTGGAGAGCTGCAGTTACGGTTAGAGACAAGAGCAGTGGTTTTCAAAGTGTGACCCCTGACGAGTAGCATCACTATTACCTGGGAATCTGTTAGAAATGCAAATCCCAGACTCCCATCAATGACCTACTGTATGAGAAACTCTGGAGGTAGCCTAGCAACCTATGCTTCACAAGTGTTTCAGATAATTCTGAGGCGTGCCAGAGTTTGGGAGCCTCCAGTGTAAAGAATGTGGAGAATAACCCAAATGGGAAAAGAATCTGAAAAAGAATAGATCCATGTATATATGTAACTGAATCACTTTGCTGTACACCTGAAACTAACACAAAATTGTAAATAGTTCAATATAAAATAAAGATTAAAAAAAATAAAGAATGTGGAGACAGAAGACAGCTAAAAGGGGAAGCAGGAGCTAGTAGCCCCCAAATATTTTTCAGGTAGAAAACATATAAGAAATGAAGCAAGATACAAAATTGAAAGTACGAGAATGGTAAAATGCTTCTAGATTCGTATTTCCTGGTTCTTTCTCTCCAGCACTTGGTGATTTCAGATTGTTATTTAGGATACCTTCTGATAAGGAAAGCTCAGGGGGAGCGGGGTAGGGTGACCGTTTGTGGTCAGGAATTTAGTTTAATTTTTCTTCTGAAAGGAACTAATGTCTTTGTCCCTGAATATTAGTCTCGCGGTGGTAAACCTGGACCTGTGCCTACAGCTTATAATATTTTTGCCAAGAACTCCTAGTTATCAGTATTTTCTCTAAAATAATCGGGAAGACTGTCAACACAGACCCAGTCTTACAGGCAACCACTTAATTGATCAAGCTACAAAATGTCTCAAAGCTACTCTTTACATGCCTTAATATATAAAGGGAAAACTACTTCTGCACAATTAGTGATTTCTGGAGAGCCAGAGCACAGATTATCTTCACATGATGAAAACTAATGATGGCAGACACTGGAGATGAAAGGGGTTCTCCTGTTACATTAAAGTATGTCTCTAACCCTGCACCGATCTGAAGACCTGTCCCAGCTTCACTCCTAATCCTGGGAAAGAGGAAGGGATTAAGCTCAAGGAGATACTTAAGGTGATCTCTTAGACGGATGCAGAAGACAGGAAAAGAGTTCCTTGATAAGCAACAAGTATGCAGTTAGGCTTCTGTTATTTTCTTCAAAAGCCTCGTGGTTTTGTATTTTAGGAAACCATAGACCCGTGGCATACAGAGAGAAATCCTATAAACTTAATGCTTTCGAGAAATCTTCTGCCATGGAGAGAATTTACGCCGAAAAGAAATCCTACACATATAACCAGTATGATTTTTAATACACATCTTTAAGCACTGACTATTCCTAGGGTTCAAATCTACCTGGAGAGATATCTTACAGTTATGAGAAATGAACAAAATGCCTTCAACTGTACGGCATTTCTTGGTAAACATCAAAGGGGTCAAAGGGAAGGAAGTACTTTTAAATAGGATGGTTGTGGCCCAACTCAAACTTTCTTAGAATGATTTTAGATATTAGCAGTTCTTCTCAGTTTTATTGAAATAAGAGCCAAAGAGAATGAATGTGCTTCTAGCCATCTGAAAAGGAGACAACCTGGAGATCAAAATGTGTTTGAAGTCTTTTGCTTTATCTTAAAACTTCAGGGAAATTTAAAATTCAAATCTATGATAAGTCACGTTTGTTTTGTCATTTTAAAAAAAAAAAGCTTTAAACCTTTTACCACATATCGACATTTGATGTTTTTGATATTGCTGGAAAATCTGCCAATTTACCCCAGACTATGAGTGCCCCTGGTACATGGTGCTATATCGCACTGGAGAGACCATCTTAATGAAATGAATGCAAATTGTGTCCTTGCCATTCAGACTCTCCGAGAGTAGAGAGGAATGAAAGGGGATTTCACCTGCCCAAACTAGGTGAACCACACTTCTCGTATGTCTATTTTCATATCACAGTATCTGTTTATCTATTTATGTATGTACCTGCTCTGCTTGGGAATTACCCAAGGGACAGTGATTCATCTTATTATCCCTGTATTCTCAACACCAACACAATGCCTGGCAGAGACTTAGAATCAACACGGATTTGTTGCATGAATGAATGAATGCATAAATATAATGCAAAGCAAAATAAGTACTCTTCACAAGTTAGCGATGCTAATCATTAGAGGAATGACAGGGCATCCCTAGTACTCAGACCTGAAGGCCTGAACATTTAATATCATGAATACCTAACATAACCGGAGAAAATTCAGGGCAAATTTTTTGCTTTCTATAGATCAATTTTTGTAAAAACCACTGGTGACAGTTACTACCCACTTTGATAGTTATAATGGGGGAGAAGTTTTCACCAGCTCTAACTCTTGCATTTTTCAAACCTGAAAACAGAAATCACATTTGAGAGTTAAATGATCTGGAAAGTTGGGATTTACAGGAGACTTAAGGTTTAACTAGATACTAGGCCAACCCAGAAGGCCCAACTCATCTCCCTGCAGCAGACACCTTTTGGGGAGACTGTCCCGCTCACAGTGATTACCATTCTGTATGTAGTATGTGGCTCCACTCTTGTCTATAGCTCATTGGTCTAGGCGAGTAGACACCTGACACGTGTCAGGCCAATCTGATTGTTCACCCTGAGAGTTCAACATTTAGAAGTAAAAGAAACATCACTGAAGCTAAGTTAGGGTCATGGTAGCCTCCTAAAGTCCACCCACCCTCCCCGGTGCTGAGCCCCAGACCTTCCCTGGAAGATCTTTTCTGGAATTTGCTTATCAGCTTTTCCATCGATTTTTTAAAGTCTTCAGTATACTTTCAACTAATCCCTGGTTTTTGCTTAAGTAGCCAGAGTCAGTTTCTGCTACTTCCAACTAAACATCCTCACAACCACACCATCACTTACTCCGGACTATTAGCCTGGTGAAGGCCGAGGTGAAGAGGTTTCCTCCTATGTACCTGGCCGAGTACACTCCAGCATCCTGGGGCTGAGCATGAGGCAGATGCACTTCTAAAATATCAGGTACTTCATGCCGGGGCACTGAATGGATGAAGGAACCTGTAAGGGAGAAAAGTGGAGAACAATGGGTCTCACTCAAACACTCCTGTTTCCTTGTCTGCCCCCTCCACGTGATCAGCTTTCCCTGGCCTGATATAGAAAATGTGCTCTAGCGTATTAGATGGGGGGGAGAAGAATGAAAAGGCTGAACTATCGAATGCTCTCCCAAAAGTTGAGAAAAGTACGGTGTTGGAGCAGATAGGTTAGTATATAGGATCTACCACCAAACACATGAAGGTGAGGGTAGCCTAAATTTCTCATCTTCTGCAGGGAGAGGCAAACCGACAAAGCTGGGGAAAACGTCAGGTAAACTTGCCAACTAATCAATTAAGAGATAACTAGAATCACTACTCCAACCTGTAAGTCATTCATCCACAGAACTCAGAAGAGTCTCCATCAATATTCCAGCGGCATCAGGCAACTGCCACCAGGTGGCGCCAAACTGTAGTCAGACCCAGACAGATTTGGGTTGCGCACTTGGACCCCCAGAACCCCTGCCAACTGGCTTTCCAGGCTCACTCTGGTCATTTCCTTAGCCTTGCAATCAAACAGCATCCCATTTTACATGGCAGAATTTGAGACCCCACATATTACATCATGATGGGACTTTCTTGTACGTTCATTTTTCATATCGTATACTTGTAAATGTACAATGTAGGTAGGTGCATTCATCTATGTATAAAAATCTCCACTTTAATTTACTTAAGTAACCAAACACGTTACCTAAGACAGCTTCTACCATAGAATCTGATTAGCTTGCATCATAGTAGCTTTACTTCAAACATCTGCCCCCAAGACTGCAATAAGATGTTTTACGCTATCTGATGTCTCGCACGACAGTGTCGGAATGACACGAAACACATACTCACCGTTTTTGTAAATCACTGCATCTTCTTCTTTAATCAATACCTTTTTGAAAGATATGTTCACATTATCTCCCCTGTCCACAGTCATAGTTAAAGTAGCTGGTAGGAAGGAAGCTTTTAAAAGAGAGAGAGAAAAAACAAATGAGAAAATGAGGTTATATATCTTTTCCAGGAACAAATGAACCTTGACTCAGAAGATGAGGCCTATGACTTGGCAGGAGTCAGCTGGTTTTCATGAGAGCTTAGAGAGCCACACTGTGAAGGCAGAAGATGCCTCTGAACCGTGCTCAGAAGGACCTGAGCTTTGGGTACATCTGCTTGTTTTCCTCAGCGCCTGCTGACCTGGGCACAGTGCCCTGGAAGACTCCCACACAGATACCGTGGTGCAGATAGTGACATGGGGTGGACCCAGAGGGAGAGTGGTGGAGATCAAAGAGCACCGTGAGCCCTGGAATTAGACAGTCCTGGGCTTAAGGCCACCCTCTGCCACTTACTGAACCTTTTTTTTTTTTTTTTTTTTTTTTTTTGCCGTACTCGGGCCTCTCACCGTTGTGGCCTCTCCCGTTGCGGAGCACAGGCTCCGGACGCGCAGGCTCAGCGGCCATGGCTCACGGGCCCAGCCGCTCCGCGGCACGTGGGATCCTCCCGGACCGGGGCACGAACCCGTGTCTCCTGCATCGGCAGGCGGACTCTCAACCACTGCGCCACCAGGGAAGCCCTACTGAACCTTTTTGACCCAGTTATTTCACCTCTGAACACCTCAGCTTCCTCATCTGTAATTTAGGAGTAAAAGTATTTACCTTAAACGGCTGTTAGGAATAGTAAATGATGTATGCCAAACCCCTGGGTGCTTAGAAGAGGTCAGGATCCTTCCCAAATATAAACAAAGGCCACGCCGCTGTGGTGACGCGTGCAGTGTGGCCATGAGTGGCAGGGAAGGCAGGCAGGGTACCTCAGGGGCCACCTTCTGGGGCTCCCTCTCACCTGAGGAGGTGCTTCATTTAGCAATCTAACCGAACAGCTGTTGCTCTCTACGACAGGCCCTTAGGCTCCTGTGAGAACTATCTGACCATTCCAGGCTGTTGTTCCTTTCTCTGCGGTTTGTTTATATTTTCTGCTCCTTTGTGTGAAGATTGTTTAGCTGACCGTGGGACTTCTCGCTCAGCATTGTATTCTGAAAAGGAACTGAGATTCTCCACTCGGCTCAACTCCAGTGTGGCTTTACGTTTTCCCCATTCTGTGGTTTTTTTATTTCAGACTTTGCGCTTCTTAAGCTCCCTGTTTTGGGGGTCGGAACACAGTCGCACCAGAGTTCCCCTGCCACCCAGCTGGCCACCTCCCGCATTCATGGCTCTAGGTGGATCGTTCTCTGCTGAGGACTCACAAAGTGCATCCACAAGCCAGCCTTGCACCTTGGGCTTCCTGATGACACAGGAGTCCGACCTGTACACAGTACGCATAGACTGATAGTCACGTGACTCGACTGGATCATGAAAACAATAAGCCCCTAGTGACCAGGCATTGTTCTAAGCACTTCACACACATTTAATTTTCATAATATCTCTAGGAGATAGGTACTACAATTATCCTACTTTTACAAATGAGGACATCAAGGTCCAGAGAGGTCAAGTAACCTGTTCAAGGTTACACAGCAAGCTCACAGGAGAGCCAGGATTTGAAGCAGGTAGCTCAGCTCCAGAGGCCTTTCATAGGTCATATAACACCTTCTTTTAGAAATGAGATTGCTGAGGCCTAGGTTATGGGATGACTTGCTTGAGATCATTTGGATTGATTAATTAACTCACAGACCTTAACTACGAACACAATTCACTTATTCCTTAAGCGGTGGAGAAGAAACTAGAAGGTAGTAAAAGTTATAAACAAAGACTTCTCATGGATGAGAAATAATTGAGCTAAATTTCAGTTGTCTCCTTTAATTTAATGATACATAAAAACTGAGAGTAATAATGTCATTTTAGGTCCGTTGTTATTTTGTATAATTTCATAACAGCCCTGTGAAGACCAGATAACCACAGTCTGTCAGTGTGGAGATGGAGTTAAGGGTGACCAAGTCCCTCCCCAGGGTCTTCTAACAATAAATGTGAAAGTTGAGACACAAACTCAAGAGCTCCACACTTGTTCCAGACAGCAGCCCTCCAGACCCATCCTACTCCGGGCCCGGCATCCTTACCTCTCACTTCCAGACATGCTGAACTGTACTCAGTCCCTCAAACAGATCACATGATCACTCACGTCCAAGTCATGAACTTTCTCCCTTCTCTTCTGCTCCTTCCTTTCCCCTGTGTCTCACCAAGTCCTACTCATTCATCGGTCTCCATTTAGATGTCACTTTCTCCAGGGGCCTTACACAATCCTGGAATCCAGGTTAAGTGCCATCATACTGCCCTCCATATACCCTGTCCTTCCCCATTACAGCCCCACTCATACGAGGCTGAGCATTCCAGGAGGGTAGGCTCATGGCGGTTTTGAAAGGCAACACAGGGATCAGACCCAAGTTTACCTTCCCAGGTCCAACACGGGAAACCAGGTATATGAATGCTTCTAGTTACAATAGTTATAAGACTTACCTACTAATATGAAATCATAATAGTCCTCATCAGATATGCATTTGGTAATGATTAAATTACATAGCAATGTGTAGAAAATTGCTAGGGAGATGTCAGGCACATAATAAGTATTCAGGAAATGTTAACTTTGTTGTGTTTCCCACGTGTGGCACAAATAGAGGTTTAAGAACACTTGTGGGGGGCTTCCCTGGTGGCGCAGAGGTTGAGAATCTGCCTGCTAATGCAGGGGACACGGGTTCGAGCCCTGGTCTGGGAGGATCCCACGTGCCGTGGAACAACTAGGCCCATGAGCCACAAATACTGAGCCTGCCCTCCGCAACAAGAGAGGTTGCGATAGTGAGAGGCCCGCGCACCGTGATGAAGAGTGGCCCCCGCTTGCCACAACTAGAGAAAGCCCTCGCACAGAAACGAAGACCCAACACAGCAAAAATAAATTAATTAATTCATAAACTCCTACCCCCAACGTATTCTAAAAAAAAAAAAAAAGAATACTGTGGAATGAAAGAATAGATGAATGAATCCGATTTCAAATTTTCCTATTTTCTTCATACATTTAACATGCTCATTTGAGTTATTTAGATACAAATGGCTCCTCTCGGTCAACTTCACAAATCATGTTTGGGAAATTGGATGTTCTTAAAGCAAAGCCATTTCTCAAATGAAAAGAGGAAGAAAAATAACCTAGGTTTCTTCTGATGGAACACTCTGTAATAGATCTTCGGATGTGAAAACGTTCCAAACTTCATTTATACCTCCCTATCCCCAAATGCAATGTGCAGGGAGGTTTGAAAAAACTGCTTTTGACTTTTTTGGATGGTGCCATTGATAAAAATCCCTTTGGCCATTTGGAGCCTGTGAGCCAATTTAAGCTGTGTTTGGCACATCTCAAATGGATTTTCCACTTCCTCCCCAGATGCACGAGTCAGCAGCAAAGCAGGGATATAGTGATGTTTATCCTATCCTGCTGTGTCCCTAGGCGGGCACTCCTGAGTTCCCGTGATGTTTAACCAGGGAGTTAAGAGAGTCATGAAGACACAGTGTTGGAGGTTTTCTTGACTCACCATAAAGGATATCACTTTCCTTACACCGTATTTCAGCCATTGGATGGTCAACAAAAGAAAATCAGTTCAACAGCTTGAGATGATGTTGTTATTCAAATACAGGAGAGAAAGTACTTCCTATTTTCCTATTTTGTCTAAACCTCCATAATTATGTTAAAAGATGATATGAACATTTTCCACAGTTGAGTAGCAAAATTAATAGTCCCACTAAATTACTGCTCATTCCAAGGCACTAAATAATGACAATTACTGAACATTTACTGTGAGCCAGATAATGTTGGTGATTTCATTTGCTTCTCAAATGTATGTGGTAAAGTCTCTATCCCCATTTATTTTTTCAAATGAGCAAACTATGATTTCAGGTAAGTAATTTGTGCTGGGTTATACCAGCAGTTGCAGAGCTAGGCTCAAACCCATGTCTGACTAACCTCCACTCCCGTATCTCTGTGCTCTAGGTTGCTTTTTGGGGTTTCAACTAGAGTTTGTTGTACTTTATAAAACAAGTGCTCAGAATTGGGGTGGGTGGTTAAAGTAAGTGAGAGTGATATAGAGAGGGTAGTGCAATAAATACAGACCCTGAAGCCAGACCGCTTGGCATCAAATCCTATTCCCACCATTTACAAACTGCTATTGTTATTATTATGTAAATTGTTCTGCAATGTCTCACTTTACAGTGAGCTTTCAGGAACATATCTACTGTGTAAATCAAATCTTACACTCATGGGAGCTGGCTTCTTGTATATACCATCTTACTCTTATTTAAAACCTAAGACGCTTTTGAAGATATTATACCCATTTCACAGACGACGAAAAATGAGACCAATAGAAGTTGAATAACTTGCTTAAGGCCATACAGCTGGTAAGCGGTAGAGAAAGAATTAAACTCAGGTGAAGTTGAGTCGAAAAGCCATCTTCTCTTCACTGTTCCTCACTACCCATGCCTGCCTTAGCCTCATTTAACTGAACTTAAACTATGCTTTACCTGTGCTGACCTGGACTCTCACTTTGGCGGGATCATTACGGTTGGTTTTGTTTTGGGTTTTTTTTTTTGCGGTACGCGGGCCTCTCACTGCCGTAGCCTCCCCCGTCGCGGAGCACAGGCTCCGGCCGCGCAGGCTCAGTGGCCATGGCTCACGGGCCCAGCCGCTCCGCGGCATGTGAGATCCTCCCGGACCGGGGCACGAACCCGTGTTCCCTGCATCGGCAGGCACCACCAGGGAAGCCCTACGGTTGGTTTTTGACTCCCAATATTCTGTTTTAATTTGCTCTACGGATTCTTATTTATACATTTTCAGGACAGCCCAGAAAGGGCACTTCTCATGTCAAACCTGTGAGATCACTGGGGCACAAATCTCAGATCATCTTCATTCAGAATGTGGGCATATCAGCAGAAGGACATAACTCTTTACACAAGTCAGATCCCAATGACACATGTGAAAAATAACAGAGCCGACTTTTCAGCCACGATAGCTTTGGCACACCTCACATCCCTTTGTTCAACCTCTCTTCCCTCATCAGAGAGCTGCATTCCTGGGAATTTCTGTTGTGCACTTTTCCCACTCGCCTGATGCCATTTAAAGGTGAATGTTATAGTTTTGCTAAGAGGGCCTTTTCCCTCATTTGTGATGAATAATGATTTTATCACTTTGATCTTAAAACGAGCTTGCTGCCTTCAAATTTTTTAATTACCGCCATTAGCAAATTCAAAGAAATATTTTCAGGTAGACCCCAGCTAGGGGCTGACTCTAACCCCTTGCTACTCAAAGTGTGGTCCTCAGCCCAGCAACGTCTTATCCCCTGGAACCTTGTTAGAAATGCAGAATCTCAGGACTCTCCCCAAGGATCTACTGACTCAGAGTCTGCATTTTAACAAGACCCTTAGGGTGATTTTATAAGCATTTTTAACCTTGAGAAGCAGTAATCTAAAAAACCTACAGATTCCTATGTAAAAAGCTGACAGTCAGAAATGTGCAGAGGTGCATAATTTATCTGGATCAATTTTACAATTAAAAATCAAATCCTAAAGAGCTCACAATGTCATTGTCTCATGAAATGACACATCCTCAGTCCACAGTCTCGTGTGGTTATGATGATGTTAATTTGGTGAGGACCCCTTCATTTTAGTAATAACCAACCCAGAGAAAGGGACTGAGGGTGAGGGGCCAGATCATTTCCGTCAGAACAAGGAGAGGTCATTTCTGCTGGAATCTGTACCTTCGTCCCAGTAGATAGCATCAAGAGCACCAGAAGTCTACCTGCCTGTCCAAACTTGGGAGCCTTAGGGCAGAACAGAGTCATTAAATAATGTTTACAATGACATCTCCTCCAACTGCCATGAGTTTGGTGGACTGGCCCAAAGATACAGCTTAGGACCCACTTCTATTTTGGGAGAAGGGTTCCATCACATCACTGCTTTTTGAGGCACAGAAAGGAGTAATACTCTTCCTTTGCACAAGGCTCTCAAGGTCCTCCTTCAAAAGTTCTGGTGTTCTGTGAGCTGGGCCTGGGTACTCCACTTCTAAGATTAAATCATGTCGCCTGAAAAAAAGGGTCCCAATTCTTCATCCCTCCCTGTATCCATACTCGTGGCCATGTAATTGTGTAATACCCTCCCATTCTGACTTTAGGCTCAGCTGTTCGACTTGCTTTGGGCAATAAAAGTGAGGCAGAAGTGAGAGTATACAGTACTAAGGTTAGGTTTCAAGAAGCCTCGTGTGTTTCCACTGGCTCTCTTGCAACCCTGCTGTCTCCATGAGAACATATCTACATTAGCCTGCTAACGGATAACAGTCACGTGGAACAGAGCCAAGGTAGCCCAACCAGGGCCAGCCTAATAAGCCTAGAGCCAGCCAATATCCACACACATGAGAGAGCTGCCCAGTCAAGATCAGCCACCTATCAACCCAGCTGACTTAGACTCACAAGCTATGAGTCATTACCATTATGCCACCGTGGCTTTGGTTGTGTGTTACACGGCGTTACTATGTCAATAGATAACCACTGTACCAAGTAACTAATTAAATTGAGTTATTGAGAGATGTTTCCCTTAATGTTTTATTTCTACCATATTTTTCCTCTGAAAACATTAACTTCTGTTAAGAATACTCAGAGGCCAAGAAAACAAATAAGGAATCAAATGAAAAATCAATGAGAAAACTCAAAATAGCCCATAGTTTGGCGGTGGACACTTGTCTTCATTGCTGTGAATCATATTATATACACGTAACATGTTCATATCTCCATCAGGACCATGGAGCCCTTAGGAGAACATGTGATATATTTCATTTCATCTCATGAACTAGGCACAAGGTCTAGTGAAAGGATTGTATGTGAGGGAGTTGGACTAGATCATCTCTCATCTCTAATGCTCTCAGGCAGCTCATCCCCAGCCTGAGTGAGCAGCTGTCAAGACAAGAGGCGGGTGTGGGTCTCAGTGGACCTCACCTGCCCACAGCCAAGGGGCACGTTACCTTGTTGGCGCATCTTCATGGTCCGTATCCTTATTGCCTCTCCTCGAACTCGCCCTTCACAGAAATAAGCACCATTGATTGTACTAGCCTTTTCTCTCTTCCAAACAACTTTTTTAGCCCATTCTCTGGTTGCATCTTGAGTAACTTCCAGTGGATCCTGGTGCTGGTTCATTAAGGCTTCAAAGTCCCTTCCTATGATGATGGGCTCATGGGGGCGCCATCCAGAGGCGATGCAGGTGAGGGATGTCTCAGCGTCAGACACGAGAGGTAGGGAATTGATCAAGATCAGGTCCATGGCACCGTCCACTGTTGCTAAAAGGAAAAGATGGAACATAACGTATGAGGAAGGTTATTAACATGGCCCCACAGGATAAGCTGGTGTTTACAAAGCCTTGTCTAAAAATAACTGTGTGAGCTGTCTTTCTAAAATGCTACTCTGATCATGTGCCTATCTCTCATTGGACAAAATCCAAAACTCTTTACCATGGCATCAAGGCTCTTCATCACCTAGACCCTGCTAACCACTGCTGCCCCATTGCACGCCCTAGCTGTAATGGACTATCGGTTATTCTCCATTCCCAAAACAAGATGTGCACTAGGTGTCTTTATGCACTACAGTGCCTGAGACATAGTTAAGTATTCAGTAAGTGTTTGCTTGAATTGAGACAAATTCATGATAATGGCATTATCATTATTTATCATTAATTATTGATCAATTAATGATAATGTGGTTCTACCCCAATAATAATGTATTCTAAAGAAATATGTCAATGACATACACCATATGCTAACTTTATAGACTCTCATCATTATCAAAGTATTGCCTGATTCCACATTAAATTCCGCAAGCTAAGGGAGGGACTGAGTGAAGTCTACATTTCCCTCTGACCCTCGTCTTTGAAATGAGCCTAATAAGACCTTTCTTGCAGAATTCTTGTAAAGATTAAATGAGTTAAACTACATAACCTGCCAAGCACTGTGTCTGCAATATACAGGATACTCAATGACCATTATTTCATTTCTCTTTATTCTGCTTCTGAACACCTAGCCCCAAACCTCACATCTTCCCAAATGTAAAAAGAAAATCCTACCTGACTTTTAAGATTTATTTACTAAGTGATAAAGCACATTTACAAAAAGAAAACCCTCTCATTTCACTTTCTTTCTCTCCCTCTCCCTATTTCCCTTTCTCTTCTCATTTCCAAAGTTTCGAAGATAAGCAAATGGAATCTGTGCCTATTCTCTCCTCTTGGTGAATGTGGAAATACCAGGGATGGAGGTTGTTTTCTGGCTCCAGTGATGGTTGCTTCTCAAGTCTACATAAAATGATCAGGAGACTAGAAAGGTCAAGCACAGCGGGTGATGAGGGCTACTGGAGTCTCAGGGACCTTTATGTAGATGTAAAGTGATTCAAGTATGTTCCATGTTATCTCATTTAATATTCATCAAATTCTCTCCTGGGAGTATGCGCCATGATCTCATTTTTAAATATAAAGAAATTAGGGCTCAAAAGATTGAGTAGCTTATTCTATCTTCCACAGCTATTGAAGTCAGAGCTGGAATTCAAATTCTCACTGATCTTTCAGTTCCTTAGCTATACCATGCCCTTTCCTACCTCAAAACCTTTGGACATGCTGATCCCTGTGCCTGGAATGCTCTTTTCCACTCTCTTCATGGCTAATTTGTCTCATCCTTTGGGGTCTTAGCTTAAATGCCTTTCTCATGGACATCTTCTTTACTTATCTTATCTATAATATCTACACACTCTCATCCCATAAAGATTACCACAGTCTGTGATTATTTTATCTGATCTCTCTCCTCCTAGATGATACATTCCATTAGAATGAGAATTGAAGCTGTTTTATTTGCATTGATTTACATAGGAATATTCTACCTATTCTCAGCATATAGAGGACTTAATAAATATTTGTTGGCTAGATGGATGGATGGACGGACAGATGGACAAATTTTATACCAGATCTAGTTCAGTTTCACCGATTCACTTGGCTCCCACTTGTTGAAACATGAGGTTAAAAATGAAAGTTCTCTTCTATTTACAATAGCCAAGACATGGAAACAACCTAAATGTCCATTGACAGATGAATGGATAAAGAAGATGTGGTATATATATACACACACCCCATGGAATATTGCTCAGCCATAAAAAATGAAATAATGCCGTTTACAGCAACATGGATAGACCTAGAGATTATCATATTAAGTGAAGTAAGTGAGAAAGAGACAAATACTATATGATATCACTTATATGTGGAATCTGAAATATGACCCAAATGAACCAGTCTATGAAACAGAAACAGACCTGTGGTTGCCAAGGGGGAGGGGCGGTGGGGAAGGGAAGGATTGGGAGTTTGAGGTTAGCAGATGCAAACTATTATATACAGGATGAATAAACAACAAGGTCCTACTGTATAGCACAGGGAACTATCTATATTCAATATCCTGTGATAAACCATAATGGAAAAGAATATGAAAAAGAATATATAGGGCTTCCCTGGTGGCACAGTGGTTGAGAGCCCGCCTGCGGATGCAGGGGACGCGGGTTCGTGCCCTGGTCCAGGAGGATCCCGCATGCCACGGAGCAGCTGGGCCCGTGAGACATGGCTGCTGAGCCTGCGCGTCCGGAGCCTGTGCTCCACAACAGGAGAGGCCACAACGGTGAGAGGCCCACGTACCGCAAAAAATAAATAAATAAATAAATAAATAAAAATAATATATATATGTATAACCGAATCACTTCGCTGTACAGCAGAAATTAACACAACATTGTAAATCAACTATACTTCAATAAAATTTTTTTAAAAAATGAAAGTGCCCTTCTGAGTCTAAACTGACCCCTTTGCCCATATTTAAAAGACTGTTTTGATAATTACTGAATTTATGAGGGGGGGAAAGCAAATGTTACGCTTTTACAAAATGCTATAGAAAGGTGATCAGTGGTTGCTGAGGATTTGGAGCTGACTGGTATTCATTTACCAGACCTACTTATGCCAAGCACTGTGCCTGCCATGAAGTCCTCATACAATTTGTTTTTGACGGCATTTGCCAATGTTTGATGTATACAGTGATGTTTTGAGGATGATCCTATTAGGAGCTACATTTTTACCTGATTCACTAGGAAGAATTTCAAAGTCAAGTCTTAATGTAAGTAGGAGTTGGTGTTGCAATATTTTTCTTGTAATATTAACTCAGTACGCTGAGGGAAGAAATCTTGAGTAGAAAGGGTTCCCAAGCCTGACCCTCAAGCATCTATCTTGCTTCTAGCCTCATTGGTTTAACTTTAGGATTTCAAGAGAGGGAACAGAGGTTAGGATAAGAAAAGCATCGCAAGAGAGAATGAGCTGGGAAACCTAGCTGTGGAATTACAGCCTCCAAAAATAACACCAGAGCACAGTTACCCGTCCACACACACACACACACACACACACACACACACACACACACACATATCCAGCCCTGCCTCTGTAAGTACCACCTCATCTCCCACACTCACTCCTTCCAGGCATGTTCCCAGAGAGAGTCATCAAGAGGAAGGAAACACTGTAATTCTTTCAGCTCCAGTGGGATCCACCCCCATTTCTAGGGCCAGCTGAGTGATTTGCCAAAACCAAGGGCTCTGCTCTGAACTCACCGAACTGCATTAGCACTGGCCGTGGTTTATTTAATGACTTTAGGAAATAATAGAAAAAGCAGTTGATTTGAAAAGACAACCACACTGCATCTGTAAATTATTTCTAGGTATGGGTCTAGTTTATTTTTCCTTTTGTTCCTCCCAGCTCTCTCCCTTTGCTTTCAGGGATAGAAAGGGAAACTGTATACTCTGAGAGTCTGGATTTGACTACACTTTGCTACCCTTATTCAGCATGTCAGTTTCAGGAAGCACTCTTCCACCCATGAGTTCTCTGTCCTTTGTACTGCCACTTACAATAAAATATCAGAAGAATTTTGTACATGAGTTTTAGATACAGGAAGAAATACTTACCACGTTCCTGGAATGAATTTTAAAAATCATCTGTTTTGCTTTCCTAAAACAAGAATCAGTATTTGTTCTTGTTTGCATATGCCCCAGGGAATTTCTGGAAGGTGATACAGGAAGCTAAGAACAAGGGTGACCCATTAGGGGAGAATGAGGTCATTGGGGGGGACAATGACCGGGGCGGGGGTGGGGGGGGACGACACTTTTCACTGTATACGTAATGTATACAACATTTTTGAACCATTGGAATATTATCTACACATAAAAATTAAATGTAAAAAAGTAAATGTTAACTGCTCTTCCCTTAAAAGGTGCATTTGCAAGGGAATCTAGAACCAGAGAAATATATATGTCTCTCATCATTTATCCCTACACTCACTCCAAATCTTTTTGGATCACATCCATATAACGCATTTTCTTTTTCCTCTCAACTTTGGACTAGTAATAGAAAATGTGACATCGCTCCACAATGCTGAGAAAAAAATTGGTTAAAAGAAAAGAAAAGGGAGGAGGAGAGTGGCCAAACTTCACCTTTCAAAAAGAAGAGAGAAGCAGAGGCCCTACTGCCACAGGTACAATTGTAGCCTGTGGCTTCTCAAAAGGGTTCTGCTACTGGCATAGTGAAAGGTGTAACTGCTACTGCGTGACTGATGCTACCCAGGAATCTGCTATTGGTGACATTTTCCTGAGAATAAATGCCAAGAGACAGAGCCCACCTGGGCTGGCACAGCTATCCGTCCCCACACCAACACCTTTTCTTCCACTACAAAACTATCCTCTCCAAGTCCTACTGCAGACCGGTTTTAAGTTGTTTCACCACAACCACAGCCTGAAGAGCTTGGATCAAATTCATTAATTAGTTCAATTCACACTTCTAACATCAAGACTAAGAGTCTGCCGTAAGTAAGATGCATATGGAATTTCATACATCTTAACGTGTTTTAGGGATTGATATTATTTTTCCTCAGCAAAGATCTCACAAACACTTTTCAATATTTGCATAAAAGTGTCTCTTGTTTGTAAGGAGATACTGGCCAATGTAACACAGCAGCTATTGGGTTAACAAATGACTGTTCATCACAGTTGAAGCATAACAATATCCTACAACATTGTTCTGCTCATTATGTTTTCTGTGTGCTGTACTGAACAGCATCTAACATTTTGCAGTAACATTTTCTCACTAAATCTCACTGTGCTGAACACAAAATGCTGCTTAAATCTTCTTTTTGTGTATTTTTTTTAATTTTCTCTTTTTTTAATTTTAGTAATTTTTTTTCTCTTTTTTTGGCTTCATTGGGTCTTAGTTGCGGCACGCGGGATCTTCATTGAGGCGCACAGGCTTCTCTCTAGTTGTGGCGCGCAGGCTTCTCTTTAGTTGTGGTGTGTGGATTTTCTCTTTCTCATTGAGGCGCGCCAGCTCAGTAGTTGTGTTGCGTGGACTTAGTTGCCCCACAGCATGTGGGATCTTAGTTCCCTAACCAGGGATCGAACCCACGTCCCCTGCACTGGAAGGTGAATTCTTTACCACTGGAGCACCAGGGAAGTCCCTGCATATAGATTTTCTTACACTCAGTATTGCTTCTGTAAAAATAAAATAACACTCCCTGAGGAAACGTAAAAATAAGAGAAATCCCTTAAGAAGGAATACAGAAAATGGACCAGGTGTGGCTGACAGGGACCAAAAATAAAACGGAGCCAGGCAGTCACGACAGACCTGGGACTGAGTCGCGTAATTCTTTCTTAGAAAAACCACACACAAAAAATACCCTATAAGGACTTCTGATTCTGCTAAGGTCCTACCTGGAAAAGCCCCTAATGAGAAGCTTGGATGATAGCCAATCATCTAAAACTTGTGGCCAGGCTGCAAGGGCCATCCAGTTCCCTTATGACTCTCCCAACCGTGGCTTCTGCAGCGTCCCTGGTTTGCAAACCTTGAGAACAACAAAACTGTCCTTTAGGGCTTCCCTGGTGGCGCAGTGGTTGAGAGTCCGCCTGCCGATGCAGGGGACACGGGTTTGTGCCCCGGTCCGGGAAGATCCCACATGCCGCAGAGCGGCTGCGCCCGTGAGCCATGGCCGCTGAGCCTGCGCGTCCAGAGCCTGTTGCTCCGCAACGGGAGAGGCCACAACAGTGAGAGGCCCGCGTACCGCAAAAAAACAAACAAAAAAACTGTCCTTTTGCTTCAAGATAACCCTGATTCTTTCCTGGGATTGATTTCTAATTTAGGATGACACTTCGAATAACCCATCATCTAAGACATGGAAATATCTTTCTTTAAAAACAGTCATAGAAAGGACTCTGGACCTAAATCTACACCCATAGAACCAAATAGAATTAGAACCAAACTGAATTAGAAATGAGAGACACAGTCATGCTTTTCAAACTGTGTTTCAAGGAGCTGTTATTTCTCATTTTCTAAAAAAGGTATTCCAGATCTTTCTGAGAGTGACGGAGGTGAAATTAACAGAGTGCATTCCAGATGTCCCCACATACATACACACTCTCACTGAGCAGCTCAACTTTCATCTGCTTGTTTTATACTTCAGCTCCACATAAATTTTCATTTGGGAGAAAGGAATTTGCTTAAATAAAACATAAAACTTCAAAGGTCATCACTTTTAACAATTTTACTTTTACAGATGAAGAAAATGAAAGGTTAAATGAATAAATAGCAATGAAAATACATGTCCCTGCCTCACAAGGTGCTGACTCCAATTAGTCTGCTGTGCCCCTCCCTCCACATTCAGCACAGCTGCAGAGGCAAGTTCTGATTAACACAGCTCCCCAACCTTTGAAGCACTTGCCAGCCAAGCGGAAAAAGCAGGTTAAATTACTGCAGAGTGTGGCTGTTCCCTTGCGCTTCTTATTACCTCAGAATTGTGCTGCCGGGTGGAGTTTCACTAATATGTGTTTGGAACAACGTATCACGTCTTCGGAACAACTGTCTGTATGATTTCTTGGAAGTTTGGCATTGACTATGTTTCAAATTTTTCCAAGGTGTCCTTGGTTGTCTCAGCTTCCTAACAGCAGCAGATATCTTAGAGTTCTCAATATGTCAAATGGCAATGAGCACTACACCTTGGCCAAAAGTATTTTTGAAATCAGGGGATTGGCAATGAACTGATAAGGTCTTGGCCAAAAGCATTTCTGAAATCAAGGCCCTGACAATGAGCAGAGAAGCAAAGACATCCCCAAAACTATCCAAGATTATTTGGTGGAGCTGTTTGGATTTTGGTTTAGTTATTTTTTATGGTGTCCAGAAAAGGAGAATTATCTTCAGTTTAAAAAAAAAAACTCATTAAATTATTTATATGTCTACTCATCTGCTAACAAATTTATTGAGCACCTCCCATGTGCTAAGGTACTGTATTGGACCCTGGAGACACAACAATGAATAAAACAGATCTGATCTCAACCCGTACGTAATTTACAGGCAAATGTGGAAGACAGATATGGCAAACCAATCACATAAATAAATATAACACTGGAACCATGATAGGTACCATGAGAGAGGATTATAAGGTGCTATGGGATAGCATAACAGTGAACTTAATCAAACTTGGCTGGTGTGGAGAAATGGTTTATGAATCAGGTAAGGCTCCCTGAGGAAGTGACGTTTGGCACCTGAAGGAGAGTTGGAATTACCAGAACAAAGCGAAAGGGATATGAGAAGAGAGTCAGGAAAGTTTTCCCCCAAAGGGTAACTACTGAGCAGGATTTGAAGAATGAGTAAGTGTTTAATAGGACTCACCACTAGAATGTTCTCTCTTGGTTAATGTCAACATCCTAAAGTTGACACTAATTTCTTTTTATCGGATTCTAAGAACTACTGGCACCATTTCTATGTGTCAACTCTATGTCAAAGTAGTTTTCGCGTCTCCTCTCCCTTCTTGTGTTCCCAGAAGAAATCCCGTTCCCAGGCATGTTTTCAATATTTTAATCTTTTGTTTGTTTGTTTGTTTGTTTCTAGGATACTTTCATGTATGTAATAAGTCTCTGAGCAATAACTTCATCCTCAAATTTCCTTCCGAGAAGATAGTGGGCAATTAACGAAAAGATACCAACATGCACAAGCCTGGAAATACCCAAAGGAAGTTGCTAACTTTTTACATGCACAGTTGGGAGTTAGGCAAGGACACCCTTGATATGACTAGGCTGGGTCTCTCTAACAACAAACTGCTCTCACTCAGGAGTTGCTCCAAGCCTGTTTGCCCCAAGGGCATGCCCATTTCCCATCCCCGCCTCCCTGACAAACAGGATCCTCGTCCAACTGCCAGAGGAGACAGCATCCCACCCCACCACCCCGTGAACGCCAGAAATTTTCCATCCAGGATAAATACCGCATGCTCTAGTTGGAACATCAGAATTGCCACCAGTCAGTTAGCAAGCAAGTTTTTATTTTATACAGGAGTAGACACAGCATCCGCAGAGTGAGACTTCACTAAATGCCCAGCACACATGCACACTTACATGCAAAACTCCATTTCTGTAAGGCGGGGCTGGAGGAGGCATGGCACCATCAAATCAAGGGTTGTTTAAACTGGAAAAGACTTCAGAGATTGCCTGGTGCAAGCCTCACACTTTATAAAGGGCAAACTGAGGCCCATGGAAAAGAGACTGGCCAGTGGTCACACAAAGGCTAATGGCAAAGCCAGCCCTCAAGTGTGAATTTCTCCCCAGGGCCTTTTCTGTCACCCCAGGGTAGCAGGGTAAATGGACAAACCTTTAATGTGAGGGAATTTGGAATGTTCATCATTTTGACAGGATGGTACCTGAAGAATCCTGGAGCTTGGCAGAAACTGGGCCAAGAGAGAGAAGACATTGAGGAGAGGCAGCCAAAAAGCTGGGAAGGGTACAGGACAGAGAGAGTGGGAATTCCCAGAAATGAGGTTTGCCCACCTCGTAAATCCCCGCAAGCCTTACAATGCTGCCTTATAATCTTTCCTATCATTTCTCCCCGAGAGAGGGATGCTCTCTAATTGAATCATATTCGTCCATTGCCAGCAAATTTATCTGGTGTGAGAGGAATCCATCTTTGGAGACAGGCCACCTTCTCTTTCTGGGTTCTTCTGCTTCAATCACCTGCCAATTTCCCTTCTCCCTTCTGCTGCCAAAAGATGTGCACAGACGTACATACTCACTCCCACAACCAAATATCTCTATCGTCCAAGACAGAATTCAACAAGCTCTTTAACTCCTAAGTTCCCTGTTCTCCAGATCCCAATAAGGAAGGCAATTTGGGTTGATTTGCTCGCACAAAAAAGAGAAGAAGAATTTAAGAATAGCTTAAAGTGACAACTCTGAGAGCTACCAGAAGAGCAAACCAAAGAAGTGAGTCTGTAATGGGAGAAGTTCAGGACCACGATCATTTCTAAGAAGAGACCGACAAAGAAAGAGGGCTAGCGTTCTCAGCAGGCTTCAGATTATACCGTGTCAGGAAGAAAGATGACACTGTTTATTACAGACTAAGTAATAGGTACTATGCAAGGTGTTTTACAAACTTCATGCGCTTGAATTCTTTGTGCACTTGAAGGAAGGGATTTATATTCCATTCTATAGGTTAAAGAAAGAAACTCACAGATGTTCTGTAATATGCCCAGCGACAGACAAATAGAATTTGAACCCATGTCTCCCTAAGTTCCATAACCAGTCACAATGCTTCACTCTAAACACCACAAGAGAATTCTATTTTGCCCTTTGTCCACTATTGTATCTCTAACAATTAGCACAGTGCCTGGCATATAACAGCTCTTCAATAATCGCTGATGAAGGAATAAGTAAATAAATAAACAAGCAAGCAAGCCTGGCCTTCGATGAGTGAATTTATTCAATAAGCACTTACTTAATAAGTACTATGAGCTGGGCCCTATGCTGCCTTCTGTGGACGAAGAAAAGAATAAAATATGCTTTCTGCCTTCAAGAAGCTTACAGTCTGGCCATCCAAAGGCATGAATATACACAAATCCATAAAGGAAAACACTGACAGATTGCACTATAGAAAATGCCAAAATCTTTTATAAAATAAATAGCCAACTGCAGTAGATTGAAATATAATGGTCACAATAATTTGCATTTCCTTCCATTGAGAAGTGAAATCTACTTCTTTACCCCTTGAATCTAGGCTTGGCCATGAGACTATCCTTGACCAATGAAACATTAGCAAATGTGACAAAAACAGAGGCCTTAAAAGTGCTTTTCCCCTGGGCCTGCCCCCTCCTACTGCTCTATGGGACCCTGAGACCACCATGAGGAAAAGCCCAGACTAATCCACTGGAGGATGAGAGACCACATGATAGAGACATGAGCCATTCCAGCTGAGGCCCAATAGACCAAATGCCAGATATGTGCATTAACCATCCTAGACCATCCAGCCCCAGCCAAGCCATCAGCTGACTACAGATATCGGCCAATCCACCCTAGATCAAAGAACTTTCCAGCGGACCCACAGAATCTAAGATATAATAAATGTTTGTTGTTTCACCATTACGTTTTCAGATGACTTGTTACTCAACAAAAATTAACTGATACAATAATTACCATATGAAATGATAATTAACTTGACTACAAATCCCAAAACACAAACTAAAAGGACATCTCATTATTCGTCTATCAAATTAACTAACAATAGAGAGGGTCATAATGTCTAGTGCTAGCAGATAAACAGGAAGGTTTACACCATTGGTGTAATAGATAAAAAGGCCAAATGGGAAAAATATTGTTATGGATAAAACTTAAAGAGATAATACGTATAATACATAAGTAAATTCTATAAATTAATAAATCAGTAGTAATTCACAAAGGAAGATACACAAATAGGCAACTGTAGTAAATTGGAAAAAAGGGTCACGATATTTCTAATACTCCTTGGAAATGCATTTCTGGGACATGCTTGCAAATCTATAGTTGTAAAGTTACATAAAAGCTAACCCTAATTCATCACATTATATGTCAGGCAATTTTCCACGTGTGTAACATGTAATAACTTAATCCTCGTGGAACCTTATGGAATAGGCACTATGATTATCTTTTACAGATTATTTTACAGAAAAGGAGACTAAGACAAAAAGAGGTTAAATACTTGGTCATTGTCATACAAGTAATTAGTGGTAGAACTGAGATTCAAATTTAGGAACACTGATTTCAAAACCCACCCTTTTAATGACTAAACGATACACATATTACACTGGTTCGTATCAAAAATGGATCTTCTAACAATTCAGTGAAGAAAGTTTAGTCTTTTCAACAACAGTGTCAGAACAACGGGACATCCATATGCCAGAAAAAAAAAAAGCCCTAAACTAAAACCTCCCACCTTGTACAAAAATTAAATGAAAATGGATCATGTAAAATGTAAAAATATAAAACTTTTGGGATATGGGAGAAAAATCTTCATGATGTTGGAGTTAGGCAGTGAGTTGTTAGCTATGACACCAAAAGTGAGATCTGTAAAGAAAAACATTGATAAATTGGATTTTATCAAGATTTCAAACTTTGGTCTATGAGAGACACTGTTAAAATCAAAATACAAACTACAGACTGGGAGAAAACATAGCTGACAAACAACTTACATCCAGAATATATCTTAAAACTCTCAAAACTTAACAGTAAGAAAACAAACAATTCAATTTTTTTAATGGGCAAAAGATTAGAGACACTTCAACAAAGAAGATATGTGGATGGCAAATAAGTACACAGAAAGATGGTCAGTATCATTATCCACTAGGAAAATGCTAATTAAAACCATGTGAGACACCACTGCACACCCATTAGAAAGGCTCAGAAAAACCCTGACAATACCAAGTGCTAGCTAGAATGTGTAGCAACTGTAACGCAATCACTGCTGGTGGTATGTAAAATGGATGGTCCAGTCACTGTGGAAAATGGTTTAATCATTTTTTATAAAGTTAACTATACATTTATCACATCACCCGGCAATCCCACTCCTATGTATTTACCCTATAGAGATGAAAAATTTATGTTCATACAGTGAATGTTTATAGCAGCTCCATTTATTCATAATCACCCCTAACTGGAGAAACTCAAATGTTCTTCAACAGACAAACGCATAAACAGCCGTTGTACATCCAGACAACGGAATACTACTCAGAAATAAAAAGGGGTTAGACTATTAATACTTGTAACAATATGGCATTATGCTGAGTAAAAGAACCAATATAAAAAGGCTACATACTGTATGAATGCCTTTATGTAACATTCTGGAAAAGGTAAGCCTATAGGATGAAGAGCAGATGAGTGGTTGCCAGGGATTAGGAGTAGTAGGAGAGATGTGACTAAAAAGGGCAGCACAAAAAAGATTTCAGGGGGTGATGGAATTATTCTCTATTCTAACTTGGTGGCAGCTGCATTAAAACTCATAAAGCTGGGGCTTCCCTGGTGGCGCAGTGGTTGAGAGTCCGCCTGCCGATACAGGGGACACGGGTTCGTACCCCAGCCCGGGATGATCCCACATGCCGTGGAGCGGCTGGGCCCGTGAGCCATGGCCGCTGAGCCTGCGCAGTCCGGAGCCTGTTGCTCCGCAACGGAAGAGGCCACAACAGTGAGAGGACCGCCTACCGCAAAACACAAAAACAAAAACAAAAACTCATAAAGCTGTACACACAACATAACTTAACTGTATTTTAATTTTTAAAATTATAGTAAAAAGGTATCCTCCATAATTACCAATACAGATATGCAAAGATACGGCAAGAATATTCACTGCAGCCTACAGCCTCGACTGGAAGCAACACAAAGTTCATGAACGGGAGCACGGCTAAATAAATGATGGTTCATACATTTAATTGAATATTATGTTTGCATGGAATTATACCTTTGATATATTAAGTGAAGAAAAGATGCAGAACAGTATGTTTGATCTCATTTTTGTCAAAATATTGAGAAAAGCCTAGAAGTCACACACCAGTAGTGGTACTTCTGGCTAATGAAATTGCCAGGCTCAGGGATCAGGGGTGGGGTGAGGAGGAAGGGCAGATGTTCACTTATTGTTTTACATATTTAGTATTGTCTCTCTTTTGTAATATTAAAATGAAGACTTTTATTATAAAAACACATGCAACTCATCAATCTAATGGCAGTTTTTTGCTTAATTATTTACACATCTGTCTCCTTCCTTAGACAGTGAGCTCCCTGAAGAAAAGACCTCTAGTTTGTTCATCTCTAGCTCCTAGCACCAAGCACTGTGTTTGACAGACCGTGCATATTTTTAATATATTTAAGTTGAATTTGAAGAAATCAACAGTAATTGAAAGTAGAACATCTTTTTTTTCTTTTTGGAATTTTAATTATAAGTCCAAGAATGCTCCTTTGACTAAATTTTGATGTAAATTATCTTGAAAAGATCTTTGTTTACTGACTCTTTTTTAAATTAATTTCTATTGGAGTATAGCTGATTTACAATGTCGTGTTAGTTTCAGGTGCACAGCAAAGTGAATCAGTTATACATATACATATATCCACTCTTTTTTGGATTTTTTTCCCACATTGGTCATTACAGAGTATTGAGTAGAGTTCCCTGTGCTATACAATAGGTTCTTATTAATTATCTATTTTATATATAGTGAAAGTAGTACATCTTAAACCCAGGTGACAATTCTGTGAATTGTTATTAGCCTGGCACCATCAACAGGATAGTGGAGTAGTTAAGAGCTTTGGTCTTGACGTTCTGTCTCATTTTCCTCATCTGTAAAATGGGAGAATAACCTCTAAATCATTGACTTTTTAAAAAATTTATTTATTTTATTTATTTATTTTTGGCTGTGTTGGGTCTTCGTTGCTGCACGTGGGCTTTCTCTAGTTGTGGCGAGTGGGGGCTACTCTTTGTTGCAGTGCGCAGGCTTCTCACTGCGGTGGCTTCTCTTGTCGCAGAGCACGGGCTCTAGACACGTGAGCTTCAGTAGTTGTGGCACGCGGGTTCAGTAGTTGTGTCTCACAGGCTCTAGAGCACAGGCTCATTAGTTGTGGCACACGGGCTTAGTTGCTCCACGGCATGTGGGATCTTCTCGGGCCAGGGATCAAACCCTTGTCCTCTGCATTGGCAGGCGGATTCTTAACCACTGCACCACCAGGGAAACCCTAAATCATTGACATTTGTGTAAAGAGCTATCTGTATTAGCATGACATGAAGCCAGTTTGATCAAGTTAATCTGTATGAAAATATGGTCTGTGTTAGCCCCAGAGGAAGGGTTTTTTTTGTTTGTTTGTTTGTTTTTAATTTTTAAGTCATCTTGGAGCTAAGTCACCCACAGAAGGAAGAACTTCTAATGGCTTTGTGTCCTGCTGTGTGACCACCCTCCCACACACTTCAAACCCACATGAGCAGGAAACAGGCTGATCATGAGCTAAGGAAGATTCCCTGTGTTTCCTTCTAAAATCCTTTGATTGCTGCCCCCTTTCTTACAGGACTGACCTTAACAGGAAACCAAATCTCTGTACATGCAAGTGATTCTGGAAAAGCAGTTTCACAACCAGCTTGGTGGTGTGGAGGGAGCCTTGGAGAGAGAGATGAGGGGGCTACTCAGAGATGGACACAAGCTGTCACTCCATGGCCCTCTGCCAGCTAACCCTCGGGAAGACCACTGACCTAGCCCAAAGGCCTCCCACCGTGTCCCTGGACCAGAGAAACTTCCTTACATTTTCTTCCTCATCTTTAAAAGTGAGAACTAGGGACTTCCCTGGTGGCACAGTGGTTAAGAATCAGCCTGCCAATGCAGGGGACATGGGTCCGAGACCTGGTTGCGAAAGCAACTAAGAAAGATGCCGCGGAGCAACTAAGCCCGTGCACCACAACTACTGAGCCTGTGCTCTAGAGCCCGCGAGCCACAACTGCTGAAGCCTGCATGCCTAGAGCCTGTGCTCCGTAACAAGAGAAGCCACCGCAATGAGAAGCCCGTGCACCACAAGGAAGAGTAGCTCCTGCTCACCACAACAAGAGAAAGCCTGCGCACAGCAACAAAGACCCGACGCAGCCAAAAATAAATTAAATAAATAAATAAATACATGTATTAAAAAAATAAATAAAAGTGAGAACTATACTCCGATAAATTTTTTTTTTTAAAGTGACCCTCTGCACAGTCTATAGCTCTTCTACTTTGCTTCACTTTACTCTTAGAGCAGGACAGTAGCTCTGTATTCTGAAGCACCACCCCCACCACTGACTAACCAATGGGGTCATGATCTTAGCTCAGTAGTGAAAGAGGGCTCAGGGACCCTCTAGCCTCATTTCATTTAGTTTAGGAATTCCTTTATTACAATTCTGGAATCTATTGTCCTCTGGGCGTTACCTGAATTATTTCTGTGACTGGAAGTCTCCTATTTGGGAAGCAGCTTGTGAGGCCATATTCCCTCCCCTCCATCAAAAAAAAAAAAATCTTGCGTACTTCCAAAGTACAGATTCATTTGCCAGGTAGAATTCCAACTATAAAATTTATGTCAGTTTTTCCCCTATCAAACTGCAGGCCTGAATGTCTCAAGAGGTGCTAATCTATGTGTCTTTGTTAAGAGAGGCTTCTTGAAAAACCCTGAGTATCATAGTTAGTGTCATCTCCTTGGGCCACAGTGGCAATGACATCATTCCAAACATGTTGGGAGCTCTTCTCAAGGAATCGTCCTTGGAATCTGCACAAGCCATACTGCTTAACTGCATTGCATGAGCCCTCCTCCAATGCTTCTTTTATTTCCCCATCAACTGGCGAACACTTGCTTAGCCTCCAAGGCTTAGCTCATGCTCTCACACACTCTGGGGAGCCTCCCAGATGCCACAGGGCAGAGGCTGTTGTCTTACAGACTGCACAGATATCTAGTAGGCATGGCAGTGTGACAGGCCACGATCCTACATACAGCAGCTGCCTGGGAGTTTATCACTAATGGCTTAGGAAAACAGCTCCTCCTTTATCTTCCCAAGTAGACAATCTAAGATCGACTGAGACTTTTCTGGCAGCAAGGAGACAGAGCCTGTCTGTGCAGTCATTTGAGGGAAAACAGTCCAAAAACATGAAAGCCAAGAGGGAATTTCATTACATGTTTGAGTCAGATACTCTTGGCATAGGCTGGGTCCATTTTCAAGTCAAAGTCAGTATAAAATGTAAACGTCATCGGGTAAGAGTCTCGCTTTCTAAGCCCAAGACATGTTCCGTTTCTTCTCTTCATTTTGACAAGGGGTGCCCTTCACCAGCTGCTCTGCAACCTCCTCCACCCAGCTCTGGGACCATGGAGGTTACCTGTGACCTGCTGGGTTCAGCTACAAGGGGGATCCAGATGGAGACAGGAGGGTGGTAGGCGAGTGTGATCAGGGTGTTTATTCTCCCAGGTCTTCACCACCCCACTGAGCCATCTACAGAAGCCACAACTTGGTGGGGAGTCTTCTCATGCCACTGCTCTATCAGGGTTTGAGAACCACTCCTTCCTCTTGTACCTTCAGGTCTATACGCGTTTCAAGAATCACTCATGTTTCAGTCGTTCCCTTTATGTAAATGAAATTTTGTGTTGAGGTCTGAGAATTAACCAGATAAAACCATGCTTCCTGTGTCTCGGCAGGGAGACAGGAGCCCAGCTCGGTACCTGCTCCCCCCACCCTTGACAGCTCCTCAGGCACCTCCCTAGACAGGCTATTTCTTTAAGAAGCACAGTTTGCAAATGACTGCTATCAAGTATTTGCTAGTTCTGCTTTGCAATAGCAGTGTGTCAGTTACACATAAATAATTCCTAAAATTATTAGTCGTAATATAAGAGCTATAAATTATTAAGTACCTACCACCTTGTGGATACTTTAAATACATTGTTGTACCTCATTTTCACAATGACCATATGCATTAGTCATTTATATCTCATATCACAGATGAGGAAACTGACTTAGACAAAATAAGCAACAGTGATGACTAAATGAGATCTTAAATGTAAAACATCCGGAACAGTGTTAGAACTCATGTCTTCCTTTTCCTTGATAGAGAGCTTGACACAGTAGGTTCTTCATATGTATGCACTGTTTGACTGGGTATACATTTGCCTTAGTACCTTGATCATCCCAGTAGAAAAGTGTAAGCCTATGAATCTTAAATAGCAGTTTTCCTTTGGATCTAATTTCCCATTCATCCTTCTTGCCAAGACTCAGCAAGTGGCCATGGCCTTAGCCCAGAGATTATAGCTTGAGCAGCACTATGGAAGACTCCATTTCCGTCTTCACAGTGATCTCACCAACTCCCAAGACTTCAGTTATCACCTGTTCCAAGTCTCGGTCTCTAGTTCCAACCTCTTCCCAGCTATAAAACATGTTATAAACAGGCCTCCTGTTCACCTAGGTAGGCGTCTCAACTGCGATATGTCTAGAATGAACTCGGCATCTTCCCCTCTCTTCACCTTCTCTCTCTCCTGATCTCCTAATTCTCCATCTTTCTAACCACAGATACTTGAAAACTCTGAGTTATTGTCAACAACTCTCTCTCCCTCACTGTTTACAGTGATTGGATAATCACCATATTCTGCCCATTCTAGCTCAGTACTATCTCTCACATTCAACTCCTTTTCACACCCTCATTCTCTCTCACTTGAACTCCTGCAAAATTTTGGTGCCATTGTCTCTTTAGCCCCAAATGCTCTACAGGCTTTCCTTTCCTAGCCGTTGATGACATTGTTCCTTCTGCCGAGGATGACCTTCCCTACATATATTTATCTGTTCAATTCCAATCTCTTCCAAGATTCAATTCAAATCTCAATGGTAATAGGAACTTATTTTCTATTATTTTGCACAGTTCAAAAAATAAAGTTCAAGTCGGCAGACTGTTGTAACTGAAAATTCAAACCCACTACACCTGTTTTTTTAGTGAACAAAATTAAAGAAAACAAAGGAATTTAAGGTACCCAAATGTGAGGTGATATTTAATTAATTACATCGTGAAATGGAAATGTATATCTTAATAATGAAGTCTGGATCTCAGCTTTAAAATGACATCTGACTAGCACCTTTGATGTAGGCTTTCTCAACTTTCTCCTAAAGACATGGGGAAAAAAAAAAGAGAGAGAGAATTTCAAATACCTACAGTGCTAACCAAGATTGTCAATCTACCTATTGTCAGCACCTAGTAACCACAAAGACCAATAGGATTAGATAGAGAAAATGAATTTTCATTGTTAAAATATTTTTAATGTCAGAAATTCCTCTTAAAATTAAAAATATATGCTGTAAAAAGTAACTTGGATCTTAAATTCTGGATTAAGAAGGCAAAGAATTTGAAGGGAAAAGGCAGGAGGAGAGAAAGTTAACATGTGCTGAGTCCCTCACTGATACACTGATGTTCAAAGTATGGTTTCACCATTTACTGTTATAAACAGAGGAGTATAGGTTAAAGAGTGTTTTTGAAAAACATAAGGGTAAACCACTAATAAAATAAAAAACAGGAGGCATACGCCAAAAATGACTAGAGAAGATAAATGTAAACAAAATGTAGACCAAGTAAGCAAATGACAGGAAAAAATAAAAGACTAAAAGGAAACAGCAGGAAAGTATATAAAAAAATCAAAGTACAAAACCAAATGTCAGACGTTAAGATTAAACATATTATCTGTGATTTGAAGATATTTAAAATCACCTATAGAATGACAAATACTCTCAGAAAAAATGAAACCTTCCAAGATGATGCTTAAAACAAAACCTTGAAAACAAAGATATGGGCAAAGAACTTATCAAGAAATGAAAAGAAAAAAAAATGATGAAAGAGAAGAAAACAAAGGTAACAGTATTAGTTTCAGACAAGTGGATAGAAGGCATGGAATGGGATAAAACCTATTACATACACTGATAAAAAGTAAAGTCCATAATGAAAGCATAGTGGTTATGCATCATTGTGCTATAAATCATATAGAATCAAATACAGAAAAAAACTGGTAAAAGCAAAAAGAATGTGAGAAAAGCACAATAGTTCTGTGCTTTATACCTCTCTCAAATTTTGACTAATGGGGCTTCCCTGGTGGCGCAGTGGTTGAGAATCTGACATGGGTTCGAGCCCCGGTCTGGGAAGATCCCACATGCTGTGGAGCAACTAGGCCTGTGAGCCACAACTACTGAGCCTGAGCATCTGGAGCCTGTGCTCCGCAACAAGAGAGGCCGTGATAGTGAGAAGCCCACACGCCGCGATGAAGTGTGGCCCCCGCTTACCACAACTAGAGAAAGCCCTCACACAGAAACGAAGACCCAACGCATCCAAAAATAAATTAATTAATTAATTTAAAAAAATTTTTGGACTAATGAAGTTGACTAAAAATCAAACTACAATTTAGTAATAATTAGACATATGTGTAGTTATATATGTATCTTTCAGATATATATAACTCTATACATTAAAATATGGAATTTGCCTTTTTTTTCCCCAATCACCCCTGCAGTACTTATCAAAATTGAGTATATCCAATGGAGCAACACATTTAATAGGAGTGAGAGTTCTAAAGATCAGTGGCAAAGGTAAAAGTTGTGTATACATGACACTACTCTTGACAATCCTTTAAATCGGTCATGAAGGATAATGTGGAAGTATATCTTCTATGCACAAATATAACAGCTAGGTTTTCCTCCAGCACTGGGACAGATCACTGTTGCTTTGGATAAGAACCAGATAAAGCAGTTGGCTGGAATACAGGAACCAGGCAGCACAAAAAGTATTTACCTCCAAACACGGGGGTCACAACTGGAGCATGAGAAGCCACAGAACAGGGACCAAGCTGTCTATGAAGTGAAAGGGCAACTGAAATCACATGCACTATTTTATATTTGTAGATCTTTTAGACCAAACAGGTATAGTTGAACCTGCTTAACTTAACTTGGCATGGCTCAGAGGTGATATTCAAAGTATTTAGCAACCTGGGCCCATGAACACTGATCTGGGTAGTGAAAAAGGTTCTGAAAGACCCTGATGGGCCAGATATTAACACTTTAGTTGCTGAATTGTGAAGTGGTCCAGAGGTCCTGAGGGAGTGACTTAGGCAGCCAAAGTGGCAGGTCAAGGGGAACTTAGGAGACCCAAGCCGCAGTTATTTACCAGATGGCACAGAATTATTTCACTCTTCTAACAGCTGGTACAGATGAACCAGTACTACACAGTGGAATATCAGCCCTGCTGTAACTCATGCTATCCTAGACACACACACACACACACACACACACACACACACACACACACCCCTCAGTGAAGTCCAACAAAGGGAAACTGTCTTTGCAATAATCCCAAATCACAACAAAACAATCCCACACCACACACAATAAATCAAGTTTAACAACATATCATTGAACAACAACAACAAAAAAGAAAATCAACCCGCTAAAAATCATAAAGCAGTATTCTAAATAATCATTAATTCTCAAAAAAAAATAACTGAAAAGCACATGAGAGGGGCTTCCCTGGTGGCGCAGTGGTTGAGAGTCCGCCTGCCGCTGCAGGGGACGCGGGTTCGTGCCCCGGTCCGGGAAGATCCCACATGCTGTGGAGCGGCTGGACCCGTGAGCCATGGCCACTGAGCCTGCGTGTCCGGAGCCTGTGCTCCGCAACAGGAGAGGCCACAACAGTGAGAGGCCCACGTACCTCAAAAAAAACAAAAAAAAACCACATGACTTGTTAAGAACCCTACTTTCAAAACTGCTACAATGAGTCCAAAACTACTTTTGGAGACAAATTTATAGCTTTAAATACTTTTCTTGTTAATGAGTATTTAAAAAACCAAGAAATGTACTCAGGAAACATTTGTGAAAGAACTAACAAGACTTAAGAAAGTCAGGGAGAAAGAAAAACTAAAGCTAAATAAGAATATTAATAAACTTAAAAATAGAAAAAGGAGAATTCCGAGAGCTGGTCCTTGGTGTGGGTAAAATTTACAACAGCAAGCCTCTGAAATCTATTTAGAAACTAAAACTGAGAGTAAAACAAGAAGTAAAATAGCTCTTGTGGAAAAGATGCTTTAAATCATAAGAAAATCTCATGTATAATTCTCAGCTAATAAATTTGAAAAATATACATATAATGATTAGGAGATATAAATCCTTAAACTCAAACTTATGAAGCCTGAATTATCTCATCAAAAATTCACAGGGCCAGCTGGTTTTGCTGATGAGTTTATGTAATACAAAAAAAAATTTTTTAATAGAAAGCTACCAGTTCTTTACAGCTAGTAAAATCCTATTACCTAACATAAAATAGCTGAAAAAAGAAAACTACTCCTTATCTCACTTGTGAAAAGGCAAAAAATCCCAAACAAAATATTAGCAAATCAGTTCAGCAGTTTATTAAATGATTCTTCTACAGATACTATGGGTTTATCCTCAGAAGGCAAGAATGGTTTAGTGTATCACAATTGCCTTAGTATATCACTTATTACTTAACAGCCCAACGTGAAATGTATAGGACTTATATGAAAATATCTATGAAATTTTACCAAAGATAAAAAAGATTTAAAGACATGGAGAGATGTTCTGTATCCTTCAGTGGAAAAGCACAATCTTGGAAAGATGATAATTCTTCCTAAATTAATTTATAAATTTAACATAAACCCAATAAGTGACACAAAGAGAAAGAGAAGAAGAAAAGATAAAGGCCAAGCAGTATGATGGGCAGCTGAAGGACTTTAATAAATAGGCTAGTGTGATATTCGTGGTGGAGTTGTTTGGATTGCCACAGTGCAAACCTCATCTTTTTCTCAACTCAGGAGTTACATGCGTTATACTCACAATGCCTTATCTGTCTGCATGCCTCTGTGTTTGTGATTATGTCTGTCTGTACCTGTGTGTCTGTCTGCATGCAGAAAAAATTGTTGCCATTTTTATTTTTAATTGAAGTAAAAGGCTGAGCTACATGTCGAGGCTGACACCAAGTTCAACAGAGACCACACGTGTAGAAGTGAGCAAGGGAGTGCATGCATTTACTTAAATCAAAACTGAAGCCAGAGCTCAGTGTAGGAGGCAACCATGGGAATGTAAGTGCACTGGGAATTCCAGGGGAAACCTGGAGGAGGGCATTTGAATTCCCCAGGGAGAGATATAAAATTCAATCTTATCTAGAAAATGTTAACCGTGGCTATCTCTGGATGGTGGTATACTGTATACACAAAGTTAAAAGATAAACATTTAAAAAATTGAATTCTTTGAAAGGAAAGCAAGTGACTTGTGCTCTACACACTAAGCCTTGGATTTACAGTAGTGTCTTTCATCATGCTGAGGTGTCAAAACTGCCTTCTGTGTGTCCATGTGCCCTGCACAGGGTTATATTTATCTCAGAGCAGATCACATTGCAGTGGAGCGCTGGGAAGCTTAGCATGGCTGAGCAGCAGAGAGATGCAGTGTGTGGTCAGAGGCTAGGGAATCAATCACCTTGTGTGTGAACCCCAGATCTGCCACGTATTACTTGTATAATACAGGACCATATACAAATTACGTAGGCTTCTGTGCCTCAGGTTGGTCATCTGGAAAATGGAGGTGATGATACTTACCTCTAAGCACTTCACTGAGGATTAATAAATGTATAGCTCTACACACTATGAAAAAATCTTTTGTAAATTTTATGAATGATGTGTGTGGCAAATAGTGGAACAGTCAATAAACAGTGAGGATAATGATTTATGATTTTCTAAAGTTGTGGGACTAATGAAGAGGAAATGGGGTTTGCTCCTCTGCAAAATAGTCACAACTGTATCCTCCTGAGGTGTGATCCTGCCTGCAGAGCTAATCACAGGGAAAAGCTAACATTTTTAGTATTATTTTCATCTTATATCCAAAGGAAATGAGGTCCCGAGAGTGAGCTAATGAATACTACCCAGCACAATAATGGTGGAGTAGCACAAGGATCCTTTTTAAAATTTATTTCACATCCTTTTTTCCATGTAGTAACACACGAGAGAAGCAACACAAACATGGGCAAGAAATGAGCTCAGTTAGCCTGATTGGTCTCTGGACGCCGGGAACTACATTCTATCCAAGTCCTGGCATTCTGGGCTGCACTGCTAAAGCTCCCATCTTCATTTGTTAGCTCTTCAAATGGACTTGACTTCTAGTAGAGGCCATAAAATTTTAATCTGTGGTTTTTTTTAATGATGAAATCTGACTCCATCTATAAGTGACACACATTTATAGTCTAAAGTCATCAGTGGGAAACAAGATTTATCATGTGTTCTACAAACTGAAGTCCAAAATCCCTGGATTCAGAATTTTAAAATGTGACTAATCTGCTGAAGTCCTAGGTTTCAAATAGAATTTTTGATTCTCCTAATTTTGGCTGCTAGAGGAGTCAAAAATTGGATTAAACTGACTTTAGTTCTTGGACTGTAGAACGTACAGTGTATTCAAAGGAAGCCAGAATGTTTGCTCTATTGCGTGTACTTGAAATTAAAACTTGATTGTTGAGGCTAGTGTGGCTAATTTCAAAATTTTAACGTTTGAAAGGGAGGAACGCTCCAATGGTCAACTTAAAAAGAAATAACCACACATTCAATAATCTCCCCCAAGAGTCTTCAGGTTTTTCTTTTCCTTTTTTTTTTTTGGCCCTGCCACAAGGCTTGCGGGATCTCAGTACTCCGACCAGAGATCGAACCCAGACCCCCTGCAGTGGAAGCGCCCTAACCACTGGAGCTCCAAGGAATTCCCAGACTTCAGGTTTGTAGGCAGTACATCTCACAGAGTAAATGAGACGATGTTAACTCTCTAATTCAAGTATACATAATATTAATATCCATGCAATAACAGTTCATCCACCCAAAACTCTGCTCTCTAGCAAACAAACTTCAACATAACGCTGACAAAAATCAATGTTACAAAGTTCATGACTTAAGATGCATCCCTTTTACTCCTAGAAGAGTCTCAAACCTCCATTCAACACCTTACCAGCCTTTACATAGGCATGATTATCCTGTTTCCAGTCTACAACAAATAGAAGAAACAAACTAGCTTGCCACAGCTCACACTTCAGTTTCAAGACCTGTACTTTGAGCCACTACTGATTTAGCCAATAATTCCTCATACAAGATACCGGTCTATCACTCCCAGCTCTGGGCTGTTTTGCCAGAGCAAATCCTACAACTTATGCCAGCGGTTCCCTAAGGTGCTTTTGTGTAAGACATACTTTTAACAAATGTCATATCATAGAGAAGATAATATGTGAACTAAATAGAGTAGAGTTACTCTGGGTGAAGGTGGGGCAAAGGAGAGGCGTAGGGCCCAGAGACGGACAGGCACAGTCTGCACCCTCACCAGCTATGGCAGCCGCATGGCCCCTCCTTGGAACACCCAGAGCTCTATAACACAAGTGTGAAAGCCACTGGCCTACAGCCGTGGGAGATTTGTAGAAAATCAGACGTACTCAGGTAATTAGTTTTGATATAAATACCAAAGAGCAGCAATAAGCTGAGAATACTGGCTCTCGGGTTTGGACATGTCACATGGCCACTAAAATTACAAAGGAAACCATGGTGGAAGATTGTGGAGAGCAGTGGCGGGCTGCATCCCTCAGCTTACTCAATCTCAGTTGACGGTGGCTCCCAAGGTTGATAAGGAAGATGGTGACGGGAGAGCTAAAGACAGAGCCAGAAGTCACACCACGTTGAAAGATGCCCTTTGACACCAGGCATTCTTGGACATTCCCAACTATTTCATGACCCTAAAAACAAGCCATGACTCTTTTCTCTATTAACAAATAATAGCTTTTCTTTACTAACAAAGAGTGTGTGTATGACACTCAAATCCCATTTCCGATACTTAAATCCTCATCCCTCACACTTCCCTGAATCCTCACTCCATCTCTCAGGGTTAAGTCAAGTAATGAGAAGAGGTCCAGGGATAAGAGGAAAGTATTTGTTTCATACACTACTTGATTGTAATGTGGCAGCATCAGAAGACTTGGGTTAGCTCTGTGACTTCACTTTCCATGGGGTCTCTTCCGGCTTATGGTCAATGATCCCGTGGTTGAGACCTTTATTTTTCTCTTTCAGTCCCCATGACAAAAGGGAGTTTGCACAACTGGGTTTATGTTTAAAGGTGATAATTAACAGATGTTAAAACCAAACAATCAAATCTGTCTCTCTCTCTGTATATATACAAACACACATGTATACATACATATATATACACAGAGAGAGAGATATGATATATATCCTATATCATTAAGAAGTGTGTTGAGTTAACTATAGTGGCTGGATTTTTAAAATGTTTTTCTGTGTACCCAAATTTTTCTACATGAACATGAATTATTTTTGTGATCAGAAAAATATGTATCTTTAAGGAAGCTAAAGCAAATGCTATAATTTGGAATAACTACCCAGAGTTTTAATCTGTATAGTAGTTTTTATTCCCAAACTTTAAAAATCAACTGAATAGGGCTTCCCTGGTGGTGCAGTGGTTAAGAATTCACCTGCCAATGCAGGGGACACAGGTTCGAGCCCTGGTCTGGGAAGATCCCCTGTGTTGTGGAGCAACTAAGCCCGTGAGCCACAATTACTGAGCCTGCACTCTAAAGCCCGAGAGCCACAACTACTGAGCCCAGTGCTACAACTACTGAAGCCTGCGTGCCTAGAGCCCATGCTCTGCAACAAGAGAAGCCACTGCAATGAGAAGCATGCGCACCGCAACGAAGAGTAACCCCTGCTCGCCACAACTAGAGGAAGCCCGCGCACAGCAACGAAGACACAGCGCAGCCAAAAATAGATAAAAGAAATAAACTTAAAAAAAAAACCAACTGAATACTGTGAAAGAAACATTTCTCATTGTCTTTCCTGGCCTTATTTCAATAAGCCGCCTGCATGTCCCAATAAAAATGTCCAAGGAAGAGATTGTTTCTGGAATCCCTTTTCTGTAATAACTCAGCATTAATTAACATCTTTACAATCATAAACATTTTATGACTCAAAATAGATTGCAGTCCTGATAAATGTGGGTCCTTTTATATTTATTTTTATCTTGTTAGGTGATAACAATTTAATAATAAAAATCAACAGAGTATCTCTAAAACCACAAAAATAATCTATTTAATGGTCCTTTAGACCATTCAGAATATAAATTACTTTAAAATATATCTCCTTATTATGAAATCCTTCTTAAAACACCAGATCAGGCCTATCCAAACATAGTGAGAAAGGAGAAATGGTTAGAAAGGAACATTGTTACTCTTGTTAACATTTTGATATACATCCTTTCTTTTTTTCCCAGAACATATATAAAGAGAAATTGCAGAAACCAACATATATAATTTTTTTGTATGGTAAAAACCAAATACAATTTATCTTGAATTTTTACTTACTCCTATGATAATATCTTAGATCTTACTACAACATTTTGCTTTACAGTGCCACATTTTTATCTAAAAAGCTACAGTGTATGAGAGTGAACACTTAACCAACCCCAGCCATGTATTATTAAGTATTCTCTTTTGTTTTTTAAACTTTGCTAAGTTGATATACAAAGATAGTATCTTACTTTGATTTTATTTTAATTTAGAGGGTGAACTTTTTCACATGCTTATTAGCCATTTGCATTTCCTCCTTTTGTGAATTATTTGTTCCTCTCTTTTTTCTATTGATGTTTTGATATTTTTCTATCAATTCCAATAAGCTTCTTTTATGGAAATATTTTAATCTCTTATACAGCATATTTGTTGCAAGTATTTTTCTTTCGTTCTTTGCCTTTTAATTTTGCTTATGGCTGGATTAACAGTTTACATATTTATGAAGCTATATGTATTGATTTCTATTTTTGTGGTTTCTTCCATTGTTTTTAAACATAAAAAGGCCTTTCCCATATGAAAAGTCAACAAATATTCACTTCCATCTTCTTCTTTTGATGGCTTGATTTTTTTTACATTTACTCTTTAATCCATTTGGAATTTGGTATATGGTAACAGATGGGTTTTTTAAACAATTCTTTTTTTCCAAACAGAAAACTAATTTTCCCAGAGCTATTATTCCTTTCTCCACTGATCTGTGTCCTTTATAGGATATTAAAATTTTATATAGGGCTTCCCTGGTGGCACAGTGGTTAAGAATCCACCTACCAATGCAGGGGATACGGGTTCGAGCCCTGGTCCAGGAAGATCCCACATGCCGCGGAGCAACTAAGCCTGTGAGCCACAACTACTGAGCCTGCGCTCTAGCGCCTGCGAACCACAACTACTGAGCCCACGTGCCACAACTACTGAAGCCTGCGCGCCTAGAGCCTGTGCTCCGCAACAAGAGAAGTCACCACAGTGAGAAGCCTGCGCGCCATGACCAAGTTGCTCACCGCAACTAGAGAAAGCCTGCGTGCAGCAACGAAGACCCAACGCAGCCAAAAATAAGTAAATAAAAATAAATTTATTTTAAAAAATTTATATAAACTCAGATTTGGTTCTGGCCTATCCAGTCTGTTGATTTGTGTGCTTATACCCTTGGCCTGTACCCCACTGTTATTACACTATTATACTCTGCCTTACGATCTAGTAGAGCTATTCCCAAGCTCTTTATTCTTTTTCTCCCCAGAACTTTCTCAACTATTCCTCCTGTTCATTCTTCATGATAAAATTCATAATTATTTTGTTAAGTTTTGAAAACAATCTCTTTTTTTGAATTCTACCTTATATTTATTGTACGTATCATTTACAGGTATCTTCACAAATAGTTCCATTTGGTCCTCAAACTCAGGGTAGACCAGTATATGCTAACCCCATTTTTTAAAAAAAATTTTATTGGAGTATAGTTGATTTAAAACGTTGTGTTAGCTTCTGCTGTACAGCAAAGTGAATCAGTTATATATATACATATATCCGTTCTTTTGTAGGTTCTAGAAAACAATATCTTTTGATGAGAATTATTAGGAAGAAATGTTTAGAACTTAATGTGATGAACATTACAAAACCTTGCTGTGAAATATATAAGAAAACTACAGTAATTAACATTACATATCAGTTTTGTGGAAGAAAACATGACATAAATATATCTTTTCCCCCAAAAGCATCAGATTAGCAGAAATCTATTCATTTATTGAATATCTACTGTGGCTACAACCTGAACTAGGCTCTTTAAAAACTGCAGAAACCATGAATCATATGTCCACAACAAGAAAATCCTTATTCTGTCAGGAATGACCGGCAGGGGCAGTGTTAGGGAGTGGTAACTCATCTGGGACCTTGTACTTTATTGCTTGTGCCAAAATATGGAGGAAGTAGTTTACTGGATGAATACTTGGATAATCCCCTTGGAGTAGGGAATGGAGGGTAGTAAAAACTCCCGAAAGCCAGGCTTGAGTAACAATACAGGGCCTCTGCTAAGATTCCAGAGGAGAAGGGGCCGGACGGCTAGCTGGCTGTTGTTCTGCAGTGCTGTATGCAAACGGCAGTGAAAGTGGAATTGCCTGGAAGAGTAGAGGCAGAGGGAGGTAGGGAGGAGAAACGAGGAGGCTAGGAGCTGGAGAGGAATTTAGCCGGAGGACCAGAGAGTCATCTGCTCGTGAATTTATTATTCTGCACACTAGACAACACAAATCATCTTCTCCTTTGACCCACCAAAAGCTCTCTGTTACTTGCTGATCGACAAAGTTGGATCGTTTCAGGACCTTGTTTGGTGTCTCAGAGTGCTGAGCCTTGCTTCTAAGAGGATGAGAGTAAGAAAAGGCTTGAGGCCATCCAGTCAAATCTGGGCTACACAGTGCAGTGCTGGAGGGGCAGAAATCCTGCCCCCACGAGCCCGTCTGGCTGAGCTGGCTGCACCCAGCCACATGGTTCCATCCCGTCACACCTCCACCTCTACTGCCTGCTGTCAGAAACACCCTCCTGCGTCTGAAAGTCTGATTCCAGCCAGAGGACCCTGATTGCCCCAGACTGAATCTGTGCTTGCTTTCTCTCCTGGGCTTCCCCTGTACTTCCATGGAAACGTTATTGCAGTTTGAGCCGTTTCGGCATTTGTATCAACCGTGGATCCTCACCATTTGTTGATTCCATATCTGTGAATTTGCCTATAATTTATTTACAACCTCAAAATCCACACTCTCGGTGCCTTCCCAGTCACTTGAACACATGTGCAAAGCAGGGAAAACCCTGAGTCCTCAGATGCATCTGTTCCAGACTGAGGTGAAACAACGCATCATTCTACTGGGCTCTCACACTCTAAACCAGTGTCCTTTGGATGGTATATTTGGTGCCACTTTTTCACATTTTTGTGCTTTTTTGGCAAAAGAAACAAATGCAAAACTGGTTTATGTATTGATCAGGTGACAAAAATGTTGCAACTAGTAGAAATCTAACCCAGTTTTGGTGGTTTACAGAATACAACTACTACGAATAACAAGAAGCTACTATATGTCTATCTGCAACTCACATCCCAACAGGAACCTCCGTAGCAGCACGGACTTTATATTTGCTGACCTAGGGTTGGGCAAAGAGTAGGAGCTCAAAAACTGTTAAAGACTAGAATGGGTTAGGAAGAAATGAGATAGGTTGAAATGGGATGGAATGGAACATAGTAACGTTTATACAGCATCTTGGAGACAGGATGCTCCTAGCAGCAAAGAGCTAGTGGCACAGAGATACAGAAGAAATAACGATAGCTGATATTCACTGAGCATTTCTTATGAACCTGCACTTGGCTAAGCATTTGACCTACATGTATTATGTAATCCTCACAACTTTTCAGTGCGGTAACATTATTATCCCCCTTCCACAGGAAGGTGAAAATGACTTGCCTGAGGTCACATAGCTATCACATTGCCGAATGGGGCTCCAGCCCAGATTCACCTGCCCCCAGAGTCGGTGCTCATAGCACCACCTGGTCAAGATGAAAGAGGGGCTTGGTGAGGGTTCTGAACTCATGGACCTCTAGGAGAGGAAGAGGGCCTCTAGCAGAAGTTAGCCTGAGTCACTGGCTCTCCCAGCCTTCCTGAGAAGACAGTGATGCAATTAATGGTGATTTTTTTTTCCCTCCAGCTGGCAAAAACACTGTTTTTTGTTTGATTCCAGAAGCAGCTGGCAGAATTCACGTATTACTCACGATGGAATTACACTCTGCTGATGGTTTATGTACTCTAGAGTCAGGCAGTGGTCAGGGCTGTGTCTAGGACTGTTGTGAGATTACTACAGGCCTCTGAATACGGCTGAGCTCCTGCAGCTGTTGTGTGTTTCTGGCTCCAGTTCCACACCTCTTGGCAGATGGTTTGTGTGAAAAGGTCTGCTGACTCTGGGTGTGAGAGACACAGGGTGGAGGGGGCTGGGAGAACGAAGCAGCACAAAACCAGCCCACGCTGCCTTTTAAGCACTTATAAGCAAAAGAAAGGAATTTATAGATGAGTGATTTGGAGGACCTTCAGAAGGTCACTCCTTTGAGCCCTTCTGCTAGTGGAGAATGGCTGATGCGAGCCAGTGTATCAAGTCAACCCGAACCCTTCCATAGCTGCTCCGGTGGCAAACACCCCAAATATCCTCCATCACCCATGGATGGTGATGGGTGGATGGATAAAATTAGTAACGATCTTAATATTTACCTAGCATTTAAGTTTAAGTATTGTTCTAAATGGTTTACATGAACTAATTCATTTAATCCCCACCACCCCCAGAAAAAAGCTCAAGAGGTAAGTGCTATTACGATGCTGATTTTACAGGTTGAGTCAAGTAACTTGCACCACAGCACAAAGCTAGTAGTGGCTATAGTAGATCAAATTGTTGGCCCCAACTCTTCAGCCCTCCTTGGATCAAACCCTTGCTTTGGCCTCATCATGGGCAGAGTGCAGTTCCCGAACCTTGACTTTGGGAATGACAGTGTGTTGGATCACAGCCTAGGCCTTAAGAAGACTCATTTGCTGTTTTGTTTCTAATGGTGATGTGTTTCTAACATCACCATCAGAACAACATCCCCTGGGCTGATCCAAGAAGGATGAGATACATGTGAGCAGAGTCACCCAGACAACCCACACACGTGCAGCAAGAAGCAGAGCGGCACCAGCTGCTGCAATCTGAAGCAGAACCTCAGAGCTGTGCTCAACAGAGATGAGGCGAGCCGCGAATCACACAAAGACTTACGAGGGATAATAAATGTTGGTTGAGCTACTGGGTTTTGGGAGTAGTTTGTTACACAGCAATAGCTAACCAATTCAATAATAAAACTGGAATGCAAGCCCAGGCAGTCTGACCAAACAGTACATGCATTAAGCTCTAATTTATATTGCTTTCCACACTCTCTGTTAAAGTGAAGAGACAGCCTCTAATGAGCTGAACTTGAGCAAAGTGCTGAACTCCCTGGCCTCAGTGTCGACATCTATAAAATGAGCAGGTTGAATCAAACCAGCATTTCTTAAGGTATCAAACATTAGCTCCATGTGATACTCAAAAAAAAAGGGGGGGGGGATTCAATGATTCTCTTGGAATTAGTATTACGAGAAAACAATTCAATAACACTGGACTAGATCACCTTTTGAGTCTTTGACCGTTCTAATATTTCTCATTCCAGGTAACAGTGTGTGGTACCTCCATGTACCTCCATTACCATGTATTTGTGAAATTAAAATAATTATCTAATTCAGGCAACTTGGGGACAACATCCATGGGAAGGAGAGAATGTCTGTGATGGAAGAGGTTTTTCTCTACTTCCTTCAAACCTTGGCATATTCTCCTAGCACCTTGAACCAACAATGCTGGAGAAGACCTCACCCCTTCTCCTACCAAATCACCCTAGAATCAGGCTTACAGAAAAGCACATGGAAACAGGAAGCTGCCATGCCATGGGACATCTCTCAGAAAGGAATCTATGCTTACTTACTCCACTTCCTCACCTCGCCCTTACTCTTCAACCCAAGCCCTGCCATCCACCGAAAATGCCTTGCAACAATAACTAGTTGCTAAATTCTCTAGTCTCTCTCCTTACGCTGGCTCCTGCCTCTGTAAGTTTTTATGTAGTTGAAACTCCCTCCTCCTTTGGCTTATCTCTTTGAATGCCTTCAGTTTCCTCTTCCTCTACCCGCATCAGCCCTTGACAGAGGTGTTCCCAGAACCACCCTCTCTCCTCTTCTTGGGCAGTGTCATTCCCTCACACAGCTTCATCCTATATCCTGACAACTCCCGTAACTGACTCTGGCCCTGCCCACTCAGCCAACCTCAAACCAAGTTACCTTCTTCCCAGCCCACCTCCCTAGCTTTATTCCCTGTACCCTAAAGGGTAGCCACATAGAACCACTGCACAAACATTTCTTAAACTTTTTATTCCTCATTTTTCATGCTTTTTCCTCTGCCCAGAATACCTTTCCTCCTCACTTCCGCTCCTGCTTTTCCACAAAGTGTAATTCTTCTCGAATGTCACCCTCTTAGTGAGACTCCTGTTCTCTTCCAGAATGACTCCCTCCAGCCTCGATGCTTCCAACATGCACTGTCTGCCTCTAACAGAGCAGAGCTTCTCACCCACCAGACTAAAAGCCACCTGAAGTCAGAGCCCTCTCTTAACCATGCTTGTAACTCTAATGCCCAGCAGATTCCCAGAACATAGAAAGAGCTCAGTAAATGTTAGCTTGAATGAATGCATATAACTGACCTATCCATTCCTCTACTTTGGGCATGGCCTACTATTTTCCTGGCTGACTACTGGGCCTTTTTTTTTTTTTTTTTTTTTTGCGGTACGCGGGCCTCTCACTGCCGCGGCCTCTCCCGTTGCGGAGCACAGGCTCCGGATGCCAGGCTCGGCGGCCGTGGCTCACGGGCCCAGCCGCTCCGTGGCATGTGGGATCTTCCCGGACCGGGGCACGAACCCGCGTCCCCTGAATCGGCAGGCAGACTCTCAACCACTGCGCCACCAGGGAAGCCCCTGGGCCTTTTTTGAGGAACACTCAGTATGCCCAACATGTAAACTAGGTCTTGTCTGTAATTTATTAATAAATGTCCACTTTCCAGGTTTCCTGAGAGGAGCAATATTAGAGTCCAAGACAGTCTTTTGAGACAGGTTGATCACCAAGAGACTCTCTTCCACTTAGTCCATGTCACTAGGATAGTATTAATTATGTGCCCAAATTACTTTTCTATTTTTTATTTGAACATACACACACAAAAGAGTTCTAAAAAGGATTGGCTCTCTCATTCAGTTAGAGCGGTGTCTCTTAAACTGCACTGATGAATATGTCATTTTCATGATTTTTGCTGAGTCTATAGGAGACTTGTACAATTATTCTATTAACCATTCTCTTTAAATTAACTCATCTATTTTTTTCCTTAGCCTCAAATAATGCCAAAATACTCATTAAATTACATGACTGATATGATACATACACACATACATCTATATGTACAAATAATTTTTATAATTAAAAATGTTCTTCCAAGCACCACATTAAATGATCTTTCAGGCCAGCAGTAGTATAGGTAGCACACTTAGGAAAGCACTAGGTCAGAACATTTAATCCAATGCAAAACAAGTTATTAAAGCATTTCTCTTACTGATATGTCAAACACAGACCATAGCTTCGTGGGCAAACCATCAAGTAAACTGTAAATTGTAATTTAATATTCTAAGTACTATGGCAGGGACAAGAACAAGGGTGCCTGTATCCAACACCTCTTGGGCATCAATGCAAACCTTCCCCATTCCAGGTCTTGCTTCAGCTGCTTCTGCAGCCGCAGCTAAACAGAGCTCCACAAGCTTTGAGCAGGTGTAATATCAAAGTAGCTCACACAAAGCCCGTGGGAGGATATCTCACTTCCTCCCTTGGGACTTTCTCTGGCACAACAGCATAGGACCCCAGCAGTAGTTTATCAGCTTCTTGCATCTATATGACCCTTGAATAAAGGGGAGGAGAGCAATGGATGAATGCCCTTGAGTCTCATTTCATAAGGCTCCTCAAAAGGTCTGGAGCACCAGGCATTTGAGGCAGTGGCCAACCTGATAACACATGCTTGTACACTTCCATTCCCCTAGTCCCTCACTCTTGCTCCCTGGGATCACTTCCCAAAAATCTACCTGCACATATGCCTTTGCCTCAGTCCACGGGTTTTTTGTTTGTTTGTTTTGGTGGAATTCAGGCTAAGGCGGGGACCTAATCCATGCAAGAAGGTTAGGGAAGACTTCTTAGAAGAAATGACACTTGATATAAATCTCAAAGCATGAATAAGTCAGGTGAAGAAAAGAAAGTGAAGAGGATATTCTGGGCAGAAGGGACAGTGTACACAGTGTACACAGTGTTCCCAGACCAGGGCTCGAACAAAGGCCTGGATGCTTGAAGGTGTAGTTTTAGAAACTGCAAAGATCCTGGAATGACTGGAATACACCCCCAGTGTAGCCTGAGGGACTAAGAATCACAAGAGCCTGGTGAGGTGGGCAAGACTGGCTCCTGAAAAGTTGCTGACCACAACCAACTACCACCGCCACCCTGCTCTTTGATTCTGGAGTGGTAGCAATGAATAGCAAAATAGGGGGTATTTCAATCAACTCTGGAAGATTAGAAAGTGCCTTCCAGATTCAAGAGGTGCTGGACACAGAGAGGAATTGAGACTAAGAGGAGGAGGAATTAAAGGCAAGATGGTGGTGGAATATGAGCAGAGCTATGATCACGCACACACGCACATACACACAGGTACTCCAGGACGGGTCCAAAAATTCAATAATAAGCTTGAAGTGAACCACACTGCACTGGGAATTGACAATGCCACAGAAAATTTTCAAGGACTAGGAATTAATAGGTTTGGAATAAATGAGGTGGGAACAATCTAGGGCAAAGCATCCTAGAGCCTCTGTTTAGTCAAGACCTGAGAAAACAGGAAATTGGGGGCTGGCAGGAGAAAAGTCGGGAGCACCATCCTGCCAGCTGGTAGGGCCATGGGAAGGAATTCCCTCACCTGCACTCCAGATTTTTAGCAAAAACCCAAGAACGCACAGCTCTAAGTTTTTCTCTCTTTGTCCCTGAGACAAGGCCAGGCTTAGGGTACCAATGCTGAGTTATCCCAAGGGAAGCCAGGGAGCTCCATCTGGCATAGAATAGGAGTTGCCTGCCCTCATGGATGGAGATGTGCTTTGAAAAGATTGGCATAAAGTGACATAAGATCCTCCAGCTTTGTTTAGAAGTAAACAATTTAAGAACATCTGATTTTTATTGAGTGCACATCATGTACCCACACCATACTAAGTAATTTTAAGTAGTATCTTTTAAAATCTTCCCCTAAAACTACACAAATAAGTATTGTTATCAGTCTCGTTTTCTGGAAACCAGCCTGAGGTGACCATGAAGCACTAGCTGGAACACAGTGAAGTGTTTGAAAGAGTCCAGGATTTGGGTTCAGGTCATTCTCAGTTTAACTCTTTTTTTTTAATTAATAAATTAATTAACTTATTTTTGGCTGCGTTGGGTCTTCGTTGCTGTGTGTGGGCTTTCTCTAGTTGCGGCGAGCGGGGGCTACTCTTCGTTGTGGTGCACAGCCTTCTCATTGCGGTGGCTTCTCTTGTTGTGGAGCATGGGCTCTAGGCGCACAGGCTTCAGTAGTTGTGGCTTGCAGGCTCTAGAGCGCAGGCTCAGTAGTTGTGTCACATGGGCTTAGTTGCTCCGCGGCATGTGGGATCTTCCCAGACCAAGGCTCGAACCTGTGTCTCCTGCATTGGCAGGTGGATTCTTAACAGCTGTGCCACCAGAAAAGCCCTCAGTTTAATTCTTGCTGCCATCATTCCTACTGAGATCGTGTGGTCACTCAGTACTATTCATTTTCAAGAGACAGAAAACAACTCAAAATAGCACTAGCAAATAAAGCCAGCTGGCTCCCATAACTGGAAGGGGCAGGGATGGGTCTCCAATCTAAAAACATTGGATCCAGGGCTCAGATAATTTCAGAGTGCCTGTCTGGGTTCTGTTCTCTCTGTCTCTGTCATCATTCTTTCCTATCAAAGACTAGCTTCAAGTGCCAAGGGAAGCTGGCGGCTCCAGGTAAATAGTGTCTTCACTGAAGAAAGAGAACATCTTGCTCATAAATTCCCAGAGAAGAGTCTATCTGGCCCTACTGGGTCATGCACCCTCCATCTGAACCGACCGCTGTCTTCTGATGGACAGGACACTCTGATCAGTGATTGGCAGTCCCATCAATGGAGGGAAAGCATGGTGGCTTTTGAAAACTAGGAATGTTAGGCAGTCCCAAATAATGAATGTCCACAACATTTTAACCTTAGTCAAGTTACAACCTGTGTGAGCCTCAGTGTCACCATGTATTTTTAAAACAAAACAAACAAATAATAATACCTATTGTGTGAGATTGTAGTGAGATATTAAAAATCATATTAGGACTTCCCTGGCAGTCCAGTGGTCAAGGATCCATGCTTCCACTGCAGGGAGCACAGGTTCGATCCCTGGTTGGGAAACTAAGATCCCGCATGCTGCGCAGTGCGGCCAAAAATAATAATAACAAAACTAAAAATAAAATAAAGGAGAAGAATTTTGAAAAATCATATTAAACACTTGGCACATAGCGACGTTCGGCAGATGGTTGCCATTTTTGTTATTCCTGGTACTATTATTGTTTTGCGGTTGTTTTTGACACAGGGATCAGAATTCGAAGCCCATCCCAGATTCCCAGATGTCTAAAGCACTCCTGTCCCCAGGGTGGAGTCCCCTTTGGCTCTGGAGCCAGACGCCTTGCACAACCCAGGCTCTGTGTGCCAAGGTTAAGTTGGTTCACCATCTGACGGCCACGGAGCAGCGAGTGCCTTCCCAGCCCCAGCAATGTCAATACTGCCTTCCTGACTCCGCCTATTGTATCTGGAGGAAAGTGGCCGAGCATTGTCTTCCAGCGCTCCCCCCAGGAAGCATGATATCACCCTCTAACAAAAGCGGGAAAGCTGACAGATCTGCTGAGATGGGTGTGACCACCACACACACCTCACTGGTCAAGCCCTGGGCAGGCAGAGCAAACAGCAGCCACCCACATGCCCCTCAGCTGGCTGCCTAATGGGCTCCTTTTGCTCATCTTTAGGTTTTCTCCCTCTCTTTGTTACGTAACGTGCGTACCACGTTAGACATGGTACCACTAGGCAGTGGGAACGCACTCCCTCTAATCAACAGATGTGTTGAAAAGAGTCAGGACTCTGCCCATCTGGCAGATCCATGTCTCCACACCTGCCCCTGCAGCCTTCGGGAAGAAACACAGGGAGAAGGATGGTCAGAATCCTGAAGGGACAAAAGGAGGCAGTGGGGGAAGGATGTAGAGGAAAGCAGACAAGGCTCAATCTAAAAAACATTCTGCACGTGTGATGCGAGTTGAGGAACAGTCTGGCTAGACCGGTGGGAATCGGGTTATCAGTTTAAAATTCCAGAAATAAGGGAGGCAACTTTAGACATTCCCTTTCTTGAAAGCTGGGAGTGATGCTAGCTGATCTTCTGACACCCTTCCAGCTCTGGCAAGTAATGCTGTCAGTGCAGCTGGCTCTCTGTAAAATAACACACCTGCAGTCTTGTGCCCCCATGCCAAGCCCAGAGGCTGTCACTCTGCTCTCCCCATCTTACTGTCCCCTTCTTTAAACTTTCTCCTTCCTTAGCTACCACAACACCAATTCTCTGAAATCCCAGGGAAGGAATCTGATTGGGTTTGCCTCTCCTGGCAACTCCCTGACTGCTTCTTCGTAAAACCCTTGGCTATCTGCTCTTTCTCTTCCTTTCACATAAGTCTTGGTACACAACCCATGTCTTCGCTTACCATAAACAAAGATTTCTATGTTTCAATCCCTTGCCCGACCCTCTTCTTCTGAGCTTCAGACCCAGAGAGCCAAATTTTGCTACATATCCACCTTTAACATGGAAATTCAAAATCAACATGTACAAAATAATTATTTGCTTCATGCCAGCCTGTCACCAAGCAGTTCCTTCTGCCATGTTTCCCAACACAGAGAATGGCAGAACCATTACCCAAACCAGAAGCCGGGAGCAATGCTTATTCACCCCACTTCCCACAACCTCCAATATATAACCGATTACCAGTCCCTACAGTTTCACCTCCTAAACACTTTCAAACTCCTTCTTCATCGAAGCCTCCCTTGCCTGGAGTGTTGGGAAGCCAAATTGGTCCAGGCCTAATTCTCTGCCATGTCGATACATGCTTCAGAACATTATCAGAGTGAATTTTCCAAGACATAAATCAGATATGATAGGACAAACATCATACTAAATTTCCATGTGTACAGAAAGAGGTACAAATGACTTAAAATGGCCTATGAGGCCCTTCCTGATCTGAACCCAACCTTAAGTCACCACCTCCTCCTTACATTCCAGACTTACTCAACTTCCCTGAGCTTGCCCAGCTATTTCACACCACCTGCTCCCTCTGATGGGAAGTTCTTTCTTCTCTTTTCCCTTTTATCTACTTAGTTTTAAAATCATTTGGCTATGGGTAACTGATAACTACACTAGCCATAATTTTTGGCAATATTCATTTTTAGGAGTTCTTGCAAAGTGAGGAAAATCTATCATACAGATTATTTTCAATATAAATTTTATTCATATTAAATTTAGCAATTAATGAAGTTGACATTATATGTTTTTAGCCATTTATGTTTAATTTGGATTTTAAAGTTGCTTTTATTATTGAAGCCAATAAACATTTTTTATAGCTCTTGAAAAGCTAGATTTTCATATACCCCTACTACATTATTTATCATAGCATCTTACAATTTATATGCCTATAGTCATCCTTCCTACTAAGTGAGTTTAGCAAGGGGAAAAAATAATTCATCCTTTTTTTCATTCCTGGTATCCAGTACAGTACTGGGTGCAAAGTAAGTCCTCAGTATGTCTTCATTGATTGAAATGATAGTTAAGTGAGTGAATGAATGAATGAAAGGTGGGCAAGAACTCAATAAATGTCTATTGAATAAAACTATGTGTATCTTTAAAGTAATATTCAACAATCATACAATACCTAATATTATGTAAAATCTTGTTAAACCCACTTTCGTGAGTATATCTTTTACATTTCACACCTAAGGGAAAAAAGGGATTTTCTTTTGACCTTATTTACATCAAATATTTAACATAAGCCAACCTTTTAAGATATGAGTGAATACTACTTGCAATATATATGAAATTGATTCTTATTGTTATCCTTTCAATGTTTAAAAGCCCTTTGTACAACAACAAACAATTTCCCTCTTTTTGTCAGGTCTGCCATGGTATACCAAATGTTTCTTACTATGGCATATTAAACTCCATGCACTACGGCGAATAAGAAGTAAATAATATCTGTTGTCAACAATGTTAGAGGTTAACTGGGCTAAACCTATGTGTCTAAAGCTCAAGGCACAGCCTGTGTGGGAAGGGAACTCAGAATTAGGGGAAGAACACGAGGAAGAGTTGGCCTAGGCAAACTAAGTTGAATTTTGTTTGCAGACTGAACATGGTGGGTGTCATTTCCAAATGGATAGAACAGCATGAACAAGAGCCAAGGGGAAAGTATGCATTGATGGTGGAGATGGGCCTGGTTGAAGTAGAAGAGCCGTGAGCAGGGATGGGTGAGGGAAAGCACTAGAGAGTAGGCCAAGTGTTCTGGCTTGTCAAGTGGGGAGAGATCAGCACAAAATTTGAGAAACTGGCTTATGTTGAAGTCTTTTAGGAGAATGCTTCTAAGAGTAGTAAGTGACTCCCCTACACCTGGAAAACATTAGACTGGTCTTGAATGAGCCCAATGGTCCTCACAGCAACACTTCTCTTTTGATTACACTAGCTTCACTTACTAAGAGAGTTCTTCCTGGCTGAGTACTTTACATGCATTATCACACTTGATGCTTATAAAAACTCTGGGAAAAAAGTATTCTCAAATGTAAAAGATGAGAAAACTGTGCTTTGGAACAATCAAATAACTGGCCCATGGTCATCCAATTTGAGCTTAATCCCAGGTGTGTGACTTCACAATCTATACTCTTAACTCCTTCTCCTGCCTTCTTGATGAGATCCACCTCAGCCTCATAGAGCAGTGTCTTCAAAAGTGAGTCATAATAGCACAGGTGCATGTGGTTTTTCTTCCCCTAAGGCATGTTAACTGAGTTACAATTAAGCATAAAGTGACCATGTCTGGGTCCACATTCAGAAAACAAACTCAGTTTGATTTCAGTGGGCAAAGATCTAGTGGCTCTTCTGACCTTTATCTACCTGCTACGTGGTCGGTGAGGAGCCACAGGTAGTGAAATGAAAAGGATTTTCTTTTCACATTCCTAAAGACTATCGATCACGCAACACATGCCCGAACCCTCCCCAGTGTGGGAACTCACTCCCCAGGGGGATAGTGATCCAGTTTTTAGAAGGTTTCCATCAACAAAGCCAAACTCTGTCTTTTGTGCAACTCCCTCCACCCCTGGATCCTAGACCTGACAAAATACAGTGTCAATCTATGGTGTCTACTATGTGGAAACCCATGAAAATGCTGCTCCTTCATCTCTTCTCTCCTGACTAAATGTTCCCATATGACAAAGTTTCTAAAGCACTTACCCTCCCATTTGCCTACAATGTTTGCTGTCAAGCTTTTCAGTGTCTTCAGTGTTTAATGGATGTGCTTTGAGCAGCAGATTGAAGTGATTACCATCTCTAATTCTGACCCTATATCTTTACTATGCAAATGGTTACAGATTACGTGTTACCTTTTTAGCAAGTAAAGCATGTTTTGGCGCCTATAAATTGGCTCCTTGCAATTCATCAAATTTTGTGTATCACCAAAACTTGGATGTCATTCACTAGAACTCTCAGCAAACCAGGTCTCTCTCACATTGAACATACGTCATCTATTTATTGAATCCAAATGCATAACTTGACATTTATCTATTTTGACATTTATCTGTTTATCTTTTGGGTTTGGTTCACCCTTCCAGCCTAGACAAATCTATTTGAATCCTGATTCTGTGCTCTTACCAATAAGCCATCTACAGGGAATAAGCTGGTGACACAATCACACACATATCTTTTTAGGAACAGAGCTCCAGGAGATGAATTGATAATGTCAGAAAAAAACTGGACCTCACCCATCTGAATCCCCCAGAGGATATAGCATAGTCTTCTGGATGAAATTAGAAGAGTTCTTCCCTCCTGGAGAGATGTCTTAGAAGGACTAGACTCTTGAAGGAAGCTCTCCCAGGGTAAGGCTGAAAGGGAAATGCTGAGAGCTCCCAACAAAAACAATGTTTAGGAGGGAGCATCTGAGAAGGGAGCAAAACTCCTCCTTCTGAGAATAATTCCCAGGTGTGTCTCTGTTCCCAGCTTCTATGCCTCCACCCTTGATTACTCAGACTTGATAACTAGCCTTCTAAGACCAGCCCTAATCAGGAGGTTCCATCTGGGACCACTTCCCTGACCTTATAACTGAATTTCCTCTGCCACTCCAGACAAGATATCCACTATCTCTGAACCCAGGTTGTTACTTAAAATGTCACATGAGACAGGAAAGAGGCATGAAGGCATGCTACTAGAGGCTTCACATTGGATCAATGTTGATCACAAAGGACATATTATGATAAAGCAGAAAGAGTGACTCGTTTTATTTTGTTTTTCTCTTTGGGAGAGCAGCCTGGTTTGGTGAGAATGAGAGAGTAGAGAAAATCTAGTACGTTTCTTAGAACTTGTTTCTAAGGTGGTATTGGCCATGATCTGCTCTTGGGAAGGGAATCTACCAGAATCTAGGTGGATTTGAGGGAAGCCTTCTAAAAACTATACACCTCCTCCAACCCTTTTTTGGGTTAGCATCTACCACCCAGAGTCACCTTCACTGAGGCAAATATGATAGTTTTTTCAGTTCTATCTGTTCAGAAAAAAGGAAGGACGAACAACCCACTAGACTAGAGAGAGAAATCCATAAGTCATGAGCCCCTTGCTCCATTACTGTAGTCTACCAGTGGAGTTTGGTTTGAAGAATGGGATCCTATGCCTGTAGACATAATCATGCTGGATTCTTGTTGTTGCAATTATCAGGCCTTCAGTATTCATAACCATGGAGGCTTAGATGGAAAATCTAAGTTAGGATTTAGCACAACAGACCTACTCCAGAAACCAACCTTGCCGGGGTTACCCTTCCTTTCAACAAGAGCACGAAACCCCTCTTTGGGCTTCGCCCTGCTTAAGTTAGTGCTGTGCTTTTGGTTTAGACACAGAGTAACTATTTTGCCACGTAACTTTTTTGTTTGATTTTATGACATCTTTTCTAAGCCTGTATTGCAAAGTGCCATAACATGGTCACTATGGGGAAAAAAGATGAATTAGAACAGAGTGTGTGTGTCTGTGTGTGTGTATATTATTTAACCTAAAAAGTATCTCAGAGCAGCTGTGGACCCCTGGGCTTTGCATGACTATAATCCCTGATGTAGAAGCAGTTCCAGATTTCATGTTACTGATAAATGTCACACAGAAGAAAAGCAAACCGAAAATGGAATTATGATAACTATTTGGCTTCAAGATGCATATTTTTGGAGAAATCAACGTTATTTCTACATGAATATAAAAAATTTCTACATACTGAAACTATCTCAGATAATCTTTCATTTTCAGCAGTTTACACATTCTTAGTCTTAAAATATTATTAAATCCTCAATATAATTGATCACTGAAAACAAACTGAAGAGCTATAAACAAACATGCAATTCTGTTATCTTATTTGCTTAATTTTTTGAATATTTAATAATATAATATTGCAAACATATGAAAAATATAAAATAATTAGCAGATACTTATGGATACTTGGATCAAATTCTACTAATATAATATAGCCCACACCATTAAGTTCAGTAAATTTTCCCAAATTCATTTCCTATATCAATTCTATTTTCATTACAATCATTCAAATGCTTTCAAACTGAAGGGGAGAGATTGATGGCCATTATAGTTGTTATTTGTATTTTGTGATTTGATACCACTTTCATAGGTATCTCATAGGGTGAGTGAACTATAAGCCACGCCGCCATCTAGAGAATCTGAACAACAGACAACCTAAATCTAAAAACATTCAAGCCAACCATTCCTTAAACCCACAATAGGTTTTGTTACTCTCCTGTGCCCAGTGATCTGGGTAATTGCTTAAAGTTTCATTTCATTGGGCCAATAAAGACTTTACAAATTACTATGTGCCAAATATTTTTTAAATAAAACAAAAATTATATAGCCCTAATCTCCCTGACCCCAACTATAAGATAAAAACCAAAAAGCCTAGCGTTTGACTGCTTTGATTGAAATAGGATACAAATACGAAATCTTTATAGAAAAGCATTTTTGTTCTCATTTAAAAATGTCAATCTGTACAATGCCTTAAGTGAGTCCGAATCATTCTCAGCATGAATTTGATATTTTTTTTAATGACTGAAGATTTTCTTTGAAGCAGGTAAAGCCAGGTTTCTTCTTTTTCTATAGAGTAAGGAAACAATCTAGAATGAGGAACAGTAAAATAATGCACTATGGTAAGCGCGTCTCTTCAAATAAAGTGACCTAATCAGTCCTCACAGAGTCTGTGGTAACACAGCGGGCAATAATCCAGAAGAGAAACTCTAGAAAAATCAGTTCATGCTACAAGGACTTTCCATGTCAATCCTTACATATATTAAACGGAGACTCATGGAGAAACAATCCCTGTGCCACAGCTGCCCCTTGTTAACCAGCACTAAGCATTGGTGAGAGAGCCCAGAATCACTAACTCTGTTAAAAATATAGTTTTTAAAGATAATAAAGCCAAACCTTACCAGAAAGGAGCAAGCTGACTCCATAGAGAACTAAGCCGGCTAAAGAATCCATGCTTCCCCAAATCTCTCCATCCAGTTTCCACAGATGTGCATGAGGTCCCAAGGATCCTTTCAAACACCCAGAGGTTTGTGACTTTCCATTCGCATGTCCTACTAGGTCTTGTTTACAAGTCAGAGGCAAGAAGGAACAGCACAGAAGCGGGCTGTAACAGTCTCATTTCTGTCTGAGCACAGGGAGTTTTAAGTTCCTTTTTCCTGTTTCCTTTGTAGATTAGGATGGGAAAAGCTGTATCTTAAAGGCATTTGGTATCAGCAAGGCTGGGGGCACTGTAAGCCCTATCCATCTTGCAATTCATCAAAACACTTATCTATTGCAGTTGCTTCTGCTGCTGCTTTTGCTGCTGTTGGAGGGATAGAGGAATTTTAGTTGGAAGTGTGGGTCCTGGTCAGCACTTTCAGAAACAATAGGGGTATCCTCTCCTAGGCGGGAAACTGAGAATAACAAGCCCTCCACCTATGTATGGTATGCGCTGATGACTGGCCCTTCTCAGCCCTCTAACGGCTCTCCCGGGTCTACTTGGGAGCCCTGACAGAAGGGGTTTTTGGGTGTGGGGAGCAGTTTTGGCTTTTGTTTTCTTGTTTTAACCCACATGGTTTGAATTGGGAAGAGAAGTTTTCGTGATGAGAGAACACAACCCCTAAAAACAATTAATTTGGGTAATTAACAGTGAGGTCAATGCTCACTGTGGCCACAGAGACCAGAGTCCAAAATTGTTAGCCTGTTTTCTTACACACAGATGGCTTATCTTTTGGCCAAGAGCCCAAAGATATCCATGCTACTGGCCATCGCGTTAATTTTTTATTAACAATTCATCTGAAGATGATCTAATTTCTTAAGGAATTGGCAGAGAAGGGTTTTAGTAATACTAAGAGGGATTTCGTGGTTACTGGCCAACTTACTTTCAGAAGAAAATTGTATCCAAAATTTTAAAAATAACCTGTGTAAAAACCAAATACTATAAGTGATTAGATTGGGATAAAAATATTATTCATAAGAGCAGAGAGAGTACGTAGGCCAAAAGGAAAATAACCGCTGGGGTAACCATACCTGCAATGAAATCAGAGACCCTGAATTTATCCAGATGACAATTTCACCAAAATACGAATTCTGACTTTAGCATAGAGAGCCGATACTTCAGTCATCACCTCGCCTTCACGCCGGAGGAAAGAGTTGTCTGATCCTTTTTCCTACTCACCACAGGAAAACGCAGATGCTCCTAGTCTTGCCTGATTTCTGTCCCATGTTTTATCACATCAGTGATGATCTCAAGAACCAATTGATGTTTCCAGGCAACTGAGGTAAAAAAACTCAGGCTGCGTTTTCATGCACACCTGGGTTCAAATACTGGCTCAGCCATGTGTGGTCTGAGAAAAGTTACTGAAACTGTGAGTCTCAGTTTCAACAGCTATAAAATGACAAAAATCTCTCCATCAAGGGGATTTTTGAGAGGATTAAATGAGGTTTAAAAATCCGTAAAAACATCTGGCACTGTGTCTAATTCATAGAAGGCTTTCATTAATTGTGTTAACGTATTCACTTCCTTTCGTCTTTCCATTCTGTCTCTGATTTCAGTCCTAAAAGCTTCCTCCAGAATGCCATTCTCTATTCCTATGAGATGGCTTCAAGTTTGGCCGTAAAGAACCAGACTAGGATAGGAGTCAGGGATTCTGGGTTCTAGTTTAGTTCTGCCATGATCTGCCTGTGAGGCTTTGGACCATTCACTTCCCATCTCTAGGCCACGTTTTCCTCAACTGTAAAGTGAAGGATTTAGACTGGATATGACTAATTTCCCTTCTGATTGTAACACCTCATAGCCTAAATGACTAAACTGTCCGACTCTCAGCATCTCCAGGTTGATTCCTAGGACCTTTCATCTGGGCAGTTCAAAGAAGATGCTAGCTTTGTATATCCGTCACTGTGAAAGCCTGAGGGGGTCACCAAAGTGATCTACTTAAGCACATTGTATCTGGGACTTTGTGAGGTCCACCGGCCCCAGGCCGTGTGGAGCAGCTGTAGAAGGAAGACCTTGGAAACAAACCAACCCCAGGGAACCTGCCTTCCCAGGCACAGCTTCCCCTGTTTGTGCTTGATGGGCAAACAAGGAAGCCATCATTGCTCTCGCTCCCTCCTTTTTGCTGGTCCTTGTGGGCTGAATGTGTTGCTACCTTGCGTCCTTTCCTGCACTGCCTGCCTCTGTTATCCACAAAAGCAGTCCAGCTTCATCCTTCCGCATCATCCAGAATGATCTCCTCTTACCCAGAACTGTGAGTCAGGTCCTTCCTCCCTCCATTATCCAGGTTGAGTGACTCAATTTCACTCTTCTCTCTGTAATCCAGAAATATTGCTCAGTTTAATTTATTTCTTCATTATCCCAAAGATCCATGTAGCTTAACTTCATCTTCCAGGATCCAGAAATATTATTCCATGTAATCCTTTTCACTGTTATCCAGAATATTGACGCCATATAACAAGTACTGCTGGATTTCCTGAGCCTATGATTATACAGCTAGTCAAAAGGCTAAGCAACTTTCATGTGGGAGGTCTGAATCTTTGGCATGTAAATTCCAGGTGTAAAGTGAAGATAACTTGTGGACAAAAGTGTCCAGACATGCTCTGCTCCAGCTTTCTGCCCTATGGATCTTAGAACATGGAGAACCTATTGAGGAATAACAATATGAGCTTCACTACCAAGTGCAAGGCCAATAGGTCAGCAGAGCTGATTGGCAACAGGTTGGGAAGTTGCACAACTGGATGGCATGCCAGGATTTCCAAGGGAAGGGAGAGGCCATTTCCATGTCTGGACAGGACTTTCCCCAATACATAATGTATTAAGGAAATACCACACACTTGGACATGGCCACAACCCTTCTCTACAAAGCTGGCTGTGGTCATCATCAGGGCATCTTCATCCCCTGAAGAGCCTTGTTGGGGACCAGCTGGATCAGCTCTCTATCCTCAGCAGCTCCATCCACCCAGAAATATTGAAAGGCTCTTCCCATTCTTGCCTGATTAATACCTAGTTATCTTCTGGGTCTCAATTTCAGAAAGGTCTTCCCTGACCTATTCAATCCAAATCAGGTCTTCCCTGTTATTCCATCCCAACACTCTGTCTTTTTTTTTCACAGTACTAATCACAATTGGTAATCATATATTTGTGTCTTCATCTTTTTAATGTCTCTTTTCCCTCAGCTGACTGATATCTTCATGAGGCAGGAAACATATCTAATTTATTCACCACTGAATTCCCAGATCTGACCACAGTGCCTGGAAGGTCATAGTATGTCTTGAATAGATACTTAATGAATTGAGAAATGAGTGAACAGGGCTTCCCTGGTGGCGCAGTGGTTGAGAGTCTGCCTGCCAATGCAGGGGACATGGATTCGTGCCCTGGTCCGGGAAGATCCCACATGCCGCGGAGCAGCTGGGCCCGTGAGCCATGGCTGCTGAGTCTGCGCGTCCGGAGCCTGTGCTCCGCAACGGCAGAGGCCACAACAGTGAGAGGCCCACGTACCGCAAAGAAAAAAAAAAAAAAAGAAATGAATGAACAGACTCCCATTGTTACTTATATACTCATACCTTGAGAACGCTTTGGAGACAGGCAAACCTAGATTACATGTTATAGCTGTAATTTACTCTCTGTAAGACCAGGGCAATTTAATTCACATCTCTGAACCTCAGATTCCCCATCTTTAAAATGGAAGACAATAATGCCTAATTCATGAGATAATATATACATAGTATCTGGCACAAGTACATATTTAATAAAGGCTTTCTATGGGTTTCTTCCCCATATACAACCACCACACTACCCCTGGATTGTTATATAGAGCTATTTGCAATGAGGAAACAAGGTCCCACACAGGCTAAGTAACTTGCTTAGTTGTGGGTAGTATCAGAATCCTGGTCTCTTGGCCTCCAATTTTTGCAAAGTTGGCTCTTTTTTTTCATAGTTCATCTTTAGACCACAATGTGCAAAAAAGTAGATAAAGAGAAAGGTAGCAAACATCACAAACACCAACAGGGTATGCCCAGACCTTAGGAAAGTATTTGCAATGAAACTTTGACAGATAATGGAAAAGTTTGATGACACTGATAAATGCAGACATTTATCATTGTGCTTCCGAAATAGTGGTAATAATATCAGGATCTGGGGGCACCCCACTGCCATGCTCCAGGGAGGTGAAAGGGGCTTCCTTGTTAGTCAAGCTTACTCAGCTTACTCTAATTTGATTTTTCCAGACACACTTATAGCAGCACAAAAAAGAAAAACAAACCAATGCACAAGCAAACAAAATATTCAGAGAAACAGGGCACTTGGCTGATATTTCATTTTCTAGTCTCTGCCCTTTGTACTTAATATGTGAAAAAATAATCTACAGAAAACATTGAAAGTCTTTGAGATGGATTAATCAAAATAGCAATGGATAAATTAAAAATGTGAAGAGGTGTGGAAAATAACTTATACAATGTTCCTATAAGCTGGTACCACATGTCTAGAGGTCACGATCACAAATATGTAGCAAGTCTTAGATGCATATCCTTTGGCCCAGAAAATCCACTTTTATGATAAAACCCAAGCCCAGATAAAAGATGTGCCCAACATTTATGTATGAGGGCATTACAGAAGTATTGTTGATAATAATCAAAACCTGGAAACAATCTAAATAGCCAACAAAAATGGATTATTAATATAAATCATGGTACACGGAGAAATCCCATACAAATGTCAAAATGTTGTGATGGAAGCATACTGACATGGAAAGATGTAAGGATGTTTATGTTGTATTATTGATTGGGAAAAACAACAGTTTGGACAGCATGAAATTTATACACATGCATACATTCTCTCTCTCTATATATATATATATTTATATATTATATACTTATATATGTATAAAATATACAACAAAATGTTAAAAGTTACTATTTCTGGGTTATTGAAAAACTGATCATTTTTATTTTCTTTATAACTTCTAGAATTTCAGCATTATAGAAATGAATATATATGTACAAATGAAGATGATTAGGGGGAAATCCTTGAGACAGTGGACCCAGGGCAGTAGGAGGTACCTTAAAACACCCATTGGCAAATACGAAACAGAATGCAGGTGAACCACAGCCTCCAGGAGGTGAGCAAACAGGGTGGGGTGTTGACTTCTGGCAGTGCAGCGCTGGCGCTCTGCCTTTTGCAGGGCTGTGGGCACTGAAGCTCCAGAGTCATCACATCTGTCTTCTTAAGGACTTTCGTGAACTTTTTTCGTGAAACCACTGCACCTAACGGTGGCTAGAAGAAAAGGAAGGGTCATCAACAATTAAGTCCTGGTCTTCAGCCAGAACACCACAGTTAAAGTGGCAACACCCACTCTGGTCTGGAGCGGAGTTGATGGCCATGGAAAATACCTGACCCTCTCTGAACCCCATTTACTCTAAACCTTTTTTTTTTGAGCATTGAAGTGGCAAGCACTGTACTAATTGTTGTAGGAAGAGACACAGAGAGAAGATGTGGTCTCTGCTCTGGAAGCTCACAATTATACAATCCCAGCCATGGTGACAATGCCTCAAAACAGGAAAAGTTAAATAACAAAATCAGACACTGTGTGGTTAAATACCAAAGGGTGGTACTGGCAGTAAAAGTTGTAGTAGTCTTTGCTTTGGGATCCTTGAGGACATGACGCACCAATTCTCATGGCTTTTTTTTCTTTTTTTTCTTCTCCTGATATTTCCTTGGCACATATGGCATCTTTCCAGATAGACTATAAGCCCCTTAGGCAGGGGCTCAGGTCTTCTAAATTTGTTTAGGTTTGTTTTATGGCCCAGAATATGGTGTATTTGGTGAGTGTTCCACGTGCACTTGAAAAGAATATGTATTCTACTCTTGGTGGTTGGATTATTCCAAAAATTACAGTTAGGTCCAGTTGGTTCATGGAGTTGTTTAGGTCCTCTCTATCCCTACTGATTTCTTTTCTACCTCTTATGTCAGTTTCTGAAAGCAGAATGTTAAAGGTTCCAACTATAATTATGGATTTGTACTTACGCTTTAAATTCCATCAATTTTTCTCCACGTATTTTAAAGGTTATTTGTTAGGTTCATTCATATTTAGGATTGTATGTGTCTTTGTAAATTGACTCACTTATCTTTATTTAATTAATATCTATCTCTATCTCTGATAATATTGTTCTGAAGTCTACTTTGATATTGTGGTAATTTTTGAAATTTATCACAGTAGACTTATTCTCTGTTCTTCACAGTTACTTAATTATTCATAGCCTAAAAGGGCCATACAGAAGAAGGAAATCTTGAGCTAGGTACTGAAAGCTAAGGTGTTTACCAGGTGAACCATGACAATGGCATGGAGGAGGGCAGGACAGGCATTTCTGACAAATGGACCAGTAGTCTGAGCCAAAACATGAAGGTATAAAATACTATACCATGTTAGGGGAAATGTAATGTTGAGCAAGGCTGAAATAAGGCTGAGAAAGGGCTTAGCCTGAGACAAGGTGCATTAAACAAACTGGGTCCAGGTTTGATATACCCTACTAAGGTCTATAACAAAGGGAAATAGAAGGTTTTAAATCAAGGAGTGCTATGACTAAATTTTCATTTTAGGATGGTCACTCTGAGAGCAATAGACATATTACATTTGCAGAGATTAAAGCCAGGAAAACTCATGATAGATGACTATTGCAGTGTGGTATTTAAAGATCGTTAAGTCTGAATTAAGGCTATAATTGCATCAGAAGTAGAAAGAATGACCAGTGTTAAAGTGATAGAAATATTAATTTTAATGACTGTTTGGGGTTGACTGAGAGGAAGGAGACTAGGATAAGTCCAAGGTTGCTGTTTTGCATAACAATATGAACCTGGTAGTACTCACTGTGAAAGGGCCAGAGGACATGAAGCTCTTTTGTGGGGAAATAGAAAATATTCAATATAGAATTCTATTATAGATACGTGGGCTTGGATTGGGTATGGGATAGCCAAGTCCAGATAGATGCTTTGTTTGCAGTGGATACATTGGTATGAAACTCATGAGAGGAATCTGAGCATTGCCATGGGGATTAATGAGCTCACCCAGATGGCATGCAGAGCAGCCTGGACCATAAGGAGTAGATGCAGAAAGGAGATGAGCAGAAGAGTGTGATAGGCCTCTGAGAGGCAGGAAGAGAGGTTTTGCAATGACTCTAGCAAAGTACTGTCGATCTGCCTTACAATTCCTTGTTTCCCTTCTAGGCTAAGAGTTCTTCAGAGGCAAGGACCATGTCGTAGTCATCTTTGTATCTCCAGTATTTAGCACAGTGCTTCACTCACAGATACTTAATGAAGTTTTGCTAAATGAATACAGAAGGGTCCATGTTTCAGAGAACAGTTTGACCATTCAAAACAAAACCAGTACAAATGTCCTTAGAGGGTTGGTGGTAAAGTACTTACCAAATTGTCTCTGATTCAATCCATATACACATCATAGAAACCAATTTTTAAGGAGTTGGTAGAAAAGCAGGAAGTATGGGGCTTTAGAATGGCCAAACTAGGACTCAACACAGACCCCACACACTAGCTGTTTCACCTTGGGCTAACTCAGGTCTCTGAAGTTTAGTTTCCTCATGTGCTAAATGGGGGAAGGTAGGGGAGGGGCCTCTCTTTGGAAATAACATTTAATTTGTGTAAAGCATCTAGCATAATGCCTGAAAATGATGATAGGTATAATCATCATCATCATCAGATATAACCCACACTTTTTACAGGTTTAAAAACATCAACAACCACACGTGACAACTGTAGAAAAAGCTGAATTGGCCTCTACTGGGAAATAAATCTACCATGCTTCATTGTAGAAAACTGTCTGCCCATCTTTCTCTTATACTAGACTCTGGGCTCCCTGAGAACAGGAATCATGTCCTATGTATCTCCAGCAGCTATTTTTACAAAGGTTTATAGAGTTGAAACATGAAATACAGAGCCTTTAAACTCTATTCAGGAGACATTCCAGTTTGGAGAAATTTATTTCGATACCTTTATTTGAAAACCAAATAAAGGTAGTTTAACCAGTTCCTACATAAGCAGAAGTTTGTTCAATTCAGTGCCATTAGCACTGATGGGTTAAATGTCCAGGAAGAGGTCTCTGAAAAGTCTGTTTTTTGCATATAAGATTTAAAATGTCCACATATATGTGTCCACAGATGAAACTGAAGTTACCCACACCAGGCCAGTCAGGAATACAGGCATCTCACTGTAAAATAACTAAATCGTAATTCTTTGACTTCTAAAACTGCCTGGAAAACTGCTAGACACTCAGGCCCAAATCTCTCCCTTTGCTTCCTTGGGGATGAAGTAGTGGGGTCATGAGGCACTCTCTTCTGCCTGGCATTGCCCCATGGAAGGCCCCTGCCCTTTGTGACTCATGACTACTCATCGGCTCTGTATTGTGGACTCTTGGCGTGGCCTGCCATACCCTGCAGGAGCCATCCTGCCAACCTCTCCAATTTTATAGGAGCCGCCCTCCCCTTGCCCTCTGCACTTGGGCACAATGGCCTCCTCACTGTTCCTGGAATATTCTAAACTCATAGCCCCATAAGCCATTCCCCGCCTTGGGGCCTTTATAATAAGTTTTCCCTTTGTCTTGAAAGCTCTTTCTCTTAATCACTTCAGTGAAATGGGAAAGAGATGGAGAAAGAGAATAAAATTAACCTTAGATTATCTTAGATCATCTCTTCAGTCACACCCACCCACTGAGATAGCAATCATAGTCCTTCTTGTCAGATACAGAAACAAACAAACAAAAATTGTAATGAAGAATTTAACAAAACAACTCAAAATAGAAATTTTTTTTTTTTTTTTAAGTAAGGGGATCTATTTTTCCCTGCATTTGGCAAAATACGCTTTAAGTCAGGGACATAAGAGTCTGTCTGTGCTATAAATTTCTTGACACCGGAAAGCCCATATTTGAAATGACTTCTGAAACTGGCATTCCCGCATCACATTAATTTAATAATATTAATTGATGATAACTGTCTATACTTTAACCTGGCTTAAAGGACAGAAAATCCAAAGCAGGAAAAAATCCTGTTTAACCAAAAACTTATTTAATCATGTATATATGTTTAATTTAAAATGTAGATACATATTAATAATACCTACAGACCCACGCACAATTCATGCTATGGCAGATTTAACCAACCTAGACTGTCTATAAGTTGAATACGCAAGGTTCTCCCCAGTACAGCACAGCATATTGTTGAGAACAAGGCTCAAGATAAGAAAAACAAGCATAAAGGACTAAGCCCACCATTTCCTAGTATGTTACACTAGATATTTAAGCCTCTGCTTCCTTATCTGTAACAGCAGTTTGAAAGTACTCCCCTTATGAGGTTGTTATAAAGACTGTATGAGATAATGTATATACAATGCTTAGCACAGTGCCTGGGATAGAGTATGTACAAAATAAATATTACTATTAATATTCTTAAAGCTTTAAAAAGGAAGTTAATAGCCATCATGTATATGAAGCTTGAAATAATGTATCTCAGTGATTCATTTAAAAGATGAAACAATATAAGTAATTGTGCATATAATTTTTAAATGATCATAAGAGAAAAGAACCATCATAAATAATTCAAGTATACTTCTGTTTTCATTTATTCCCAAACGTAATGTCTTACTCAAGTGTGGCTTATGCCTTGATTGCCTCTTTTAGAAACAAGAAATGTTTGTTAAACCTCATTCTCCTCAAAACATCAAACAAAAAACTTCAATAGGCAAATAGAATTGAAAACGAATTTCCAATTTAGAGATGGTGAACTAATCATATGCAGAACTACTCCTCCCTCTCAAAATCATTAAAATAGAGTAAATGAATTCTTCAAGGATATAAAGCCAACCAGCCAAAGAAAATGGGAGAGAAGGCAGAAACCACAAAATTTCAGAAGCTGGAAAACTGTTGAGCCAGAGTTACCTGATATAACAAGCACAGACATGCTACTGCTTAGTGATTGGTGGAGGGGAAAGCAATATACACTGCAGAACCTCTAAAAGATGGTAAGTTAGTGACTACCTATACCTCTGGAAGTGAGGATAAGGTGGAATTAGGACTAGTTGAATGTATATTTAAAAGCCAGTTAGACAAAATGAGATACCACTTCACACACACTAGAGTGGCTATAATGGAAAAGTCAGATAATAACAAGTATTGTCTAGGATGTGGAGAATTGGAACACTTGTACATTGCTGGTGATTATGTAAATGGTGCAGCCACTTTGGAAAACAGGCAGACAGTTCTTTAAAGGGTTAACTGCAGAGTTACCATGTGACCCAGCAATTCTACTCCTAGGTATATACCCAAGAGAAATAAAAACATGTCCATAGAAAAACTTGTACATGATTATTCATAACAGCATTATCTATAATAGCCAAAAAGTAGAAACAACCCCAAACCATGAACTGACAAATGAATAAAATATGATATATCCATAAAATGGAATTTTTTGGCAAAAAAAAAATGAAGTACTGATACATGCTAGAACATGCATAGACCTTGAAAACATTATGCTGAATAAAACATCGAGTCACAAAATACCACATATTGTATGAATCCATTTATATGGAATGTCCAGACTAGGCAGATCCATAGAAAAATAAAGTAGATTAGTGGTTGTCTAGGTCTGGGGTAGTGGGGGCAGTGGAGGATGAGAGGAATGGTCGGGCAGGTGACTGCTAAGGACTCAGGCTTGTTTATGAGGTGATGAAAACATTCTAAAATTGATGTGGTGCAATGGAATATTACTCAGCCATGAAAATGAAATAATGCCATTTGCAGCAACATTGATGAACCTAGAAATTATCATACTAAGTGAAGTAAGTCAGAAAGATAAAGACGAATACCATATGATATCACTTATATGTGGAATCTAAAATATGACACAGGGCTTCCCTGGTGGCACAGTGGTTGAGAGTCCGCCTGCCAATGCAGGGGTCACGGGTTCGTGCCCCGGTTCAGGAGGATCCCACATGCCGCGGAGCAGCTGGGCCCGTGGGCCATGGCTGCTGAGGCTGCGCGTCCGGAGCCTGTGCTCCACAACGGGAGGGGCCACAGCAGTGGGAGGCCCGCGTACCACAAAAATAAATAAATAAATAAATAAATAAAATAAAATATGACACAAATGAATTTATGAAAGACTCACAGACATAGAAAACAAACTTATGGTTACCAAAGGGGAAAGGGGGTGGGGGAGGGATAAAGTAGGAGTTTGGAATTAGCAGATACAAACTATTATATATAAAATAGATAAACAACAAGGTCCTACTGTATAGTATAGGGAACTATATTCAATGTCCTGTAGTAAACCATAATGGAAAAGAATATGAAAAAATATATATATGTAACTGAATCACTTTGCTGTACACCAGAAACTAACACAACATTATAAATCAACTATACTTCAAATAAATAATAAATGAAATTGATGCGGTAATGGTTGCACAACTCTGCGAATATAATAAAGACCATTGAATCATACAGTTTAAATACGTGAATTGTACAGTACATAGATATCTCAATAAAGCTGTTCCAAAAAACCCCCCCAAAAACCACACAACAGTTAGATCCTTGACGCATTTCCTCTTGCTCTCCACACAGTGGAGTAAACATACCTTCTCCACCACATAGAAGACTGGGGCAGGGGTGTCAAAGAGGTCTTTTTCTCTGGAGGAGGTATAAAAGAGAGGTTCTCTGGACCATACAGTTGTAGACAGCAGGTAAGATTAAGCTAAAGTTCTGAACTGAATTTAGACCTTGGGCTTTCTTCACCCATTGTCTCACAGAAGGCTGGCAAAAGTTTATTCTCCACACAGGAGTTCAGCAGATCTCTGGGAAATCTGACCAGCCCTAGTGAATAAGTCTGAAGATGTTGATATTTCTCCAACGGATATATCAGTAGGGCACCTCCAACAAAACCATTCCGCTGGTTTTGCTGCAGAGAGGTGCAACACACTGAACTCATGCTCAGAGCTTCCAGTCAGTTTTTTGATGTCCCACTCTTAAACAGCCAGCCAGGACAAACAGATATTTGCAGAAAGCCTTTAAAAGTACAGGCCTACAGAAAGGCCAGAGGAAAAGCATCTTGGCAGAAACAGAGACTACTAAGGAAGAAGGAAATGGCAAAAAATTTTTAAAGGATTATATGAATATCAGAAATATATATGGATAAAGAAGATGTGTTTTTTATATATATATATATATATATATATATATATATATATATATATATGAATACTTCTCAGCCATAAAAAAGAGAGAAATTTATTTTGCCACTTGCAATAACATGGGTGGACTTGGCGGGTATTATGCTAAGTGAAATAAGTCAGACAGACAAAGACAAATACTGTACAATATCACTTATATGTGGAATCTAAAAAATACTCCAAACTAGTGAATATAACAAAAAAGAAGCAGATTCACAGATATATAGAACAAACTAGTGGTTACCAGTGGGGAGAAGGGGCAGGGGGGCAATATAGGAGTAGGGCATTAAGAGATACAAACTACTATGTATAAAATAAGCTATATGGATATATTGTACAACATAGAGAATATAACCAATATATATATTTTTAAATTTATTTTTTATTATTTTTAAATTTTTTTGTGGTACGCGGGCCTCTCACTGTTGTGGCCTCTCCCGTTGCAGAGCGCAGGCTCCGGACGCGCAGGCCCAGTGGCCATGGCTTACGGGCCCAGCTGCTCCGCAGCATGTGGGATCTTCCCATACTAGAGCACAAACCTGCGTCCCCTGCATCGGCAGGCGGACTCCCAACCACTGCGCCACCAGGGAAGCCTATAACCAATATTTTATAATAACTATAAATGGAGTATAACCTTTAAAAATTGTGAATCACTATATTGTACACCTGTAACATTACATTGTACATCAACTATATTTCAATGAAAAAGAAATACATGAAAAGACACTGCATGCATGAAGCAAGAGCAGGATGCTATTTTTTAAACATTCAGATACATCCATACAGTGGAATACTATTAAGTGATAAAAAGGAGGCGCTCTCAAGCCACATAAAGATATGGACAAATCTAAAATGCATAATTACTAAATTAAAAAAGCCAGTCTTAAAAGGCTATATACTATATGATTCCAATCACATGACATTCTGGAAAGGGCAAAACTATAAAGATAGTTAAAAGATCAGTGGTTTCCAGGGGTTTGGAGAGAGTGATGAATATGTGTAGCACAGGAGATTTTTAGGGCAGTGAAACTATTCCATATGATATAGTAATGGTAGATATATGACATTGTGCATTTGTCAAACCCATAGAACTTTACTGAACCAAGAGTGAACCTTACTGCATGCAAATTTTTAAAAATTGTTTAGAAGGCCAGGGGATCTCAGAATGTATACAGAATGTAACAAAAGAATCGAACTATATTACAATTGTATGAAACAACCTCACATAAGGAAGTGGGGAAAAAGGAGTCTCCTTACTATTTTTGTCCCAGTATTCCAGACATTAGATCATGGAATTCTATTAATGTATAAAGTTAGAACACCTTTTCAAGGGACATCTCCAAGTAGATACCGAAATACTCTAATAAAAATGACACGGGTAGTTACAATATGTTTCCTTTGACAAAGAAAGAAACCTGCTTTCTTCATAGGGTATCCTTAATTTTTGAGAACAAGTTAAGAAGTCCGTTTTTAAAAAATTTTCGGAAAATAGCTGTTGACAAAAAAGAAAGAAAAAAGACATTTAAATCATAACACAGGCCAGGCACTTACATACATGTTATCTTATTCAATTTTCCACAACCTTAAGAAATAGGAATTTCCATTCCCATTTTACAAAGAAACATTACATAAAGTCCTAGATCTCAGAGTATGTAGTAGACTTTCAATCAGTTTACAGGAAGTAAATAAGAGAATGAATAATTTAAGCACAAGTCATGCGTGGATAACAAATAGTTTATTATACATTGCTAAGGGTGGAAATACATAATGAACTTAAGTATTGTTATTACAGAAATTTCAATTATTGTTTAATTTTCACTGAAATATTCAGATATGGTTTCAGTGAGAGGATGAGACTTGAGTTGGGCTTTGAAGTGAGGCTAGAAAATAGATAACGGACATGGGGAGGAGGACATTTCAGGTGGAGGCAGCTAGAGGCAGTCAGGAACATGGTTGTGGAGAGAGTCAAGTGGATTGAAGCACTTTCCTAGGAGCCTTTCAACTCTAATTTTTTTTTTAAACACTACAATATATACAAGCTATGCAATCTATGTCTACTAATTTTATGGCTCTCTTAAAGCTAATATTTAACTTTCTTCAATATGTCAGCAAACATGGAAACATTATCAGATAAATCATTAAGTCAAAAAATGTAAAAACAAGGAGACTGATGCAGATAAGTTGCTAAAATTTTCCAAGACAACACACATGGTAAGTGGCAGAGTTGGGGTATGAACAGATGTTTCTGGTTTTGAAGTTCTATATTCTTTTGACCTACATGGCTTGATTCCTCATTTACAAATGAGGAACTGAAGTCTGGAGAGGTTATATTACATAAAATTTGTTAGAATTAATTCAGTGAGGTTTTCCTGTTCTGATTTCTCTAAAAATACAGATAGAATAACACAATACAAACTATAAATAGAACACAGTTAATAGGCTCTGTCATACAGAAAAGGCGTCAAAAGCAGAGGAGCAGGTTAGGAAGATAATTTGCTTGATTTGTGTTGAATTTGAGTTGTTATTAGATAAGCTTTGGATGTCTAGGCACCCTTCTTAAAAAATCCTCCAAATTATGGGAAGAACCGCTTGGAGTTTTGTCAGATCTTGTACAACTGTTTGTATATATGTTTGTTTATTCTAATCCCAAATATTCTTTTTCTCCTCCAGTTATGCAACCAAGTTGTGAATCGTCCCTTTGACAGTTAGGTATTAGGTGTGTGCATTTCCTTGGTTTGATAGTTTAAACTACCCTCTAATCATTATCCTCTTTGAAGATTTAGACTTAAAAGAAGAGATATGGTACTTCTTAGCCACTCCCACTCTGTGAGATATGTCTGGTTGTACCTTCACTCCTTTCTCTTCACTTCAGTGGAAACCTGATGAAGACCAGGCCTAGAGCTTATCCAAACCTAGAGCTGACGAAGAAAGACAATCCCAACGGTACTGAAAAAGAATATTACATATCCTGCCCCTTTTTGCAGGAATAGAGTAAGAATCTCTCGCCTTTTTCATGAACATATTACCACTTAATATGAGTTAATGTTATATTTTTTAAAAACTGTAAAATCGACTCTTAGTCCTTTTAAAAGTTGACAAATTTCTCAGTAAAATATAAATATTTTCCAGAATGCTCTCATCTTAAGTACAATAATGCAAGAAGCCAGAAAACGAAAGTGATAAGAAATTAAGGTAGTATTCTCATTATCTAAGTTTCTCAATGTGTTGAGAAAGCAAGCTAAGAATACTTCGACAAAATTATGTTGAAAACTATATTTTCATGTTTAATGAAACATATTTGTAGGAGTGTTTGATTTATTCTTGAAATAATTTAAATTTTATATCTACTTTGTTTCAAATTTCATCTTCATGCTATCTTTTGTCATTAGCTCACTTGACCATAAATTAATCAGGCTCTTTTCCTGCTGATATGTAGGAAAGAGGTTTTACAGTTTTAAGTTTTTACCATTTTGACCAGTTTCCTTTTTAGCCAATTTTCATCTTTCTATCATATTTTTAAAGTAAATGTGCAAATTAAGTATATAAATATTTCTTCCTCATTATATATCTACTATGCACAGAACTCACATTTCCTCATGGAAATTACTAAAGGAGAAATTTTCAAAATGCTAACTAGCGTCTATTAGTGTTCTTCCTATTAACAGGAACAGTTTGATAAATTTATCAAGATGTTTTTCATTCCAATAAGTAAATGATGGTATTTTATTCTACTCCCTACAAAGATACACTATAAATTTAGTGAACTGAGCAATTAACTTTGAACTTCCTGAAGGACTTGATAGCATCATCTAAACTTTCACATGATGGACTATCTTCTTACCAGAGGAAATTAGTGAAAAATGTTTAAGTGTTATATTTCAGCATTCTGTACACCACAAAACATTTAGCCAAAAGAATACGAAGCCACTGAACTTGCAAGAAAAAGTGTGTAACAGCCATATGACCGTGTATTACCAGGATGCTCAGACATCCTGTTTTAGGACAGCCCACTTGCGGAGGGGAAAGTCACCTATTGATGAAAGTAAACGTGGAAGGATTTCTATTTCACCACCCTTTCTTCTTCAAGTCTCCTGCTCCCTGCCCCCATCCCCTACCCAACTCGACTTCCCAATTACAGTAATTAAAAAAGGAGGACATAGCCCAATGGAATGCTTCTTTTGTTTGAAACTTCCTTACCAGAAGTTTATTGTTCTTTTTTTAAAAAAAGATGTCACATTTATTGCTACAACACTACTATGTACAAGTGCCATTTTCTGTAAAAGTGACACAAAATGTTTTTACATTTCTTACTGTTGGTAGAAAAGATTTGTCAGTATCTATTAAAATTAAAAATAAACATATCCTCCAACCTAGCAATCCTTCTCCTCGGAATCTGTCCCAAAGAAATAAACACATCAGTAGATAAAGACATATAAATATGTTTATTGTAGCACAATTTGTAGTGCCAGAAATGGAAACAAAATGAATGCTCAGCAGTTGGGGGATTGCTGAATACATAATGTTATATCTAAATCATAGAATATTGTATTGCCATTAAAATATGAATTCACATTATACCCAAGTGAATTGTTCCTCTGGGCATTGCTGGGTGAGAAAAGCAACATGCTTGAGAATATGGTCTCATTTTTTAAATTAATAATCAAAAAAACCCTGTATTTGCATAGGTATATAAGTATATTAATTAATAGGTTTGCACAGAATTGTATAAATCAAGAGAAAAAATGGATGGATACATATTAGGCTATTAACACGGGCTACTATGGGAATGGGGTGTAAAGAGGCTCAAGAGGGGGGAGAGAGATATTTTAAAAAAACTTCACTATGAAAACATGTATATGATCACATTTATGCATTATCTAAAATGTTATGTATATTTATATAAATGTATCAGTAAAGTAATTAACTTTTAAAAATAAAAAGCTTAGTCAATATTGCTTGAAATTTGCACAAATCTATAATAATTCATCCATGAAAACTAGAAGTCAAGACAGGAAGTAAATCATCTAAGGCAATTTGTTCTTACAGTGAAAAAGTATTCTTCAGTACATTATAACCAGACTGTCGTCTTAAAATGCCATTAAAAGTTAAAATCTCTGTTTTTCCATTATATAACATCTGGGAATATATAATAACTTCCATTTAATAATATTAACTATTTATTGAGCACTTTGGTGGCAGGCACTGTGCAGATGCTTTACTGTATCAGTTCATTTCATCTATATGCTATAAAGAAGACATTGTTTTCCTTATTTTGCAGTTGCTAAAATTGAGAATTAGAGAAGGTAGGTGGTCCTGGGTTACCCTAACCAGTGGCAGACCCAGGAATAAAACCCGGATTTGACTACCTCCAGAACCCATGCTCTTAACCACTATTCTATATGTGTTCCCCATTGTTCTGAAACCAGATTTCCTCTGTATTGTAACCCTTTCTTCTCCTGGAAAGGCTGTTGTAGTGATATCCCAAACTTCTTAGCTGATGTAAGTCTGGTTGTAGGGCTTCTATGATATGCAGTATATCTGGAAAGAAGGAAATCCCATCAAGAAAAATGCTATGATGAGTGCTGCTTATCTAGTTTTGTTCACTATGCAACACTTTTTTTTTATTATCTAACACTGAGCATAAGTTTCTTAATTCAGAATTTTATGATAATGACAAAAACAATCATCCATTTATCAAAAAATATCTGTTGAGAACCTACCATATACAAAGCATTATTCTAAGCATTATTGAGGATGGGTCCACATTCTATTATATACCAATATATACTACAAACTGTACAGAATTATGGTAAGGTCATTGTTTCATTTTGTTAATAACCTAAGTGTGCACTAGCATTGTTCAAGGCACTGGTGGGTACCACAGTAAAAAAGACAAAGTCCCGTCTGTTATGAAGCTCAAATTCTAGTTGGGTTGAAGTAGGCTAGTGGGGGGTGGTGGTGGGGGGAATTAATCAAACACTTAAGAACATACCATGAAGAGATAAAAACATACGTGCCGGGAAGAGAATTAAACAGGATGATGTAAATAGAGTGTTGCCGGGTGGGAGGAGGGGGGCTGTGTTCGACTGGGTGATCAGAAAAGGCTTCCCCAAGATCACGAAGAACAGATTTGTGGGTCAAGGCAAAATGTTTAGCAGTGGGAGGTCACTGGAGGTTTTAAGCAGGGGAAGACTGTGATCTAATTTGTGTTTTAAAAATATTACTTTAGGGGCTTCCCTGGTGGCGCAGTGGTTAAGAGTCCACCTGCCAATGCAGGGGACACAGGTTCGAGCCCTGGTCTGGGAAGATCCCACATGCCACGGTGCAACTAAGCCCGTGCACCACAATTACTGAGTCCATGTGCCACAACTACTGAGCCTGTGAGCCACAACTACTGAGCCCATGTGCCACAACTACTGAAGCCCATGCGCCTAGAGCCTGTGCTCCGCAACAAGAGAAGCCACCGCAGTGAGAAGCCTGCACACCACAAAGAAGAGGAGCCCCCGCTGGCCACAACTAGAGAAAGCCCACGCGCAGCAATGAAGACCCAACATGGCCAAAAATAAAAAATAAATAATTTAAAAAATTACTTTAATTAAAAATTTTGAAATACACATAACATCTTACATAAAGTGAAAAGATAAGGCATAGACTGAGAGAAGATATTTGGGAGATATATATCAATATATAGATATAGATATAACTAAACTATATATGGTGTAAATAATTAGGATCCAAAACAGTAATAAGTAATAGATATGAACAGATAATTCACAGAAGAAGAAAAATTAATGTCCAAGAGTCACGTGAAAAGATACTTCACCTCACTAGTCATCATGGAAATCCCATTAAAACAACAATTTGAAAAAATTTAAAGTTTGAAAATACCAAGTTCAGGAGTTGATTGGTGGGACTGTAAATCAGCACAACTACTTTGGAAAGAGCTAACTGAAAATGTGCATGCATACCCTATGATCTAGCAATTCTACACCCAAGTAATGAAAGTTGTATGCATGAGCACAGAAAGTCACATACCAGGATGTTCACTGGAGCACTGTAATAGAGAAAAATATAAAGCAACCTAAACATCAATCAGTAGCAAAACTGAAGAGTAGGTTGTATTTTATTCATACAGTGGAATACAATACACAGCAATTAAAATGAATAAACAAGATTTGTAAGAATAAACATGGATAGCTTTCAACAAAGTAATGTTCAGTCGAAAAAAAGAAGGTGCAGAATGATAGCTTTTATATAGATGTTTTAAGCATACAAAACAATTCTATATTTTGTTTATAAACACATATATCAAGTAAAGGTATAAAAACAGCCTTGAGGGATAAACACCAAATTTAAGGCGGTGATTAGTTCTGGGCTATGGGGCTGAAGAAAGAAACAAACACGACATCACCATACATGTAATACCTATTTTTATCATATTTGTAATGTCATTCATATGTAAAGACAAAATATTAATAACTTACTAATTCCAGGTGGTGAGTACACTAGCATTTGTTGTAAAATTCTTTGTATTTACTGAGTTTTAAAATTTTTTCAACAAAATCAGAAGTATTATCATGGCTGCTCTTAAAGAATGGATTGTAGAGAGGCAAGGGACCTTAACTTTTGCTTAGACCTTAACTGAACAAAGTTAAGGTCTAACTAAAACATGATGGTGGCTTGAACTGGGATTATAATAAAAGAAATGAAAATAAATAGACTAAACAGGTGATATTTTGGAGATGAAGTTTTAGAAGCTGCTGTTAAATTGAATATAAAAGTTAAGGGAAATAAAGGAATGAAGGCTGTCTCTTTTTTTTTTTTTTAATTATTTATTTATTTGGCTGCACTGGTCTTAGGTGCGTCATGTGGGGTCTAGTTTCCTGACCAGGGCTCAAACCCGGGCCCCCTGCATTGGGAGCGTGGAGTCTTAATCACTGGACCACCATGGAAGTCCCTGAACGATGTCTCTTAATTTTAAATCTGTTTTTGCATGTAGACTTACTTCCTACTTGGAGTTTAATTTTGTTGGGCAAAAACATAGATAGTATGAAACTACCTGTGCAGTTCCATTAAATATCACTTATAGTCACTTGAGATAGTTACTGGTTAATTATTTCAGGCATAAAGGTAAGAAAAGTATACTTCCACATTTTGTTGGGAGGTGCTCTACTCCCAAGTAATGCAAAGGCAGCACATTAAGAGAACTTGGTTGGTACATGCCATATGTCTAGCTAACTGTGCTTTTTGATTCCCTTGAACTCAACCTTCCCTTCATTTGGACCAGAACTTCTCCCAAGTTGCCCATGGCAGTAACTAGATCTTCTTCAGCTCTCTATTTACCTGTGTTGTAGTGGCAGTACCAAAGAATAGCTTAGGGGAAGCTTTTGAATTCCACTCCCAATCTGTATCACTATTCCCCAAATAAACAGTGTGCTTGCTAGTCAAATACAGCTTTAAGACAAGTCTCCTAGCCACACTTTCAATGAAATTACAATCCTTAAGGCCCTCTCATACAGACATTCTGGAGCCAATGTGAGACTAAACAGTCCTGGGTTATTCTGGGATGTTGGTCAGAACACCGCATTTAGGCTAGAGATGGATCCTAGGGACAGAAGCTGTGGTATTCACTTATGCCTTTAATCACTTTAGAAATTGATTATCCCATAAAGTTTGAGAAAGTTGATATGAAATAGATGAGATGTCTTGAAGAACCCCTGGAGGTTTTACTTGAATGCCTCAGGAAAAACATATTTTATGGTAGTAAAGGGTTCATGAACTTGGCAGTTGGGTTTACAAAGAGACACTTTAATTTTCCAGTATCAGCCAGTATTGACATTTACCAGGAAAAGTTATCACCACATGAACTTGCATTGTTTGTTTATTCCTCCATTAGGATGTAAGTTCCATCTGGGCAGAAATTTTGTTGGTCTTGTTCACTTCTTTATTCAATAAGCATTAGTTGAATGAATTTGATAAATGAAAACAGGCAGCCTTACTTGCTGGTATGTTTGGCTTTATATATACAGATACGTTTTGCTTTCCGCATATGACGGACTTCACACCATTAGAAGTTCCTGCTATTGGCAATGAAATTATGACAAATAAGTATGAGGATGGAAACTATAATTGGTGAAAAAGTAATTGCAGAGGGTTGTGGCATATGTTGCATAAATATGGGCTGTAGTGAATTACCACAAGCTTAATGGCCTACAGCAACACAAATTTATTATCTTACAGTTCTGGAAGTCAGAAGTCTGAGAAGTCTTAGGTTTAAATCCTTCTAGAGGCCCTGGGGAGATTCTGTTTCCTTTCTTTTCCCAGCTTCCAGAGGCTGCCTGCATTTCTTGGCTCATAGATCCTTCCTCTACCTTCAAAGTACATCATTCCAACATTTGCTTCTAACCCTCATGTTTTATTTCTCTGGCTTTGACCTTCTTGCCTCCCTTTTAAAGGGAGGTTTGTGATTTCACTGGGTCCACCCAGATAATCCAGAATAATCTTCCCATCTCAATCTTTAATCACACTTGCAATGTCTCTTTTGCCATGTAAGGTAACATATTCACAGGTTCTGGGGATTAGGATATCAAAATCTTAATTCTGTGTACCACAGCTACTTAGAAATCTTACTTGCAATGAAGTTTTCACTCTCTGCTCATTCACTATGTTGTTGCTTCTGTGTAAAAAACTGAAAATTTTTGAAAAGTTTAGAGGCACACAGCAGAGTTTTACCCTGAATAAACAAAATTGGAAATTTATTTCCATCTCAACCAAGAAGACCTGATTATTTTTTATAATAGCTGAGAGCAGGGGGAACACTACTTCTTTTATCAATTATTTCAATAGATTGTAATATGAGTTATAAACAATGATTTTCAAACAGTAAGACTAATCCTCACCTCACTCCCATTCCTCACCTTCCAAACGTACTGAAATCTGCTTTTCAGTTAAATTCAGATGTGTGTTGAGCTTCAAAGCAGCCAGCTTGGTAGGGCAGGCTCCTAGCTGAAGGATGTTGCCTTTAAACATTTTTATAGCTTTTTTTTTTTTGGAATTGTCTTTAAAGACAGTTCACCAGACACACAGGAAAATGTGGCTCGTTATTTTAAGGTCACAAGGTACTTCGCCTACTCTGTCTTCTTCCCTTCCCCATTGTTTTAATCCACTTGCCTTCATCCTCAGTCTTTCCTCTGCTGATACTAGTGCCAGAAATCTGTGAGGTTGAGAGGAAGGCCTGGGGAGCCAGAGTATAGCTGGGAAGGGGGCAGGGAGAGCTTCATGCAGAGCTCAAGAGGTAGCAGACTGCAATGTAAGTTTTTTTGTGTAACCCAGCCTATTTCACACACTATTAAATAACAATATTTGATAATTTGCTAAGTGTCCAAAAAATCATGCTGTTAAAATAAATCCCTATTGAGAACTGCCTATAAGTTCATCTAAACTTTCTTTTTTTTTTTTTGCGGTATGCGGGCCTCTCACTGCTGTGGCCTCTCCCATTGCGGAGCACAGGCTCCGGACGCGCAGGCTCAGCGGCCATGGCTCACGGGCCCAGCCGCTCCACGGCATGTGGGATCTTCCCAGACAGGGGCATGAACCCGTGTGCCCTGCATTGGCAGGCGGACTCTTAACCACCGCGCCACCAGGGAAGCCCCTACACTTCTTTTTATGGCCGAATAATGTTCCATTGTGTATATTTATACACCCCATTTTATTTATCCATTCATCAGTTGATGGATACTTGGGTTGTATCCACTTTTAGACTATTATGAATAATGCTGCTAAGAACATTTGTATACAAGTTTTTGTGTGAATGTATGTTTTCAAGTCTCCCGGGTACATATACCTAGGAGTGGAACTGTTCGGTCACATGGTAACTCTACGTTTACCATTTTAAGACACTTTCAAACTGCTTTCCAAAGCGATTCTCATGCCTTCTCAATTTGGCTTAGTGTAACCCACCCAAACTAATTCAATTCGATAAGCATTCACTGTGAGCTTATGTGCCAAGTGGTCCACTTGGCAGAGAGGATGCAGATGACTAAGACATAATCCCTGTCTGCAGGGAGCTTACAGCCTGGTGAAAGACCTCATAGTTTAGTAGAAATGAGTGAGAAGTTCTTCCTACCACCTGGTGCCTACCTTAAAGAGAGAAGAAAATACTTGTGGCCCAACAGTACCAGGTGAGGACAAGATGCTCAAATGACTGCAATACTTTACAATAACAATAGCATTTAGGGAATGTTTAATAATGGGGTTTTTGTTGTTTTCATTGCTGCTACTGCAGCTTTTTTTTACCTTTAGATGAGGCCACAACTGAACTCATTAGTTGTACTAAAATTTATCTACATCTAGTGACACTTTAGAAGTCTATGGGAAATAAGTAGTCACGATCCAATTTTCATTATATAGTTATCTTAATCACAAAATCATTATCAAAGTATGAAATCAGCCTGACACATAGGACTCCTTGAGATAATTCCAATAGCCAAGAAGAAAGAATTCAATTTGGCAAGTTAAAATTCTCTAAGCCTCCTGTAGAAGCAGAAGAGATGCCTGGGAAAAGAATGAAGAGTAGACAAAAAGGTAGAAGAATTAAGTGAAAATGATGTCACAAAATACAAAGGAAGACAAAGTTTCAAGAAGGTAGTGGTTACTAATTTTAAACCCTACACAGAAGTTTTACTGGAATAAAACCTAAGAGTCCATTAACTTTAGTAATTAAGATAGCAATCCCACTACTAGGCATATAACCTGAGAAAACCGTAATTCAAAAAGAGTCATGTACCACAATGTTCATTGCAGCACTACTTACAATAGGCAGGACATGGAAGCAACCTAAGTGTCCATCGACAGATGAATGTATAATGAAGATGTGGCACATATATACAATGGAATATTACTCAGCCATAAAGAGAAACGAAATTGAGTTATTTGTAGTGAGGTGGATGGACCTAGAGTCTGTCATACAGAGTGAAGTAAGTCAGAAAGAGAAAAACAAATACTGTATGCTAACACATATATATGGAATCTAAAAAAAAAAAAACAAAAATGGTTCTGAAGAACCGAGGGGCAGGACAGGAATAAATACGCATATGTAGAGAATGGACTTGAGGACATGGGGAGGGGGAAGGGTAAGCTGGGACAAAGTGAGAGAGTGGCATGGACATATATACACTACCAAATGTAAAATAGATAGCTAGTGGGAAGCAGCTGCATAGCACACAGAGATCAGCTCAGTGCTTTGTGTCCACCTAGTGGGGTGGGATAGGGAGGGTGGGAGAGAGACACAAGAGGGAAGAGATATGGGGATGTATGTATACATATAGCTGATTCACTGTGTTATGCAGCAAAAACTAACACAACATTGTAAAGCAATTATACTCTAATAAAGCTGTTTTTTAAAAAAAGATAGCATTGGTTACGTTAACAAAAGCAATTTCAGTGGAGTAGAGGGAGTAGTGTTTGGAAAAAAGCTTGGGGTATGAAGTAAACTAGTCTTTTAAGAACTTCAAATGTGAAAATAATGGGAGGAAGATGAACGTGTTTCTGCATTGAGAGGATGAAATCAATGGAGGAAAGGCTAAAGCCATAGGAGGAAGGGGATGAAAGATAGAAAATAAAGGAAGATTCATAAGGAATCTGGACTGGATATGATGAGCACCAGTGTAGGAACTAGTCTTGAATAGAGAGGGGACTTCTAGAAAGACTTAGAAACTATGCTTCTAAGACATGCTTCTGAGAAGGGACAATTATGCTTCTGAGAGGGAAGAATGGGTACTGATGCAGATGTTTGCATGCAGGTAGTGGTACAAGTGAAAGGAATATAGTAACTACTACTTTATTTATATAGTATTTTATACACTAACGTAATTTCACACATATTAGATACATGTGAGTCTCATAATAACCCTGGAAATAGGCTCAGGGAGACTGAATGAGTTGCCCAAAGTCCTTCAGCTAGTGAGCTGCATGGGTGCTTCTTCAAACTCAAAGTCCCATGCCTTTTCCATTATGCTGCATTCCTCAATCATTATGTACAAGCAGAAGAGAAAGGTGTGAAGGAAAGATCCACAGGAAGTGTATGACTAGCTTGGGTTATATGAAGGGGGATTATTTCTTCTAGTAAGTGAGGAAAATCTTTGCAGACGGCTGCTTCAATGAGGAAAGTTAAAGAAATGACTTATTATACTTATATGGTGGATGCTTTTAGCACCATGGATGAAACAGGGATAAAGTCAGATGACAGGACAAAGGGTCTGACCCGTGTGGCAGTCAAAATTCCAGCGATTTTTCCTCACTGAGGTGCCATGTGTTAGTGCTAAATCTCCTCTCCAGTCTTTATTTGGAAATGTCCTTTCTGTTTACATTTCTGAGGCTGTGATCACATAATGTCAAAACATTAGCTTGGTATGGAATTCCAGACAATCAATCCAATATACTCTTTAAAAAATTCTTTTCATCAGGTCATACCTTAATACTTACTGAGAAGATAATTAAGAGATATGGCTTGTTGAGCTTATTGTTTAGGGAGGGGGATGGCAGTGCACAGTGAGGTCATGAAATTTCTTAGGAATCAAAAGTCTGACAAATCAGAGTATGTGATACAGAAAACCTGTCCTGGAAATCTAATCTGTGCTCAATAAAAAGATACTGGATCACAGAAACTTTGAATGTTTATTTTATGGAGGCCTTTTATCATTTTTTTTGGCTGACGTGGGGGCACCTTAGAGATAATACAGTGGTGAGTGGTTTTGTAAGAAGCTTGCTTATCTATTACCTGACACCTCTTTCCATTAGCTGTTTCTTAGGGTCTCTTATGGATACCTCTTATGGTCTAACTGGCTACCTCAAGTGTGCCACAGAAAAAGGAAACAAGGCAACTGGACTTTTACAGCTTCACCAGCCCCCCTTCTCTGACTTTGATATTTCTGGCAGAAAAAGGAACTGAGCCAAGGAACGTCTTCAAGGCTAGAGGCCCCCAGGGAGGTAGGGCCAATTGGTAGTAAATGTCCATTTGGCCTTCTGATAACCACCATGAGCAAGGGACAGAGCTTATGTGGCTTACAAAGGCAAGAGCTCTGGTACTCTGCAGGGATTTAGGCTTCATCCATCCATCTACTGTTTGGCACTTTTGTTATTTCCTCCCAAGGGATGCTTGCTTTTCTCTGTAGGCTACATGGGAAGTCAGAGAGGCTGGAAAAGCAATTTTCTCTTCCTCTCCTTCTTAACCATTTCCCCTAATCCTGAGACACAAGGTCCCTGCTTTGTCCTTGGCTGGGGCGGGGATGGAGTGGTAATCGTTGGCCTGTAAGGTGGCCCTCCCTCACTCCAGTAAACAGAGGGAAAGTTCATTTTAACAAGAAGCTGTTTAAAGATTGAGAGAGGCTTTTAAAAATGAACTGTGGTTTCCTTTGATAAAAAAAAAAAATTCAGGTTGAGCTTATGGACTGTATCAGATAAATATTTTCACCTTTAGCGTTGGTGGTATAGTGATGAGCATAGCTGCCTTCCAAATATTTTCACCGTCATGTCATTTGAGACTTCCTCTAATAGGGTGAGTTTATCTGTTGAAAGTGACAACACAAAAATAATATTTCAGTTTGGCTAGTAGCAGTTCTTTCTTGAGCCTATGCCAAATACAATTCTAATCAATTAAGTTTGCTTTCTTCCATGGTATTACTATGTTGTTATCATGGTAAGAATACCGTTTTACAAAAAGATTTTGAAATAAAACAAGTTAATTTTGAAAATCTCATTTTAGTTTTTATATTTTTCTTGTGAAGTGCTCATCTAGTGTGTCTAAGCCTCTTTTAGGTAGGAGACCACTCAAATCCTTCTGACTCATGCTTCCTCCAAACTCTCTTCTATACTAGACTCTCCAATGGGTGTTATTTTCCCTCCCATGACACAGCTTCTCCTTATGTGTAATCACTCTGACCTAGAGGAGGATAAAGTGACCAGGCAGAACAGCCTTGTTTACTGATTAGGTTATTTATACACAGGTTATTCCTATGCCCCTTAAGGTTATACAGTCAGGTTTCAGAGCAGCAATTCATTACAATATGTTATGAGAGAAGATATTGAGGCAGCAAAGTATAATCTATTATCTTCTAAATATAAGCAGTAAGCATTAAGCTTTTGTTATTACAAAGTTATAATGAATAAATATTTTTAATAGTTTTTAAAATATTTTGTTTTCTTTTTTTAGTATGAAAACACATTCTGCATTGTGCTTTCTTGATTAAAACACAAGGTTTCTAGTCGTAGTAATGGAGGCAGTTTGGTTTACTTAAAAAAACTAAAACAAATGAGGTAGTGCAACGTCAACCTGGAAAACGCAGGTAGTGGTGAGAGAGTAGGAAAACAAGCACTCTTGCACACTGCTAAGCACGCCACCTTTCTGAGAGCCTTTTGTGTCAAAAGCCTTGGACCCTGCATACACTTTGACTCAATCCTATGAGTTAAGCACTACTACTTCATTCTATAGATGAAGAAACTGAAATTCAGAGACTAAGTAACTTCCCAAGGTCATATAACAAGTTAGTAGTGGAGCTGTGATTCAAATTCAGTTACCTTAGTCAAAGCTTACACTTAACCCCACCCCTTAAACTTCATTCAATAACATGGCGTTTGTTTTCAGAAAGTATTCCTATAATAAAATAATACGCAGCAATTTAACATGTTGTTGTACATGAATATATAATGACACAAACAAATGTTTGCAAAACTATAAATAGCAAAAGTAAGTTTAAGAACAGTATATTAATTTTATTAAAAATACATAAGTATATAATGCAAAATAGATATGTGTGACAAGACACATAGATGCACATCTAGAGACTAGTGTGATCAGAAGTAATTTATTTTCTTCATTTTGTTTATCTGTCTTTCCTAACTTTTCTACCTTTGTATTAAAACCGGTCTTTTTAAAGATGTTTAATCTCAGTTCTCAAACTATGAATCTGCAATTTAAAGACACAACCTGCTTTTATTTAAAAAGGTACTCTCTAGTAGTCCATCTTGATTTCTTCTTACTTCAAGCCTAAACATTCTAATTTATTAAGGTTGTTTATGCTGGAATCATATAGCTAAAGGAAAGAACAACAGAGAAATTGGGCAGGGGGACAGCAAGAGCCCCTGGAGCTTCTATTATCTTCTATCTTCTTTCATCTCTAGTGTGAACAGCATTACTCCATGCTCTAATCCTCTCACCCTGCCTGAATTCTATACATTAACACAAACCAGAATATGGTCCAAATCAGGGACTCCCATTAGTGAAAAAGAGTATAAAGAACTCATGTTTATTTACTGATAAAGATAAGGATGGGAAAAACAAAGACTTGCTAGCTTTCCCATGTTGACGTTCATTAGTAAGACTATTCAGCATGTTTGTTCAGTCTGCAGCTTCTTTCCACATGACTTACAAGGTGTTATTTTAACAGGAATGAAACTCACTGAGCAATGTGACTGACTGAGGAAGAGCCGGTTCATGCAGATAGTAGCCTCCAGGTCTATCCTAGCAGAGAGAATATTCTTGTTGGATTTGTTGAAAAGCTCTGAGAGGAAGGAAGAGACATTAGTCAAGAATTTCCCTCAGATAACACGTTTTAGTTTAAAGAAATCCTGCTCAATTATGTTCCCCAAATATCATATATGAGTAATTTAGAATGGAAGTTGAGAAACTTGCTTTTTTCAAGAAATTTTCAAAATTTTTTTCTGCCAAACTTCACATTGTTACAATGCAAATGCATATATCTAATGAATAGGCAATTTTCCTCCTACTTCCTTTCTGGGTAAAGACTGGTTCAGTTCTAGTTCAATGACTACAGAGTTGTCTTAACTATCATATGTCCTTTCTACAAGTTAAAGTACTAACTGTATATATGACTTTATTTGAATTTTTATTGCATGTCTAAGTATTATATGTTCATCACAGAAAATTTTGAGAACATATCAGGAAGTCCAACGAAGATGAAAAGACCCACAATCCCACTACTCAGAAAAAAAGACCCTAATATTAATAGTATATACTCTTCTTGAACTTATTGCACATTAGCACATTAAGGGTTCTGAGCAGTCAAGAAGAAAGAAAACAATTTACCTTTGTTTCAAATAATGTTTCCCAAATTCCTTTGACTATGAATCCTTTGGTGGTATAACACCTATTAAAAATCTGAGGAGCTCAGGATCTGAAGAGCACACTTTATGAATGCCACCTAAATGAACTTATCACTGTGCAAGATCTTCAGCCATACTAGTAATTCAGAATTAATCAAACTCAACAATGTTCACCCCTCTACCTAAACTCACACAGAACTAAAGTTGAATAATTTAATGATAAATATTTACTTCAAGAAAGCAACATGCATGGGTATTTTTTCGTATATAAATTGTATCTCAATAAAGCCTTTTAAAAAAGAAACTAATATGCTTGTGTTTCATGAATACTGAGAAGAAGAATAACTTGATGAACATGATATCAGAGCGAAGGAAGGATAGTTTTAAGGAATATTTTATGCTGGTGCGTATGCAAGGTGACTCATTCCTGCCCAAAAGAGAGGATACATCTTTAGTTACCATAATGTCTCCCAGATTCCTATAACACAATTCTACTCCTTCCACCTTTTCCTTTCAAATGTTCTAGCAATGCTTATAAATTAATCTACTTAAGTCCTCCTATAGTACTAAAGAGTGAATGTATACTCCAGGGTGGAAATGAACAGCAGTAGCCATAGTCCAGAAGAGCCGGCCATAAGTACAACATTTCTTTTAAATTTCATGTTTTTCCTAGCAAATATTTACATGTGAGAAAGTATTTTAAAAATGTAAAGATTAAAAGTCTTAATTCGAAATCTTTAGGAATAACTGATATATAAAAAGTTGTATATTTACATGTGACTTTATATGTCTTGAAACACATCAAATATACCCTATTTGAGAAGTAAAGCTCAAAACTAAATATCTCCCTTCTATTCTTACTTTTTCTAGAAGCAAAAATTGGCAAGGTTGATAAGTGCTAAATCAGAATCATACTCCACACACCCCTCCTAGGCTTGACATATGAAAAGATGATCTCATGTGCTGCCATAGATGTATTATACCAACTAAATAAGTAACAATGGCCACTTTTAGTTTGTTTTTCTCCTGGTTCTTTGAGACATTTTATCACCCACGCAAAACAAATACAAGTATAAAAGGAGACGATACTTTTTTATAAGTAAACTATTTATTTAACTATTATACTATTTAAAATTTCACACTTCAAAGAGGCCACAAAAATTGTAACATTCAAAAATTTTAGGTAAAACTATTCAAGGGTAAGCTATTATTTTTCAGCCGGCATGTATGAAGTTTAGCAGCAAAAGGATATTTCTATAGAGACTTGTAGTTGGTTCAGACTCAGTTTCTGCTCATGCTATGTAGAGCATCCATGATGGTTTTATTATACTCTGCAATCTGCTTGGTCACATTCTTCATAATTGGCCGGTAATCACTCTCTTGACTCTTGGTTGCTATGACTAATTACATGAGTTAAGGGGAAACAGTATCAAAACAAATATTAATCTAATTTTGTGACTCAGAAAGGACCCAAATTGTACTAGTATTTTTCTTATTGAAAACTGAAGATGGCACAAAAAAGCACAATTAGAATAGTTATTAAAAAAAACAGATTAAGCATCAATTGAAACCTAAAAGGCCAGGCAAAACTTGTTTCAAAAAAGTTCACCTATGGTATAAAATCTTTTTTAGACTTAACATTTCATTCATCTCAATCTTAATCTGGTCATAGAACAACTCAATGTTCAGAAGAACTGTCCTTTAAAGTACTACACAGGATTTCAGGCAAGTCTCTAGACTTCACTCTGTTTCAAAATCACCTACTTTATGTTGCACAAAACCAGAATTCTGGACTTTATCATACTGTGAATGGGAATCTTCTGCTTTTAAAATAAGTTGCACACCCCCTGGGAATAAAGCCCTTAAAGCATCTCATCTGGAGGTAAGCTGGGGTCCATGCTGCCCTGAGCTGATGTTCAGTAGTGTCCTAGAGGAGAATCTATGCAACCAGTGAGTCAGGATCTAGTTCTCTAAGCAGAGATGTCCGTAAATAGGTCAAAAGGGGACTAGGAAACAACCTTTGGGGAAATGTTTCTTACAACTCCACAATACTTGTCCTCAGCAGCTGCTTCCTTCTATGTCCATACAAAAAGACAAGCAAGAAGACTGAATATAAGAACTATCTTGATAGAAATAAGATGGGACATAAGTACTTATCTTGGTAGATGAAGCTGAATTGGCTGAAACACAGATGAGTTCGAAGGTCAAATTTCTCATGATACTACTTGGTTTATCTCTCCCTTTGCTGCCCAGATATCCAAGGTACAGCATTATAAATAACAACAAATGACTATACATACATACGTACATGCATACATACATATACATATATATGGTTATATGTAATTCTCCCAACAACTCTATGAGAAGGAAGTATTAACTGTATTTGAGATGATAAAATTGAGGTTTAAACAATTAAGTAAACTGTCCAAAGTCCATAACCTATAAGTAGTAGAGTCAATATTTAAAATTAGATCTCCTGACTCTAAAACCTGTACACTTAATCACTATGCTGCACTATGGCTTTGTACAGTCTGCTTTCTATTAGTTTGGTGTATACACACACACACACACACACACACACACACACACACACACACACACACACAAAATCACAGAATGGAAACTAAGTCTTATTCATTTATTTCCCACATAGTTTAGCCAGTGTTTTGTACATATTAGGTATTTGATGTTGAACTGAATTTCATTTCAGTCTTTAAAGAAATTCCTAAAAAAATCACTCAGTCAAGCTCATTCGCAGTTTTTTAAAGGATACATTCTTTCATCACAAAATTATTTTGCTCATGGTGTTGCCACTTCCTCTCCAAATTTGTAAGCTAAAAACACAAAAGAAAAATGTTAACCAGTGCCCATATTCAAAACAATTATACACCCCTTTGAGATGATAAGAAAAAAAACACCCCCAATTTTAAATCTTTTCAACTCCCTGCATTTTGAGATAAAGCCATGATAGACAAAAAAGGAATTTAAAAAAATTAAATAACAGTAATACAATAATAAATACAATGCTGAATTTGACAACAAGTTTACTCTGTTTACTTTAATTGGAAATTATTTATTATACCAATGAACATACCAACTGAAAGACAATTTATGATTTTTCCCTTTCCTAAAAGAACTTAAAACAGAAGAATGGGACATGATAGGAATCTCTCCTTGAAACCTGAAGGTCTAATGTCACAAAAGTACTATATATTCTAATACTGCAAAGGTTCAGCTATATAGGAGAAACTTCCTTATTTCCAGGGCTAAATTTCCTGTCTAATTCCACAGGCTGTGATAAGAGCCGAGCTGCAGTGTGAAGATTGTAAGAGGGCTGGTAAAAAGCTGGCACTGTTACAATAATTTCTGCATCAACAGGAAGCTAATGTGGATATTATATTGATGGTTGCTTCCTCCAAAGACAATTTTACTGTTATAGAATTAAATTGTTTTTCTGATTTAATTAACCTTGTAACTCTGGGTTATGGTCTTTCTTTTTTAAGATGCACATAGTTTTTTTCCTAAACAAAGGACAGTCTGAAAAATGAAACATTAAAATAATGTTCTGCCTGGACATTTCCAAGAAGTAATAATCATTTTAAAAAATCTGATAATTGAAACAGCATTATTAATATTTCTTTCTAATCTCATGTTAAAATTATTTTCAGGGCATAAGTTCAGTCTTAATGTAGCATCCATCCCATTGTTTCCTCCAAAGAGATAAATCTAGATATTAGGATGAATCATAATTAATTAATTATATGAACTGTATGTGCTGTGACTTAATGCTACTAAATCAGATCTAGCTTCCCCTGATAGAACCTTGAAGTTAAGATGGACTTAAGGAAGCAGTCAGCACTTTTTGACAATAAATCTCTAATAACCTTTTGCAAAGTCAAGTACCAAATTTTTCCTCTTTGTTTCATACAAAGGGGTGGCCTTATAATGCAGCAGACCCCTTAAGTGCTACATGAATAATGATATAAAAGCAACACTGTGTCAGATGGTCAAATTCCTTCTATATTATACATCTATTTCAGTTACTTGCCTTTAAAGCTCCAAGGATGTTATGAAGCACACATCTGTCTTTTTCTCCCTACAACTTATTTTACAAGTCTGTTATGAGCTCTTTATATGTTTTGGATATTAACCCCTTATGAGACATATAACTTGCAAATATTTACTCTTATCCTGCTTTTTCATTTTGTTGTTTCATTTGCTGTGTAGAAACTTTTTAGTTTGATGTGGACCCACTTATTTATTTCTGCCTCTGTCGTTTGTGCTTTTCGTGTTATAATAAAAAACTTGTTGCCAAGACTAATGTCAAGGAGCTTTTCCCCTATGATTTCTAGGAGTTTTACAGTTTGTTCCAATATAAATGTGTTTAAATGATTTCAAATCAATAACCACTCAAAAAAAAAAGGTCTATTGTATAAATTACAGATCTCAAAAGCCAGTTTTTGAGTAAATAACTGCAAAAGATAGGGAGACCAGGATGTGATTCAAACAGTTGGGATTCACAAAAGGCAACAAATAATACAGAGAAGCATTGTAAGTTGTGGTTTATGTTACAAATTCCTGTACGTGGGGTTACGAATAAGATTAGTACTTAATGTGGGAATAAATGAGGTAGCCACTGACTGGCTCTAAGAAATTGTGTTTGTCAAATGTTTTCCTCTTTAAATCATCCATTCAGTGGAAGAGGAGGGTCAAAAATCCATATGAAATATCAGTATTTTTTCCTATGAAACATAAGACAATGGCCTCATAAACTTTTTCTTATGTTTCTTCTCCAGTATCCATTCCCACTCTAAACAGACTAGGATAATTTTGCTATTCACAAGTCTATATCCAGGCCTGTATATTACAAAGTAGAGACAGAGTAACTGACGAATAAATTTGAAATATGTAAATTAGTGACTTCTAAGTTTTTAGTAGTTGTGGCAAACTCTGATGAGAGTCCACCCCTTTCAAGAAGAATATAAGGTTTGTCTTTTTTTAAAATGGTACATCCACGCAATGAAATAGCTGATGCCATAAAAATATCATCAAAAAAAGCGCTTGAAAACACTTAAGAAAACAATTGCTTAAAGAGCATATGCATACAATGATTTCATTATTTGTAAAAATCAATATAATTAAGGGTGTATAACTGCAAAGGAAAAAAAATTTACAAGGATATTATACCAAAATGTTAATGATGGTTGTCTATCATCATCATCATATTACTACACGAAGGAAGAAAAAATTTAACGCATTTAGCATTAATAAATCATAGTTGCAAATTGCTAATGTAGATAATTAGATGTGAGAATGACCAACCTTTATCAGACCACAATTACTGATTTTGTATATGACACGCATGCTTCATTTAATCCTCCAACAAATACTTATTGAACACCTATTATGTGCCAACCACTAGCACAGTGCTGGGAAGAAAGTGAGGGAAAGAGACATCATTTCTGCCCTTAGAAAGAGCTCTCAATGCAGAAGACCTTAGACCTTGTTCAGGTAATTATCAACAGGATGAGTGATATGAAAAGGGGGCTTGTCTATGCATCCTGTGTAATAATCAGAGATGTAAATAAATTCAAGAATATTACTGCTCTTTATAGCATTATTTGAATAGTTTGAAAACAAGAAATAACCTAAATGTCCAACAATTTGGAATTGACTCAGTAAATTATGCTATATCCATATAGTCAAATATTATATAGAATCATATTTTTACAAAATCTACTGACAAGGGAAAGTATTTATGATGTATAGTTAATAATGAAAAACAAGTTTCCAAATAATAGGTACAATATGGTACCATTTCTATAAATATACAGAAATAAATGTGTACGTATGTACATGTATAAACTAAGTGTACACATAACATAGAAATATAGACTAGAAATATCTGTCTTCATATACACAGAATCATCTCCTGGGTGGTGGGATATTAGTCATTACGGCTCATTTTTGTTATCTGCAGCATTTATGTATTAGCAAAGTTTCTGCATTAAAAACACTTTACTTTTGAAATTTTTAAAAGCCATTACCATAATGGCTGTGCCCAGAACAGTGCCTAGCATAGAGTTGGCCTTCGATATAAGTTTACAGAAGTCAGGAAAGCAGGAGTAAATTCATATATAGTGAATTCATGTATAGTGGAGACTATACAGAATCTAGTTATCTTCAAAGCCAGAAAATCTGGAAGGTAAATAAAGCAGGTGAAAAAAAAAAAAGGGAATGGATTGCTTTGGGAGTGAAAATATAGATCAAGAGAACAGGCCAGATAGCCTAAAAACAGAATGAATTTCAGTCTTATTTTTTTCTTTTTACCTGAGAATGTGTCTCGTTTTCTTGCAATTGTGTTTTTAGTGTCTCATATTCTGTGTTTAGTTTCTGAATTAGTTTTTTAAAGGCATTTCTGCGGGTTGATAATACTGTTCTCTCCTGATGCAATTTCTAGATAGATCCAAACAGAAGTAAGTAACAGGCTTTAGCAGATACCTAGTAAACCAATATAAACAGCATTTGACTTAAACAATTTCAATAATATTCTGATAAAATTCTACCAAGGCTATAATTACTCTAAAAGCTGTTTGTAAAAATATCCTTTTAATGATAATAAGCTAAATTAATATTAACTATATTAATAATAACTTATTAGGGCTGTCATATGTGTTTGTACTCCACCAGATTTACTTTATTTTAAAATTTTTTTGTAAATTTATTTATTTAATTTATTTATTTTTGGCTGCATTGGGTCTTCCTTGCTGCGCGCGGGCTTTCTCTAGTTGCAGAGAGCGGGGGCTACTCTTTGTTGCGATGCACGGCCTTCTCTTTGCGGTGGCTTCTCTTGTTGCAGACCACGGGCTCTAGGCGTGCGGGCTTCAGTAGTGGTGGCTTGCGGGCTCCAGAGCACAGGCTCACTAGTTGTGGCGCACGGGCTTAGCTGCTCTGCGGCATGTGGGATCTTCACTGATCAGGGCTCAAACCTGTGTCCCCTGTATTGGCAGGTGGATTCTTAACCACTGCACCACCAGGGAAGTCCCAGATTTACTTTAAATTAATGTAAATGGCAATGAAAAGCCACTGAGAAGTCTTAAGTACAGAAATATCGTTATCAAATTTGCATTTAACAAAGTTCATATTTGAAGTACACTATTACTTGCTTTTCAATGTTTGTCTTTTGTTTTGAAACTTAAATCACTCTAAATTCCTACTATATATGTAAACTTCTTTATTTTTTCTTAGATTATATATCAAATAGTCAATTGAAAATAATAAATTTCTAAAAATACATATATTATTAAATTTAATCAAGAAAAAACCAACTTGAATTACAATTTCATAGAACTGTTACCATTTACCTTTTTCTTTTCTTCACCTGATGATTTTAAAGCTGGCAAATCATTATATGTTTCCAGATCAGTTATCATTTGCTTAATTTTGCTTTTTAGAGACTGTTGTTCCTCAGTCATTTTACTTTCCAGTAGCTCCATTTTTTGTAGATCCAACTGTAGACGCTGACTATCTGAAACGCAGGAAGATTCAAGGCCATAATTAGTCGATATTTTATTCCTTACACAAAAGGAAATGCAATCATTAAAAATCATGCATTTTTTTACAAGAGTATCTGCACAAGAAACATGCATTCACTGCAACTAGTGAGACAATACAAAGATAAATTTTTAAAAAATTACTTACCCCCCAGGTAACCAACATAAACCGATGTATATTAATCACATTTGTCTCCATTCTCATACAAACATGTAAGAACACACATAGTTCTTTTTCTTACTTAATAATATATGAGATAAAGATTCATCATTTTTAATATGTGCATGACATATACACACAGTTATGTGGAGAAAAAAGCAAGTTATGAAACGTTATGAGCAAAATTTTATAAGTACATATATAGTCAGTTCTCATTATTTGTGGTAGTTATATTCCGAAAAGTCATTGTAAACACTGAGTTAGCAAATACTGAACTCCTATGGGAAATACAGCATTAGGTTTCTGTGAGTCTCTGGTTACGATACTTTTATCAACTTTGATGATACTTTTATCATCAAACTAATACATAACCTTGTTTTATGTATGTTTCTCTTTAAATATGTTATTTAATATATATTATTGATTTGTTAACATTGAACTCAAGGCCAACTTATGCCTCAGTGAAGCTTATATAACTGACATATTTTCTCTGTAAGGCACATCACAGCCTTGCGCTTAGGAACACTAGCCAACACTTCAGCACTATACTTGGGAGCCATTTTGAATAGCAAAAGCACTAGCAAAAACACACAAAAGTGTGGTTAAAAAAAAAAAAAGTGACATTAAATAATATACCATGAAAAGGATACTTGTTTATAGTATGAGAACTAATGCAGGAAGGCATAGTGCTGCCTTAATCAACCTCCACTGGGAACTCGAGCATTCAAATTTTTCAAATTTGAATTCCAATTTTTCACCTCTGCGTGTGTTCACAAATGACCATGAAAGTGCTGCAAATATGAATTTGGGGTTACAAATTAATTTCAGTGAGAGAGGAAGTTTACAAATACAGACTCCATAAATAATGAAAATTGCCCATGTGTGTGTGTATGTGTGTGCGCGATTCTTTCTTTCAAAAGTATTGAGCATCTACTATGTGCCAGGTGCTGAGGATATAATGGAAATCAACAGAGACATCATTGTTTTCACTCGAGGAGCTATATTCTAGAGGTTAAATTAGGAAATTAAATAAGCACTTACAGTAAACTGGATAACTACTATGAAAAGAGTAATACAGGGTACCACAGAACATGTGGCATTGGTCAAAAGAATTCTCTTAAGACATGCCTTTTAACTAAGGCATTAAGGATTAGGAATCAACCACACAAAGGAAAAAGTGAGTGTTCCAGAGAAAATAATCAACATGTGCAAAAATGTCTAGAGGTAAGAAAGCATGAGGTAAAGTCTAAAAGTCTAGAGGTAAGAAAGCATGGTACCTTTGCACAAATAAGAGAAGTATGACTAGAACCCAAAGTTCAAAGTGGATGGTGGTAGGAGAGAAAACTGAAAAATTGAAGGATTTCAGTTCATGAAGGGCTTAAGTCAAGACAGGGAGTTGGGACTTTATGCTAAGGGCTGTGGCAAGTCATCAATGAGTTTCAAATCAGAGAGTAACATAATTAAATTTTAGAAAGTTCTCTCTAGTTGCCATGTGGACAATTAATCGAAATAGCATAACTATGTGCAGGAAGACCAGTTAAGTGTTGATTCAGTGATCTAGGCAAGAAATCTTAGACTGGTGGGGATTTTTTTTTCATTAAACAATATTTAGGGACTTCCCTGGCAGTCCAGTGGTTAAGACTTCACCTTCCAGTGCAGGGGGTGCAGGTTAGATCCCTGGTAATGGAGCTAAGATCCCACATGCATCACGGCCAAAAAACCAAAACATAAAACAGAAGCAATATTCTAACAAATTCAATAAAGACTTTAAAAATGGTCCACATCAAAAAAATCTTTAAAAAAACCCAGTATTTATTAAATAAATGCTTTCTATGTGCCAGGCAAATAGAAAGGCATGGGGAATATAGCAACAAACAAAGAACTTATATTCCAGTGGAAAAAGACTATATATATAAAATATACAGTTATGTCAGATAAAAATAAATGAAGAAACAGTGCAGGAGAGATCTGGAGGGACTCAAAAAAGATTAGGCATTTAGGATTAACAAAACAGGCAATCAACCGGATACAGTAGTTGAGCGAGAGAAAATGCGGAATCCCGTTTCCAACTTGAATAAATGAGTGTATGGGAGGGTAAGCAGAGGGACATATAAATTTTTGTCTGTTGGAGGGATTTATGATACACTGAAGTCGATTTAGGATTTGTTGAGTTTGAGATACCTCAGAAACATCCAAACAGAGATAAGTAAAGATGTCCATATATAGAAATATGGGTCTAAAGCCCAGAGGGAAAAATGTGAGCTCTGAAGATACAGATTCTGAAACCACCAGCATAGAGATGGCACCTGAAACAATGGGAGTGGTTCAAATCATCAACAGAAAAGGATTCATGACTGCACCTATAAGAATACCAAATTTTTAAAGAATAAATTAACATGAAGGATCCATATAGAATAAGAAATGACCAAAGAAATAAGAGAAAAATCAGAAGTCATGGGGAAAAGATATTTCAAGAATAAAGAAGTGGTTTGTAGTACAGAATATTACTTAGAGATTAAAAGAAAAAGATGGCAAAATATGTGTTGAATTTACTGACCAGGAGAACCTGGATGTATCTTCTGAGAACAGATTTCACAGAAAGAAATGGAATCAAGAGTGAGAGGAAGGTTTTAAGAAATTTGACTGTGAAACCTTTGAAAGAGAGGGATAATAGCCGGGCAGAGAATACTCGGAAAAGGCTTTTTATTTTTTTCCAAGATGTGATAAAATATGGAAAAAAGACTAAAAAGATACCAAAATTTTAATAGTAATAAACTTTTGATAGTGGGATTGTATTTTTAGTTTTTATTTATGCTTGCTTACATCTCCTAAATCCTCTATAATGAATATGAATTCCATTTATAATCAGAAAACAGTATTTTTAAAAATATTCCATTCTGGTAGGATTATATAATACCTACCTTCTCTATTTCAGAGACTTCTTAACTTTGTGATGCTGGCTTTAAAGGTCTCTTTTTTAAAGAGAAAGAAAGGTTTAAGAGGAAACCAACATTACTGAGAACCTGGAATGTGCCTGGCTTTATATATTATCTGATTTACTTTCCCTAATAGCCCTGGGCAAGGGTAAATTTTATTATATGAGGAAACTAAAGCTTAGAAAGGTAATTACTGCCCAAGGTCAACAGCCAGTCAAGCTTTGGTGCTGAGTGATATTGTTATCACGTTTATGAAAGGTTCATATTTTACAATAGCAAATGTTACTTTACGATCCAAAGATGCCTCAATGAGCAACAGTGAGTTGTGGGAAGAGGAACAGTAACACTTGGTCAATTTTGCTACTTCAGGCTTCTTTCCCCAGGCCCCATCCTTTGTTCTGCCTTCCTTATAGATACCAAAATAAAATCTGATTTCAGCTAACTCAAAAACAGAGACTAAAATGGAATTGAAATATATATCCTGTATATTTAGACGAAGAAATCTGGATTCAAACCTGCCTTGGCCAGTTTCTTCTCTTCTGTGTTCCCAGGGATAGGCATGGGAATAACCCGATACATCCTGTAGTTACTTATTTGTAGAGGCATACAGTGATGCATTGTCATCTTAGAACATTTTACCTTCACTTTTCCTCTAGTTTAAAGTAGGAATATGAATACCCTCAAAAAAATAGTGGTATTTCAGAGTGTCAAAAGCCAAATATGAACATCTTCCTTAAATTACTTAGATTTAGGGGTAGATTTTTATATTAAAGTAACATATTTCAGAGTAAAATACAAACTTCACAATGATTTTTATGATAAAATTTAATCTCATAGTGGGATATATTGTACCCTGTGTATACATATTATTTTTCTCTGGCTCCTTTTATTGTTCTTTCTTTATTGCTGCATTTCAGCAGTCTGATGATGATGTGCTTAGGTAAGGAATTTTTACATTAACCCTGTTTGGGGTTCAAAGAGCTTCTTAGATCTGTACAATTAAGTTTTTCATTAAATTTTCAGAAAAATTTCAGCCATTATTTCAACTATCTTTTCTCCCCCATTCTCTGTCCCTCCTCTCCTTCTGGGACTCCAATTACATGTAAATTAGACTGCTTGAAACTGTCCCACAGGTCATTTAGGCTCTGTTCATTCTTTTTTCTTCTTCAGATTAGATAATTTCTATTTATTTATCTTTAAGTTCACTGATTCTTTTTTTCTGCTGTCTTCAATCTTCTATTCAGGTCAGTGAATTTTTCATTTTAGTTATATTTTCAACTCTAGAATTTTCACCTGGTTCTTTTTTGTAATTTCCATTTCTCTGTGGGATTCTCCAATCTGTTCATTTTTTATGCTTTTATTTTCCCTCAAGCCCTTAAATATGTTTATAAACTTTTAAAGTCCTTTTTCTTTTCATTTCAACATCTGGATTATCTCAGGTTCAGTGTGTAGTGATTCCCCTTGACTCACATTTTCTTCTTTCTTCATTTTTACTAAATGTAAATTTAGTAAATTTACTAAATGTAAATTTTTATAATGGACATTTTAAATAACATGTTGTAGAGACTTTGCATTCTGCTCCTTTGAAAAGTGCTGATATATATTATAAATAAGCAATTAACTTTGCCGAACTAAATAAATCTCTAAACTTTTCTCCTTTGGAGTGGGTAGCATCTTAAATCTCTGTACTCAGTTCTTTCAACTTCTAGCTGCTGCTTTTTCCTAGGTCCCATAAAGCCTACTCAATGCATACACATTTCAGTAGTCAGATTAGGATTTGGTTAGAGTTTATACATAGATTTTTGGCACTCCTTCTTACCAGGATGTCTCTCTTATACAGGGCAGGCAATGAGTAAGTAAGTTGGTTTCTTCATGTAGGATTTAGCAAAATTTACTTGGACTTAATAAATTTAAGTTTTATTACCTATAAAGATTCTCTAATGGAAAAATCAATACAAAGCTGCTAATTATTAAACCTTCCTCTTCTACCTATGAAATCAGAAAGATTAAAATATACCTGGAAGGTGACATTATAATAAAAATGTCATGTTCAAGAATCGAGCAACTCTCTACTTATGAATATAACAAAAATCACATAGAGTATAAAATACCAAATAGTAAAAAAAAAAGCTTCAAAAGACATTGATTTAAGAAAGGAGGTTGTTACCAACCAAATTTGTCCTAAGTTGGTATAATTAAATGTGAACATTTCCTTCTGTCTCTTTAAAGAGTCTTAAGACTCAACCACATTGACTATATGTTATTTTAAAAGATATACCAATATATGGACTGAAATGTTGAGGGTTTTGTTTTATTGGATTAATATTTCTACTAGGGTTGGAAATAGTTAAGTTGAGAATCAAAGTGCTGAATCAAAGTCACTGAAGCTTATGGTATTTCAATGCTCTAAATAGGAAATGTACTTACTTCGTATATTTTGGCTGTTCGGTGAAAAGTTATATAAATCTAACTACAAGTTTAATTTAAAGATATATTAGGGAAATACATTTTTAAACTATATATACTGCTTTTTCTAGAGAAAGGGAGAAAACGGTTGGTTGGTACAGGGTAAAGTTTATCTTCCTTCAACCGCAGGACCCCATGAAAAGCTAAAAGCTTCTCCAAGAGAAGAGACAGGAAGAGGATGCAGACTAGTTCCTTCTGATATGCTATGAAGTTGCAAAGTTTACCAAGTAGTGTGTACATAGTAGCAAAACTCAGAAGGAACCACTTTGACCTGGGGAAATGTTCCTGAAATATTCTGCCATCAGCGCATTTGTTTATTCCCTGGAGCTTCCTTTCCAAAAATATAAATAAAAACTATTGCTGACAGGTTCCTTGTCTCTTTACTCATGCAGTTTATCAGTGTATCTTAACCTTTTTTTTTTCATTACTGTCCCCCTAAGGAGCCTTTTGTAGACTATTGTTTTCACAGTCACCTCCCATGAATTTTTTATATTACAGATGTATATCTGTTTATGTACAGTGACCTTTTGGAGGGCCACACACCTTTATAGTTAGTATATAAAATTTTTTTACCCTCCCCCCAAGAAGTAATTTTGCCCCCTTGGGAGTGATATCGCTCCATTAAGAAGCACAGAGTACACTAAGAAAATCAGGTGAGTTCCAATATTAACTTCAAGGGTCAAAGGGAGGCAGTTCACAAAAGGGGAATGTAAAATTCATTATCTCTGAAAGATGAACCAGAATATTATAAACCTCTTATGGTGATTTCCAGATAGAAAAAGTTTCTTGTGGGGGATGGTATTAAGAGAAGAAAAACAATTTATATGCTTGGCTTAAATTAACACTTAAAAATAACTGACTAAATGAAATTAATTGTAGGGGTCAGATAATTCAAACTTTAAAAGGGAAACTTTCAGTAAAATCCTTATCATAGTAACAAACCAGATTTTTATATCCATTGAAGCCAGTTCTCATTCTTTTTTAATTCTACATCTCTGGAGAAGACTAGGTTTTTAAAAGAAATGTAAACACAAAGTATAAAAGTATGAAAGGAATACAAAGTCCTGATTATTGAATTCATTTCCCGGTATTGATATTTACCCTTTTAAAAAATGTATGTTTCTCGACAGCCATTATACAAAGGTAGCTTAAAGGAGGCAAAAACTTGTTGAATTAGTATTGACTTTAGAAAATGAAAAATTTAAAACTATGGTCTAAAACACAAAACAGAAGTTTCTTAGATGAAATAATTAAACATAAAATTCTTCAGCTTATAGAAAAAAGAAAATAAAGATGTAAAAACACTCATAGTTGTATACATCCAAAATAATTGAAAATGGGATCTTGAAGAGATATTTGCACACTTATGTTCACTGCAGCAGGATTTCACAATAGCCTAGAGGTGGAAATAACCTAAATGTCCACCAACGAATGAATGAATAATGAAAATGTGGTATGTACATACTACAGAATATTATTCAGCCTTAAAAATAAATCCTGTCACGTGTCACAACACAGATGAACCTTGAGGACATTACGATGTGAACTAAACTGGTCACAAAAAGGCAAATATTGCCTGATCCCACTTATATGAGGTATCTAAAATAGTCAAACTTTTAGAAATATAAAGTAGAGTGTGGTTAGCAGGAGCTCAAGAGGAGGAAATGGGGAGCTGCTGTTCAATGGTATAAGTTTCAGTTCTGCAAGATGAATATGTTCTAGAGATCTGTTGCATTAACAATGTGTAGATAGTTAACACTACTATACTGTACACTTACAGATAGTTAGGATGGTAAATTTCGTGTGTTTTTTTATCACAATTAAAAAAATACTCATAATTAAACCAACAGTAGGTATAAATCAAATTTAGAATGCACCTACTCCACTTACGTGGAATGTAATTCAGATATACAAATAAAACTATGGCAAACAAACTTTAAGCAAATCTGGGCAGATAAAATAAATGTACAGAATGACAATTTTCCACCTATATCATCAATTTAAATTCAACTGCATGTTAACAGCGTTCAATATGCATTTGTGGATTCACAATCCTTTATATAAAACTCCTAGGCAGTTGTGTTTTAGAATGCAGAATTCTTTGAATTTTAGAAAAGTAATATAGTGTATATACTGATTATTATATAACTCCCATGACAGGGTCTGAGGCAGCACCCGACATCAAGTAGATAAATATACTTCTGCAGCAAAAAGTATGAACAGTCACACTAGGTAGGATAATTAAAAAGCCTCATGTCAGTTCAGGTCAGGTTAGCTTTTGCTGTAAAGAGCTTTTTTAGATTTGGGGATTCCAGATAAAGGGATATTATGGAAACTATTCCATTTTGGGAATCTTTAAACATTTTTAAGTTAGCAAATAGCGTCTTCCTTCTCCATGATCTCACAACTGCCAGAGTAATTTCCAGTAGATAAATAAAACATAGCTAATTCAAAGTCACCATACACCATCATAGTTAGAATCCACCACTTCAGAAAACCAAAGATACTACACAAATTTTGACTTGACTTTATCCTAGGCTCTTTAAGCTCAATTATATTTGTTTCTAATCTCTACCTGCACTATCCAAATGGCAGCCACTAGCCACATATGACTTTTGAGCACTGGAATGTGTCCAGTCCAAACTGAGATGGGCTGTAACTGTAAAATCTCATTGATCATTTTATATTGACTACATGTTGAAATGATAATATTTTGAATACACTGGGTTAAATATAATATATTATTAAAATTCACCTGTCTCTTTTTACTTTTTTAATGTGGCTACTAGGCAATTCAAAATATATATGTGGCTGGCATTACATTTCTTTTGGAAAATGCTACTCCAGTCTCATGTTAGTCATAATGGCTGAAACTATAATTAAAACATTACCACCTCTAGGATACCTCTCTCCTAACTACCCAAGACCACAGTGGATATGAGCCCTGTGCACGTCCATTGCTCCTTATCCTTCTATCTTAACACTGTTTCATTACACTTCAATTGTTTGTTTGGCATTCCACCAGATTGCAAGTTTCTTGAGGAAACAGACTGGATTTTTTTTTTTTAATCCCTGTATACTCAAGTTACAGCAAAGGCATAAAGCAAATACTCAATAAATGTTAAATGAGTGAGAATATTCCAATGAATTACTATTAAGTTGATATGAAAAGTCACAAAAAATTCTGAGCCTATGAATGACTGCAGCAATAGGCAGTCATAAATTATATCCTCAGTCTTTCAAAAAAATCAAAGAGAATAACATTAGATTTTAAAAGTTCCAGTTTGTTACAGAAAAAAAGGATATTAAAATCTAGGTTGTTTCCTCACCTGAAGTCAGATTCCTAGCCGTACTCTGTGATTTCTGCATTTCAGTAGATTTAAAATTGAGATCATCCTGCATCATCTTCAGCTCTTGATTGGTGATAGAGGATATCTGTTTCATACGATTTATATTCTGTATTTGCAGAGACATAAAAGTGGAAAAAATTCCACTGATTTAACTTTCCAATAAAACTCTTGAAAATGCTGCTAAAGGACTGGATGTTTTGAAAGGGTATTCTTTTTTGAAATACATCATTCATTATATATATATTTTATAAAAGAATACAGTGAGATTCAAAGTGGTTTTCTCAATAAGGAGAGGTTAAATTAAAATTCAGAATTGTTTCTTTTACATTTGCTTTATTTTACTGTAGAAAAAATTCAACTATTCTATTTTAGGAACTGACTGGATTTTTAAAACACTTAGAATATTGAAAAGAGACCACGCATTTTTCCTCCTATGGTAGCACACAATAGTAGCTGCTCAATAAATGTTTTTTGAGGAATCAAGATACTCATTAGGTATCCTGTACTCTTACATAATAGTGAACCACTGCAGTTTTTGAGTTGTATTTAGAAAGGTAATCACAGTAAAAATAATGAAGACACTAAGACAGGTACATGGTACTTACTCGGCTACAGTGCTCCAAGAGTGCAACAATGTTGGCTTCTATCTGTGCCTTCCTTTCCAGTTCCTGGTGCTTAGTTTCCTCAAAAGTCTCAATAAAGGCTGCCAATTGAAAAATATGATGAGATGCTACTGCTGATATAGCTAAACACTACATAAGCTCTGATTTGTAGGTGTGAAAAGTACTTTTTAGAAATTCAAGGCAAATTTTAAACTATCACTGTTTAATTTTTTATTAACCCAAGGGTAATTAAACTACTCAATAAGAACATTTCTACATACTTTCAGGCTTTTAAAGTTTGTTATGACCTTAATATAAATAAACTAAAAATTTATAAATTCAGGCTCAGAAGTAACAGTTGATGAAATGGAGATGAGAATAAATCCTATGTTTTTACACTAGGATCTCACTGATACACCTACAATTAACATCTATAATTAGCCACTAACTTTACTTTGGAAAATATTACTAACTACCTGCAAATTGAGTATTTTATAATGCCAAATTAGTCTCAACTAAGTAAGTTTAGTAACTTATTGTTACAAATAAATATTCTAAGAAATCCTCCCTTTTCTTCTCTAACATAGAATTAGTACATAATTTGCTATTATTTACATTCTTAAAATATTTCTATGGATCTTCCAAAAATTAACTTAAAATAATTTTACTATTAGCATGAAACAACAAATTAATTCTGAGATAATTTTTGGTACTTGCTGAGATTTTAAAGAAATCTTGGGATATCGTTAAGCCAGAGTTGGTAATTACTGCTTTATGACATGTTTCTATGAAGGTAACAATCGGCCTCAGACCTATAAAAATGTCAGATTTTTAAAAAATAATAATTTAAAAAGGAAACCAGTAATTGTTAATATAGTCAATTTTGATAAACTTATGAATGTACAACATAAGTTTAAGTGAAGATCTATTTACAAAGTCAAATTCAGATTTTTTTTTCAGATTTTTTAAAAAAGTGAATAAGAAGCTACAATAGAAGGCTACTAAAGCTTCAGTCAGTAATAGAACCAAGAAACAAAATCAGAGGTGAGGGCTAATAAATAATGAGATAAGTACTATGAAAAGCTTAAAAAAAAGGTGAAAGATATTAAAGGTGAAGCATGTGAAAGAGAACATTCAACAATCAATGAGTGGTCTATAGATTATACAGACTATAAATGTACGTATTAGCTTTAGAATCTATCCCTAACATACAGTCATACACATACATACACATGTACAAAATCTTTCTAGAATTCTCTACCCATCTAAACTATGCTAGATATTTAGTAATACTTCAAGGCAAATGCTTTGAATGTCCACACTTCTGCACTTCTATTATTAGTCATTAAATCTTCTCAAAATGAGATCTCTGATTCAGTATAAATGAAAAACTGAGAATATATTTTCACATCTATAAGATTATCACTTACTGTCCATATTTTCCTCCCTTTTCTTTAGCTCCTTGTACTTCTGATTCATTTCACCTATAAGAGATAAAAAATTTAACATTAGTTTCAAGAACTTAAGATATAGTACTCTAAATTAGAAATATCTCTTAGGTTCTCGATATGCCATTAGTCATTAAATATTCAGTATTTTCAATTAGGTGAAATTCATTTACATTGACTTACAGGGTCTTTCAAAACAGCTATATATATGTGTATGTTTGACTATTTGGAAAGAACAATCCCCTGACTGGAAAGGACTGAAAGACTCTCCAATGGTTCTCTATTTCACTTCCAACTTGGAGCTATTCAACCTACGCATGCACACACTGGTGATGGGAAACATAAGCTCCCATGAAATTTCATTTCATCTCTGAATAGCTCATAACAGCAAACAAGATGGCAGGGTTACTTCCCTCACAGAGCTTAAAGTCTAGAGATTTAACACTTAAAATGTACTAAGTGCTATCATATGAAAGTAAAGGGTGCTATAGCAGCACACAGCAAGGACAATTAATCTAGTTCAGGGATTCAGGAAATTTTCCTCTAAAGAAGTAATATTTAAGCTGCATTATAAAGAATGGATGAATAGGAGTTACTTGGTCAAAATATAGAAGGAGTTGAAAGTCAAAGCATTATAAGTACAGAAATATGAAAGTGAGGATGAATATGGTAGCACAGAAAACCGAAAGAGTTCTGAGGCAGAGAATGTGAAGTGAAAAAGTGGCACAAAGATGAGGCAGGTTATGAGAGACCTTATAAGACACATGTTATAAAAGTCTGGATTCTCTCCTAAGGGCAAAGATTACTGAAGAATTTTAAGCAGAGGAATAAAATTATCAACTTGCATTTCTGATCTGGAGAATAAAAGAGAAGTAAGAGTGGAGGCAATAAGACCAGTTAAGAGGTTGTCAAAGTAATCCAAATGAAAGAGGAAGACTGCCTGGGCAATTAGGATGTAAGGTAGAGGATTTTCATTTGAGACATTTAAGAGCCAGAGTGAGGTGAGGATTTTGGTGAGGGTCAGAGAGGGAGAAGTCAAGTGTGACTCCCAGGTTTCTGGCTTGGGTAATCGAGGACATTGTGGTACTGAAAAAAAAATAAATAAAAAGAAAATTGAGGAAGAAACTGCCATGTTGCATTTAATATATGTAAAAGACATGATTAAAAGGGCAAAAATCCATGGCCCGTACAGATGGATGAAATCGGACACTTTAGCTGCATAAAGGGACCATTAGTAGAGGTGGATCATGATTATTTTAGAAAAACAGGATTTTCAGTGTAACAGAAATTGAGATTTGGAGGCCCAGGGCTATTTTCCTGAACTAGTGAGATGGCTGCAGTCCTGTGCTCCCAGAGCCCCAGGTAAAGAAAGCAGAATAAATTTGTGCTTGATCCAATCTGTACAGTTTCTTCATTAAAGTCAGTTAGATCTTAGCATTCTAGAGAAACAAAGGAAGCTTACTAAGACAATGCCCAGCAAAGATGGAGAGAATAAGAGATTCCTAAGGGTGTTCCTGGTAAGAAGCTGGCATTTAGAAGGACTTTAGGAAGAAGAGTTCTAAGAAAATGGGGGAGCCAATAGTTAGAGTCCAGAGGCTAAAACCCATTGGTCAGTCTGTGTTCTATCTATCCTCCTATAAGCTCTACAGTTTTGCCAAGTACCGGCTAGAGCAGCAATAACATTAGGGAGTGGAGGTAGACAGTCAGAATAGAGCCCCTAATTACGTGGAGGCTACGGACTTCCACTTGTATACTTGCTTGGGTGGGAAGTGAGTTACGATTACACAAAGGTGATGGCAAAGTCAGAGACCCAGGTCAGCAGACAGCTTTTCTGCTTTCTGGTCTGAAAACATTTTTCCCAAATTCACCGAGGACAATCCTTATACAGAGAAAACCTTGTCAAGGCCCCCACCACCAGTACTCATAGTAAAAAGTCTGAAAGCTACTGTATAAGGATAGTAAATACCCAGAGGTCATGAATTCCCAGCCAGTGAACACTCAGAACGAATGGGAAACATTTGGTTCACTCTAAGACTTTGGATGCATTAACAACTTTACTGATCAGGTCAGATGATTAACAATGGTCTCAGGGCATAATGATGCAGCACGATTAGTTGTAAGGGGAAGGGGAGAGATCTTTTTGTTTCACTAATAACAAAGTTTGTATATGATTAAGTTTTTTTTGAAAAATACATTATAGACAGATTAAGATTAGCCCTATAATGATGTTACCATTCAGTAATTTATGGCAATAGTTTTTTGGATGGGAAACAAAGAAAGAATATGAGCTTGCAGCATACATGATCTGGAATATCCTCACAGGAGGCTTATATGCTCGTAAATATTATATAACATATGTGAAGTAGCAGAAAAGCTAGTATCTGCTGAATCTGCCATGGCCTAGGTTTCTAAAAAAGTCCTAGTTCCTTGTGTGGCTGTCTGAGAAGTTGTCCTCTTGGGAGATTGGTCAGGCATTAAGGGATTAAGAAGAAGGCCTGCATCCTAGGCTTTATAGGCATTTAACTACCATCTTATCTTTCCTCTTCTAAACTTAAGAGAATTTCCTACACATGCTGTTTCCAGCTCCTCATCATGCTATTAGACCTTACGACACTGCAATGAGGCTTCTCCTCCTGACATTCCAATGAAATTGTTCACAGTAAGATTATATGACTCCTTAATTATCAAATCCAAGGGGCAGTTTCAAGTTATCTTACTCTGTAATATTTGACACTATTGATACATCCTTTCTTCTTCCAATTATTTTTCCGCTTATGTTTTTTGTTGCTTGGGGGTTGGGCTTTTCTGGTTTTTCTTACTCTCATTCCTTCTTTGTCTTCTCTTCATAACTTTCCCTTTCTTCATTTAAATTCTGGATTCTGCTCTTCATTGACTTCTAATGCTACATTATATCCAAGGAAATCCCACTCATTCTTGTGGTTTAAAAACTCTTAAATTTGACCTTTTTCCTAATTTTCAGATTGTTTTATCCAATTGTTTACTACATATATTCATGTGGGCACATTTCATGACATCCTAATACACAGCCTATCCATAATTAATGCATCAGTCTTCCCCCTCAAAGTCTGTACCCCTCTGTATTGCCTATTATGTTTGAAAGCCCTTCACCATACACTTATCAACCAAGTCAGAAACCTGGGAGATTCCTCCCTCCTTCTCCCCTCAAATCCATGCTCCAAGTTGCCATCAGATTGAGCTGGAAGACATATCTGGTCAATGTCTCCCAGCTATACAGCTGGCCAGCTGGATTAGCTAGGACAGAGCTCCCATATATCTTAGCAAATTCCCAAGCTTCATAAAACCTCCTCCCATATCACTGTTGCTAAAAAGAGAAGAGATCAGGGCCCTAGTGAACTCCTCTATTTTGTGATTTCTCAGTTGGTGGATTAATATCTGAGCTTCTCATAAGAGGCAATGTACAGATGTGGGCAGTCCTAAAGTAGGGTAAAATATAGGGCTTGTTACAAAATCTATCCTTAGATTTAATATTATAGGAGAGGACAAGATCATAGACAGGGGAAGCTAATCAGTTATCACACTGGAGGTGCAAAGCAGGCCATAAAAAGGGTCTAATCATTTTAGAAAGATCAACAATGAAGAGACCAAAGGAGAGGGAAAAGGACACGTTCATAAAATGAGGGTTATTTTAGAGCTATCCTCAAACTCTGAGTATTTGATGTGATCATAGTTCTACATAATTTATTTCTTCCAAGTTTAGTGAGTACCTATTATGTGCCAGATACTATAATAGGTGCTGGGGATATCAAAATGAACAAGACAGTTGCCACTCTATCCTAGAAGGGTGTACAATCTGTTAGGTGAACAAAAGCAAAAAGTTACAATGCAACGTAAGTACTGTAACTAAGCTATATATGAAGTACTATGATAACTAGATGGGTGAAAAGAGTTCAGAAGGCTTTTATATAGAAAGTATCATATCAGCAAGGCATTTTAACAGGTAACGGAGGAATTATAGAGATGAATAAGATATTTTCCTTCAAGAAATTTATGCTCTAGTAAGACAAGTACCCAAAAATTTCCACTATAAATTCAGGCCTCTTTCCCCTTACAAGGGGGGAAGAAGAAATGAGTACGGACTGTTACAAAAGACTTGGGATATTGTAGAAAGGACACTATTGCTTTTTGATACTCTCAGCTATAGCCAGCCAGTGGAGTAAGGGAACTAGGCTCTTCTTCCAGCACTAAAGGGCTGAGTACCACCATAACCACCTTTCTCCTCACTTGTCAGTAAGGTCATCTGACTCTTTTACCTCTCTATCATAAAATGTTCTCTTGAATCAAGGCTTAACAGAGCAATCTTGGCTTTTATACTCTGAGAAGCAGTTCTGACCCTGGAGAAGGGTCTGATCACCATTTTCCAGAACACGTAGCCACCCCAATCTTCTCTCATGATCAGTGTACAACAAGGCACAAGCTAGTGACTCCTCTGGCTGCAAGGCTCCCAAGTCAGCAGACCTACTGATTTTAGAGGTGGAAAAGTAGCAGATAGTAAATAAAATTAGAGAGGAGGGGCAAAAATAAACACCAAGGTACTTTTGCTGGAAGGTAGGATTCTTTCCCTTCCAGCACTTGGGGTCCTTCTGAGGCAAGCTAAATATCCCAGTACCTTCGAGCATTCAGCACCTTCAAGTGTTCCTTGTGTGTCATAGTTTCAGTCTTGTTATCATTCTGTTCATTCTACTCTTAGCCCAGTTCTTCTGGACTAAGAGTTCATTCTACTCTTACTCCAGTTCTTCTTCATTCCTTTTAAAGTATGATGCCAAGAAACAGGATTCCAAGCAGACTATCACTTCTCATAGTCCATATATTCATCTTTTGTTAATGTAATCTACGATTCCAGCTGTTCTGGAGGCTGTATCACATGAATTCACATTGAGCAGTTATCTAAACCCCCTCTAACATTTTCACATATTTTAGTAAGATACAGCACTTTCTCCTCCCCCATTCCTGCTTCAATTTTAATTAGTTTTGGAGTCCTATTAAACTTTATCTTTTTACATTCAGGCTCTCTCTCACCTACTTTTCACACATCACTATAGCAGTAAGTGATAAACTAATATATCAAATATTGCTAAACTGGTATGCTAAAATGAGTACATATAAGTTTAATGTTTTAAACTAACTTTTAGCTTCAAGCTTCACCCAATTTATCAATTATACATTCAACAAAATGTTTTAAATTTTGGCAGGAAAGTTTCTTTACAGCTATGCAGACAAGGTCTGATTATTCTATCTACTAGAGGCATTTAAAATATATACAATAAAAATTCTCTAAATATGTAAAAGCTAAATTATTGCCTAAAGCCTCACCATTTCTAAAGAAAATAAAAAGGACTATGAAGAAGTTTGTTTCAACAGAGTAATGTCCATAAAATCAGATGGTATAATGAGTAATCCTTGGCATGTATACTAAACACAATGTAAGTTCTTAATTATTTCCTAAAACAGTGGTTATCAGACTTCAGCATGCATCGGAATCATCAGGAGGGTTTGTTGAAACACAATTTGCTAAGCCCTATTCCCAAGGTTTCATGTTTAGTAGGTCTGGGGTAGAGTCCAAGAAGTTTTATTTCTAACAAGTTTCAGATGGTGCTGAAGTGCCTGGTCTGAAGATAATACCACCATACTAATAAATAGTTTAACCAATCCCCAAATTGAACAATAAGCAATGATTCATTCTTCTTCATTGTATGTATATTGAGAAGCTACAAAACAGCAATGTAAAGATGCCATTTGAAACTCAGATACCAGCTGATAAACTGAATATATTATCTTGTACATCCTGGGGAAAATACTTTCCAAATATGTTTTGGGAAAATCTCCAGGAAAGTTATTAAAGTTTCAGTTTATAAATTAATAGCATTACATATGGTCACCTTATCTTTGATAAAGGAGGCAAGAATATACAATGGAGAAAAGAAAGCCTCTTCAATAAGCGGTGCTGGGAAAACTGGACAGCTACATGTAAAAGAATGAAATTAGAACACTCCTTAACACCACACACAAAAATAAACTCAAAATGGATTAAAGACCTAAATATAAGGCCAGACACTATAAAACTCTTAGAGGAAAACATAGGCAGAGCACTCTGTGACATAAATCACAGCAAAATCCTTTTTGACCCACGTCCTAGAGAAATGGAAATAAAAACAAAAATAAACAAATGGGACCTAATGAAACTTAAAAGCTTTTGCACAGCAAAGGAAACCATAAACAAGACGAAAAGACAACCCTCAGAACAGGAGAAAATATTTGCAAATGAAGCAACTGACAAAGGATTAATCTCTAAAATTTAAGCAGCTTATGCAGCTCAATATCAAAAAAACAAACAACCCAATACAAAAATGGGCAGAAGACCTAAACAGACATTTCTCCAAAGAAGATATACAGATTGCCAACAAACACATGAAAGGATGCTCAATATCATTAATCATTAGAGAAAGGCAAATCAAAACTACAATGCGATATCATCTCACACCGGTCAGAATGGCCATCATCAAAAAATCTACAAACAATAAATGCTGGAGAGGGTGTGGAGAAAAGGGAACCCTCATACACTGTTGGTGGGAATGTAAATTGATACAGCCACTATGGAGAACAGTATGGAGGTTCCTTAAAAAACTAAAAAGAGAACTTCTATATGACCCAGCAATCCCACTACTGGGCATATACCCTGAGAAAACCATAATTCAAAAAGAGTCATGTACCAAAATGTTCATTGCAGCTCTATTTACAATAGCCAGGACATGGAAGCAACTTAAGTGTCCATCGACAGATGAATGGATAAAGAAGATGTGGCACATATATACAATGGAATATTACTCAGCCATAAAAAGAAACAAAATTGAGTTATTTGTAGTGAGGTGGATGGACCTAGAGTCTGTCATACAGAGTGAAGTAAGTCAGAAAGAGAAAAACAAATACCGTATGCTAATACATATATGGAATCTAAAAAAAAACGGTCACGAAGAACCTAGGGGCAAGATGGGAATAAAGATGCAGACCTACTAGAGAATGGACTTGAGGACACGGGGAGGGGGAAGGGTAAGCTGGGACAAAGTGAGAGAGTGGTAGTGTATATATGGGCATATATACACTACCAAATGTAAAATAGACAGCTAGTGGGAAGCAGCCGCATAGCACAGGGAGATCAGCTCAGTGCTTTGTGACCACCTAGAGGGGTGGGATAGGGAGGATGGGAGGGAGGGAGACGCAAGAGGGAAGAGATATGGGGATAAATGTATATGTATAAGTGATTCACTTTGTTATAAAGCAGAAACTAACACACCATTGTAAAGCAATTATACTCCAATAAAAATGTTTTTAAAAAAAGCAGATTTCTAATCAGAAACAATGTAAGTGAGAAGACAGTGGATCAACATCTCTGAAGTATTAAAAGATAACATCTGTCAACCTTGACTATACCCAGCAAAAATATCCTTTGAAAATGAAGGCAAATAGGCATTCTCAGACATACAAAAGCTGAAAGCATTCATCACCAGCAGACCATAACTATAAGAAATGTTCAAAGTCCTTCAAGCAGAAAGAGAAAGATCTCAGATGGAAATCTGGAATCTACATTAAGGACTGAAGAACAGCAGAAATGGGTAAATAGTAAGATTTTGCTCCTTATTAGTAATCGTTTAAAAATATAATTGACTGTCAAAAATAATAGCTATGCAAAATGGATATCTCAGAAATAACTAAATTTCCTTGTCAATTGCATTATTATGAACTTTCATCAAATCTTTAACCGTGGTCATTTTAAAGTCTTTTGTCATTTACAAACAGTTCTGGGTGTACTCGGATGCTTTTGCAAAAATGTTCCTATAAAAGGGTTTCATCTTCAAGGAATTCATGGAAAAGACTCTGAGACATGCAGGTTTCTGGTAACTGACTGTACTGCTGAACTGAATGAATAAGCATTTTCAGAAAGATCAAGATGAAAAAAAAACTAATGACATGGGACTGAGTGAACTGATGAGGATGATTATAATTTTTTGACTTTCTGTTTGAATTAAAAAAAAAATCCCACAAGGACTCAAGAGGCAAAAAATATACAAACCAATTTTCACTGCAAAGTAAAGGAGCTGTTGTTACAATGGAGGATTACTGGACTGAATGTCAATATTATGACATAGTATGAGTGTGTTTTGTGTTCAGTAATTGCAATCATTGTTGCTTTTGTTGTGGTCAACCATTTACAATGCTTGGTGTCAGTTTATCTCTTGTAAAAATAAAATACAGTGTATGTGTGTGAAAAAAAATAGCTATGTAGTTATTACCTTATAAAATACGTAAAAGGAAAATGTGTGATGACAATACCACAAAGACCAGGAAGGGAGAAGTAGAAGCATGCCATTGTCAAGGTTCTTATACTGTACATAATGAGGTATAACATGAAGGCAGACTGTGATAAGTTAAAGATATACACAATATCCTAAAGCAACCACTAAAATAACAAAACAAAGAATTATAACTGAAAGACCAATAAAGAAGATAAAATGGAATCATTAAAAATAATTAATCCAAGTCAGACAAAGAAGAATGAATAAATAAACTGTGGTTTATCTTCACAGTGGAATACTACTCAGCAATGAACAGGAGCAAACTGGTGACATGTGCAAATATATGGATAAATCTTAAAATAATTATGCTGAGTGAAGGACCAGAGAAAAATGTGTACATAGTTATGATTCTGTTTATATAAAATTCTAGAAAATGTAAATTAATCAACAGTGACAGAAACAAGATCATCGGTTACTTGAGGATGGGAGAGTGAAGCAGGTAGGAGTGGGAGGGAGAGGCTGCAAAAGGGTATTAGAAGATTTTGGGGATCGTTGAGTATGTTTACTCTCTTGATTGTGGTGATGGTTTCACAGGTGGATGCATATGTCAAAACTTATCAAATTATGTACTTTAAATATGTTTACTGTATTGTATGTCAAACCTTTGTAAAGCTGTTTTAAAAAAACTAAAAAAATTAATTAATAGCATTAATAATAACAGCCAATAACTAACATTTATGTGCAATTTTTAAATTGCATGCTATTCTGAGTCATACACACACACACACACACACACACACACACACACACACACACACACGTTCCATTCATCTAATCTTCACAGTAACCCTAAAAGGAAGCTAGGTACTGTTATTATTGCCACTTTAAAGATGAGGAAACTAAGGTACAGCAAGGTCAAGTAGCACGTCTGAGATCAGCCTGTAAAACAGCACAGCTCAGATTTGAATCCTAGCATGCGGGTTGCAGAACCCGTGCCCTAAAACAAAACTATTCTGTCTTTATAAATTCTATTTTACCTGACATAACCAGAGAATAAAAGCTTCTAACCTGGGCCTTGGAACTATGAGTAGGAAGAAGTATCCTACAGACAAACCAAAGAAAAGGGTTGTATTTTATGTTTTTACTACCCTTGAAAGCAGCATTTAAATTATAGAGTAAATTGCAATGAATTCATTTGAAGTTTAGGGCAGTAATCCAATGATCCTGTAGCATTTTATGCATACTTCTATTATGATACATATTTATCACATTGTAGCTGTTAGATATTTAGATGTCTGTGATATGCTGTATTGATAACCACATGATATTCCGTTTTATCAATCTTTGGGAAGACACTGTACTCTAAAATTGAAGGAATAATTTGTAGTGAGCAATAATGCCCAAAAATCCTTCTTGGGGAGAAATGTGACTGTACTTTGTAAACTGTGTTCCTTAAGCCTTGTCTGAGCACGCAGATGTCCAGAAAATTAGCTCCACCTCGTGGATCATGGTAGTACTACAAATTCAGGCCTTTGAGAACAGTGAACTGTCAGAGAAGTAATTAGCACTGGTGAGGATGCACTTTCACATACTGCTGCTGGATGTATAAACTGGTACAACCATTTCTGGAAAGAAATTTTCAAAAATAATCAAAATTGTATACATAAGTAACTTTCTATTCAAAATTTCACTTCTAGAAATTTAGCCTATAGAAATATACAAATTAACAAACATATATGTATCAAGGTTATTTAGTGCAGCATTGTTCTTGGTAGTGAAAAATTAGAAACAACCTAATGTCAATGTGGATACAGCTAATACTATTTAACAAGAATATCAACATGACTACAGCTAATAGTTTTTGTAAGTACTTAAATATGTGCCAGGGACCATTCTTAGTCTGGCTTTAAAGCCCTGACATTGGCTACTATGCAATACTTCTTAGAATGAAGTATATACATCCTCATATGGAAGAGTGTTCATCATATACAGTTAAATGAAAAGACTCAAGCTCAGAAGAATTGTATCACTCAATTAAATATATATACACTATATATATATATATATATATATGCCGTGTATAGAAAAAAGTCTAAAAGGCTATACATATCAAACTGTAAACAATGATTACCTCTGAAGAATGGGATGCGTATGAGGAGAAAGGAGATGATTTTTACTTTATACACTTTTGTATTGCTTGAATTTTCCACATTAAGTACACACCAGGTTTGTACATAAAAAGTACACAATTAAAAAAAATAAGTTAATTGGAGTCTTTAAAATAACTTTAACTACTTTAAGGAAAATTTTTTAAAACTAGTAAGGGGTAACCTCCTAGATGCTGACTGATAATTTGCACAGTTAATGACAATACATGAGAATGGTCATTTGAGGCAACACACACACACACACACACACACACACACACCCACCCATAAAATGAAGTACATTCAAGGTGATTAAAACGCTTCAGAAATTCTGGGTAAGTTTATAACTGGTAATTTTTTGACAAAGATGGTAGGTTGAACATGCACATCTAACCCTAACCTGACCCACCCCCCAAACTCCACTAAAATTATAGTAAAAAGAATTTTTAAAGGTCAAACTCCCAGCAATGAGGAAAATAGGAGAGGAAACAATAGTAATAAAATTTTGGAAGCTGGAAGCAGATGGACAAATGGTAACTAATTTAGCAGACCTGAGAAAGTCTAAACCTAAGCTGCACTGGGTAAAGATGAGAATTAACCAGATTTCAAAAGGCTCAGGAGTTCTGCATAGACAATCACTTATTTTGTGTTCCTACACCATGAAAGGTTTTGTCGTGTCTTAAATAGTAACACTGCTCTTTTTAGAATTTAACGGAATATAGTGAAGAGTACAGTAGAGGCCTGAGTTAAGTGGACCAATAAACACCATTTACTTTGAGGGACCTTCAATATGAAATATACAAAAATTAATTTGTGGTGAGAATAAATTTTCTTAGTCAACAATTACCTTATCAAAAACTAACTACTCAACCATATGTTAGAAGTAAATCTTTAGGTAAAAGAATAATAAAAATAATATCCTATGTTGAATGAGAATATAGGCTACTATTAGCTTGTTGCCTTCACCTAGATCTACAACGCCTTTTCCATTACTTTCCCTTTCTCATACAGAAGCAGCATTTTAAAAAGCAACAATTAAGTAAATATTTAATGGTTGGCACTTCAGCTTGAGAAAGGAGAAATCAGGATGGATTCCAGGAGAAATCAGGCTTTTCTGAAAAGTAGCATGGCATCTGCCAATAGTGCTCTGCTTTAATAATGATGCAGATTGTAGCCGAATTCTGACCATATAAACAACTTTCAATAGAGCTATTTCTCACTGCTTCTAGTTAGCAAAAATAGTAACAATTCCTTTCCTGCTAAAATATAGGATAGTACACATATTTAAACCTAAGTATTTTTTAGAACCCATATAACAAAGTTACCTGATCCAGCAATAAAGTAAAACTACTGTAGGGGTGAAGTCTAACAAATACTTAACATAATAGGATTAAATCCCCCAGCAGTTTAAAAAAGTAATGACATCTTATTATAATGAAAATTCTCTGTTATCAGGCTATTTCTCCTTTAAAAATTACTTACAAAGACTAAATAAAGATTTGAGAGCAAAGAAGCCCATCTAGAATTGGTCAAAAGTGTAAGTGTATTATGAGGATTTTTTCTGCATTATCCAGATTGTCACAGAAACTGATAACTCAGCATCTAGGAATAACGAAGATTTTTGTAGAATAGCCAAATAACTGTTAATTGATTTTATTAAGTTAACTTTGAGACAATGTAACTTTTAGCAAATTGTAACTTTAAGGACTTAAAAAGTGCAAAAATATGATGAACTTGAAGAAGCTGTTGGATTACAGGACCACCATTAATATCTAGCAGAGAACATAACTGTACCTAAACCAGTATCAAAGGATGCCTTTAAATTTAGAATGAATTATGCAAACCTTTTAAAAGTTTATTTGAAAACTGAAGGGTTGGAGCAAGTACTAACAAAGTCAGACATGTACAAACACATTTACAGTTTAAGTGTTATGTTAACCAGAACCCCTACAAGGCAAAAGGTGGCCTAGCTGGATTACACACAGGTGCCATAAATGGAAGAAACCAGGTAACATCTAAGAAATTAATAAAATGGCCAGAAGGAATAAAGCTGGGGGCAGAGATAAGTATGGACCAGAAAGTCAAAATAACTTGATAATCCTCCACATCTTAAGGAGCAGATTATCCACAATCTTGAGTCAAGGGACTGCTGAGAATGCAGATGTAGATAAGAATCCACCTCTTTACTGGAAATCATAAATCGAAGGTAGGAATCCTCTAAAAAGTAATAAAACTGTTGCTAACTAATCAAGCTCTCTCTGTAGATAAGAGTGCATTTGTATATCTTAAGAACTAGAGGGCCCAAAGAAGTGACTAGAGCCCAACTCTCACCTTTAATTCATTCTACAAATCCTTCCCTTCTAAAATACAGGACTGGGAATTCCCTGGCTGTCCAGCTGTTAGGACTCCATGCTCTCACTGCTGAGGGCCAGGGTTCAGTCCCTGAATGGGGAACTAAAAATCCCACAAGCTGCACGGTGCAGCCCAAAAAAATAATAATTATTTAAAAATATATAAATAAAATACAGGACTGTTTAATTCATTCCACAAAGACTTATTGAATGTTTATTTTCCCAGGCATTGTGTTGATGAAAGAGGTTACCAAAGTGAACAAGACACAGTCCCTGTCCTGGAGGATGTAGAGCTTAAGGGAAAAGACAAACACCTAAGTAGAAAGTGGTAAAGTAATGTGGTCAATACATTTATGCCGTGTGTTCTGATAACAGAGGGGATCACTCACTTAGCCCAGCCCAGAAATAGGTCAGGGAGAGAAATTAGGGTTACTATGTTGGATATGAAAGGATACCTGAGCTAGATCTTAAAAAATGAGAAGTTAGTAAAGTAAGTAACAGAGAAAAGAACATTCAAGAAAAGGGAACAAATAATAGGAGCAAAGGATTGAGCATGAAACAATCCTTTGACGTATGATAAGAGGGTGAGGTGTGAGGTACCACTGGTAGATTATTATTATTCTTCTTAGAATGTAAGGATAGAGATGCTGAGGGGTAGGAGAGGAGGCTGACAATGTACAGGTCAGATTATGGAGGGACTAGAATGCCACACAAAGATTCTTAAACTTTATCTTGTAGGTCACGGGGAACCACTGTTAAGTGGAGAATGATACAGAATCACATTTCACATAAGTCACTCTGGCAACACTGTGGTGGATGAATCTGACAGGGAGCAAGATTGGAGGTCGGGGACCAGTTAGTAGACTACTGAAATAGTTCAGGAAAGAAATAATGAGGTCCTGAACTAACAAGTGACCTTCTAATAAAAACCCCAGTAATCCAGGATGATCAAAGTGTAGTAGAACAAAAAACTAATGCATTGATATATATGTGAACATACAATACATAATATTTAGATATCACATATATTTTTATATGTACATATATATATATGCTTTTTTGCTACTATTACATTACATTATAGATTTTGCCTTTCTACATTAATCAAAAAGGACAGGTAATTCCCTGGTGGTCCAGTGGTTAGGGCTCCTCACTTCCACTGCAGGAGGAACCGATTCGATCCCTGGTCTGGGAACTGAGAGCCCGCAAGCTGTGGTGCGGCCAGAAAAAAAAAAAAAAAAAAAAGGACAAAGAATTTACGAAAACAAAAAGGAAAAGGGAAGCTACAATTCAAAGCATTCTATTTATCGTAGAACTAGCAATTAATAATAAATAGTTTAAAAACACAGACCTACTAGAGAATGGACTTGAGGATATGGGGAGGGGGAAGGGTAAGCTGTGACAAAGCGAGAGAGTGGCATGGACATATATACGCTACCAAACGTAAAACAGATAGCTAGTGGGAAGCAGCTGCATAGCACAGGGAGATCAGCTTGGTGCTTTGTGACCACCTAGAGGGGTGGGATAGGGAGGGTGGGAGGGAGGGAGACGCAAAAGGGAAGAGATATGGCAACATATGTATAAGTATTACTGATTCACTTTGTTATAAAGCAGAAACTAACACACCATTGTAAAGCAATTATACTCCAATAAAGATGTAAAAATAAAATAAAATAAATTGTTATCCCCAAATGAGTTATTTTACTGGAAAAATAAATAGAATTCTGCTAGAAATTTAAATTTAGAAGGAGGAATATTATTTAAAATGTATCCCATAAAGCATCTGAAATCAAGAACATTATCAGATTTCTCAGAATAATTTATTAACAAAGAAAATCTATATACTAGATCTACATAAATTAAAAGCAATAAAATAATTTAATAAAGAAAACAACATGACCTTAGTAACAATTTATTGTGAACCTACCTTGCCATGTGTACCACTTACTATTTGTAAATCTTAGTGAGGTAGGACCACTATATTCATTTTGCAGATGAGAAAATGAAAGCTCAGATAAGTTTACTTACCTAACAACCAGGACTTAAAGTTTGTCTGATTTTAGATGTCTTGTTTACATGTAGCCACATGTAAATAAGACTGTAAGCATTTCACAAGAATATTTTTATTTCACAAATACAGCACTTCATATCAGAAAGCCAAGATTAGGTTTGGGCAATAGAGCTAACACTGGGGTCAAAGAGAACTTGATTTATATCTAGACTTTACCCCTTACTAGCTGTGAGAATTTGAGTTAACTTCTCTGAGTTTCAACAAGCATAAAAGAGGTTAGAAGCCTTCAAAGTGTTCCTGCAAAGATCACAAAGTAACCAGTCCAGGTAAGTAATCAATTAATAGTAGCTAATGCTATTATTCATAAGTCAATAAAATGTATAAATAAAACTAATACACTGCATTAAAATTGAAATAAAAAATTAATTTAGGAAAAGAACACCCTTTTCCCCTGCTATGAATGTTTCTTTAGCCATAATAGGCATATTATTTACAATAGAATACCTAACTCATAAGAATATATAGTCAACTCTTGATAATCCAATAGCATATTAACTGGCTTGCAGTTAATCTGTGATTAAAGTGCCATAGTAACCCAGCTTTTCCTCCCTTGTTAGAGACAAGTTGGTTAGGAACCTGTGATGCCCAAACTCTTCCCTCAACCACACATACACTGTAGCTCCCAAATCCCCACCACAGCATTTCCACCCGAAGTGCTCTGGTCCCTGCCTTGGCACTTCAAATCCCACTGCTGGGGAAAGCTGAGAGAGGACTGGAATAATCAGTACTTGCCACCACATTAGTGGGTCCCCTAGCGAATAATTCTTCCAAAATTTTTTGATATTTGTGATGTGATCCTCACTCCCCTGTAACTCTACCACTTACGCCAGTTAATAGCTGACAATATTGAAGAAGTATAACTTAGAAATCTGTGAGCAACTTTAAACCATTTTACTTGATTAAAAAAAAAAAATTTCTTGGGCTTCCCTGGTGGCGCAGTGGTTGAGAGTTCGCCTGCCGATGCAGGGGACACGGGTTCGTGCCCTGGTCCGGGAGGATCCCACATGCCACAGAGCAGCTGGGCCCGTGAGCCATGACCGCTGAGCCTGCGCGTCCGGAGCCTGTGCTCAGCAATGGGAGAGGCCGCAACGGTGAGAGGCCCGCGTACGGCAAAAAAAAAAAAAAGAAAATTTCTTGCTGTATAGCACAGGGAACTCTACTCCACTTCGCTGTACAGTAGAAACTAACACAACATTGTAAAACAACTACATCCCAATTAACAAAAAAATTTGTTTGCAAAACAAAATAAATTCTTGCCATTATATAACCATTTTAAGTTATATAAGTTTTTAGTTGGCTTAAATAGTTCAACACTAACTATAATATTTAGTTACTATTAAAATATTTAGTTACTATTAAAATTCAATACTAACTATAACATTTAAAATATTACTTAAATGATTCAATACTAACTATAATATTTAGTTACTACTACTAAATATTTTAATAGTTTAGTATTTTAATAGTTAAACTTAGTGATATCACAAAGAATTAAATAATAAACCCCAGGTAAACAGTCCCTGAGGCCCAAGTTAATACTGTATAAATACTGCTATGTATCTATATTATACTTCATAAAAATATTTAAAAAATTACCTTGGTGTTCTTCTAAATCCATGTCAAGTTGTCTAATTTCTTCATTAAGCTGATTTATTTTTTCTTTTATATCTGTTAACCTGTTGAAAATATTATTTAATGAATTTATGGCAGACAATTTAGATATTCAGTAAAAACATTTAGTGACGATGTTATGAAATCTTACATCTTTTTGAATCTGCAGAAACAATATCAATAAATAATATGCTTTATTCTGAGGACAATACTATAAATTTGAGAGAAAAATCTTTTTTCATGATTCGCATTTAGAGTACAAAGTGTGTTCTGAGAATGCTGGCTTGCCTGACTTCAAAAGTAGGCCCTTCCCTGCCAGCCATCTTTTGAGCTTTACTTGTGATATTAAGAAAATAAAAAATCTTTAGCAACCTTCTTTTTGTAGGTTTATATAAACTAAACTAAGTTAGCAAGTTTGTCTTAAAAGTTAGAAAATAAGAGAAAATTTACCATTGAGAGAAGATTATATGGGTTAAAATTTTAACAAAAGCAGTTGTACTTATTACAAAGCTATAGTAATCAAGACAGTATGATACTGGAATAAGGATAGACATATCCTTTTAAGGATAGACAATGGAATAGAATTGTGAGTCTAGGAATAAGACCCTGTATCTATATACAACTGATTTTTGACAAAGGTGCCAAAACAATTAAACAGAGAAAGAACGTTAAATAATATTTCTTAAAAGAATATTTCAACAAATGGTGCTGGAATAACTGGATATACACAAGCAAAAGAATAAAACTGGACTCCTACCTCATACCATACACAAAAGTTAACTAAAAGTGGGTCATAGATCTAAACATAAGAACTAAACTATAAAACACAAATAAAAAAACATAAGCATAAATCTTCAAGAAATTGAACTAGGCATTGGTTTCTTACATATGACACCAAAAGCACAGATGACAAAAGAAAAAAATAAATAAACCAGATATAATCAAAATTTAAAACTACTGGGACTTCCCTGGTGGCGCAGTGGTTAAGAATCCGCCTGCCAGTGCAGAGGATACAGGTTTGACCTCTGGTCTGGGAAGATCCCACATGCCGCAGAACAAATAAGCCTGTGCACCACAACTACTGAGCCTGCACTCTAGAGCCCATGAGCCACAACTACTGAAGCCTGTACACCTAGAGCCCATGCTCCGCAACAAGAGAAGTCACTGCAATGAGGAGCCCGGGCACCGCAACAAAGAGTAGCCCCCGCTCGCTGCAACTACAGAAAGCCCGTGCACAGCAATGAAGACTCAATGCAGCCAAAAATAAATAAATAAAATAAATAAATTTATTTAAAAAATAAAGTCTTAAAAAAAATTTTAAACTTTTGTGCTTCAAAGGACACCATAAAGAAAGTGAAAAGAAAACCCAAATAATGGAAGAAAACTTTTGCAAATCATTTATCTGATAAGAGACTTTATTTAGAATATATAAAGAGCTCTTACAATTCAATAATAAAACAATAAATAACCCAATTTAAAAATGGGCAAAAACACAGGGAGATCAGCTTGGTGCTTTGCGATGACCTAGAGGGGTGGAATAAGGAGGGTGGGAGGGAGGCTCCAGAGGGAGGGGATGTGGGGATATATGTATGCATATGGCTGATTCACTTTTTTGTACAACAGAAACTAACACACTATTGTGAAGCAATTATACTCCAATAATGATCTATAAAAAATAAATAAATTTTAAAAATGGGCAGAGAATGTGAATAGACATTTCTCCAAAGAATATATATATATGACCAATAAGTACAGGAAAAAGAGTTTAAGATCATTCATTAATCATCAGGAAAATGCAAATCAATGATACCACTTCACACCTACTAAGATGGCTACACAGTAATCAAAAATGACAGATAATAACAAGTGTTGGTGAGGTCATGGAGAAACTGGAACACTTATACACTGCTGGTGAAAATGTAAAATGGTGCAGCTGCATTGGAAAATAGTCTGGCACCTCCTCAAAAAGTTAAATATAGAGTTACCGTATGAACCAGCACTCCTAGGTAAATTCCACTCCTAGGTAAATACCCAAGAGAAGTGAAAATATATATGTCCACACACAAAAACATGTACACGATTGTTAATACCAGCATGATCCATCACAGCCAAAAAACAGAAACAATCCAAATGTCCATCAATTAATGAATGGATAAATAAATACGGTATAGCCACACAAATGGGATATTATTTGGCAATAAAAAGAAATGAAATACTGATACATGCTACAACACAGATGAACCCTGAAAACATTATGCTAAGTGTAAGAATCCAGCCACATAGGACCATATATTGTATGCTTTCATTTATATGAAATGTCCAGAACAGGCCAATCTACACAGACATAAGGTACAGTGGTTGCTTAGGGCTGGGAATGGGGGATAAGAGGTGTGATGGTTAAGGGATATGGGTTTCTATTGGAGTGACTGAACTGTTCTGAAATTGACTGAGGTGGTGGTTGCACAACTCTGTGAATATAATAAAAAACTCTGAATTGTACACTTTAAATGTGAATTGTACGGTATGTATTATATCACAATAAAGCTGTTTTTAAAAAGCAATTATACTATGTAATGGCTCTTAACTAAACATTCAAAGAATTATTTAAAGCTATAAATAAAACTGAAAGCTGCATCATTATTGTCAGTGTGAATCACAGAAAAAATGACTGTAACAATATGCACCTCTTACACATTTAGAATGCAATTTAAAAGATGAGAAATGAATGTAAAATGTCCTAGTGTAAAAGTACTTACTGTCGCTCCATGCTGGCTATTTCCTGATTATCTTCTTTAACCTATAAAGGCATGAAGAGAAAACAGAATTTAAAGAATTACTCATTGTTAGGCTATCTTAAAGAGATTTTCCTTCTAGGGTGTGTACTAAAATATCAAATCTAGTCGCTTTAAACTTATTTCTTGAAATTCAGCCTTTGAAGTTAAAAGGAACATCATTAGGGAACTATTCACATATTTTTCTTTCCTCCTCAAAGGAAGAGTGGTGACTGATAAATATCCATACCTATCCACGTGGCACCAAGAAGTTAACACATCTTCAGGCCTGGATCAATTTACATAAATATCTAGGATTTTTGAGCCTGTCTCCCCCGCCCTGCTCCCCCTGCTCCCCACCCCCAACCCATGCACACGGCAGGGCTGCCAGATTTAGCAATCCTCGTTACATCTGAATTTCAGAAAAACAATGAATAACTTTTGTGGTATGTATTTGGAATACACTTATTGTCCTTACGTGTATACTTATTCTAAAAGATTATTCACTGCTTATCTGAAATTCAAATTTAACTAGTCATTCTGTATTCTATCTAGAAATTCTATACCAAGATCACACTCTTCGTCCCCTGCCTTCAATGATCTCTTTCCAAGGAACTTCAGAGATTCTAGATTTTGATACCTTTCTAGAATGATTCTAACACTTAAATAGCTCCTGAGTTGATCCCTAAGCCTCCTACAAACCCACTGGATTCAATCTAAGACCACAAAGGAGTCCCATTTGTAGGTTCCTGACTAGAGGTGCTCCCAAATATATAGGCTCCTAAGGGCTGTATATTTAGGGTGTCTCAGGATAAACAATAGGATAAATTAAAGCCAGTCTTGGGATAGTAAGAAAGCTACTGAACACATCTGACATAACATGGTGACATACTGTGATTTCACAGGACATTTTAATTCCATTCACTTCATGGTGGCACTGATAGAAATAACCACACAAAGTTGTCAGCCTTGGGGCACTTCATTTTCTAAATATGAGGCCCAAAACAAATAATGGAATACATCTTCAATAAGATTAATTATTTACTGATCATTAAGAAGAGTTTCAAGTTTTTCTTATAAGGATCCAAAACATGAAAAAATGACCAAAATATGCATGAAGACCATATAAAATTAGGATTTAAGCAAAAAAAAAAAAAAGTTTATTTGAGAAATGACTTTTACCTAGATCTTCTTAGTCAAGCAGTTCATATTAATTTAGATGGAGTTCACTTTTCACTGTTTTTTAAGAAAATAAACTTATTAGTTTTCTGTTCAATTCATATGCCTTAAATAAAACAGACTGATACATTTACCAAATCCTGACATATTAAAATACATATGTTTGTTTTTCCTACCTGCTTAAGTAATCTCTCTCTCTCTTCCATTGGGGATCCCATGCTTTTGTCTTCCGCAATCATTTGATCTCGATGGGACTCCAACTCATAAAGTTTTTCATGCAACAATACAGCCTCCTGTTTTACCTGTGAGTGTGCTATTTCCTGAAGAGAATTAAAATAATTTTAGTATTTTATCAAAAACTATTCAAATAGTTTTCAGTTTATAAGACTAAGGACAAATTTAAACTACCAGCATCTTTAAATAGAGATATCAAGAACCTAGAGTACTCAATAATGCTACAAAGTACGTTTCTAAACATTGAAGAATAAAAATAAATCCCTATATATTTTCATAAGCAATTTTCAGTCTAAGGTTCACAAGAAGGTGGTAGCTTTAGTTTATTTTCTAAATATAAGACCTAAACAAAGATAAAGACATCTCTACTAATGGGAAGATAATAAAGAAAATGTAACGATGTATGTATAACTTTAACCACAAAACCCAATCCAAAGTCCAAGGAACTGATCGCTAGAGGGAAGATATTTTCCCCTGAATAGATCATATATATGCTTTCCTACAAGTTTATGGGTTGAACTATATCCCTCAAAAATGTATGCTGAAGTCCTAATCTCCAGCACCTGTGAACATGACCTAATTTGAAATGGAGTCTGTGCAGATTTAATCAAGTTAAGATTATCTTGAGGTCATTAAAGTGGACCTTAATCCAGTATTAACTGCTCTTTATTAGAAGAGAAGAGATAAAAAGCAGAGACACCCGAGGAGAATGCCATTTGATGATACAGGCAAAGAATGGAGTGATGTAGCTACAAGTCAAGGAACAAATGCCAAGGATCGACAGCCAGCACCAGAAGCTAGGAAGAGGCAAGGAAGGATTCCACCTAGTGTCCCAAAAGAAGCAAGTCTTTGATTTTAGACTTTTAGCCTCCAGAACTACAAGAAATTTCTGTTGTTTTATGTCACCCAGTTTGTGATACTTTATTACAGCAGCACTAGGAAACTAATAGACACGAGTAGTAAAATTATCATGTATTCACCACTGTTCTACTGTTCACAAAGAGAAAATAAGGGATGTGATAATTTTAAAAGATAACCAAAAGAGCTAGGGATGTTGGTGGTAGTGGTGATGATGATGATGAAAATGACATTTGAAGCTGTTATTTATTGAGCACGTATTCTGTGCCAGGCACTATACTTCATATTTTTTATATACTATCTCTAACACTCAAAGCAACTCTGTAAGATAGTACTATCATCTCTGTTTTACAGATGAGAAAACTGATGATCTGATATCTAAATAATTTTTCTAAGTTAACAAAAATAAAAGTTAATCACGAAAAAAAAGTTAATGATATCTGAAAACAGGCTCACAGTATGAACAAGATTTTTAAGAGGGGAGACCTCCTCCTTTTCGAAAGCAAAAGAGAAGGAATCTTAAAAACAGGAAAAAGTGAACAAGAGGAAATGTTTGAAAGTCCATAGGCAAAGGGTTATATACACAGCTTAAGTAATGTATTAGCTTCAGGTGAAAAGGCATGATAATAAAATACCGATAGAAAAAATGCAGACATTTTGATGTATCCCTTTTCATAGTACCTCCCCCGTCTCTTTTGCTTAACCACCTATAGACATGTTCATCATTGCATCTTGATAAAACCACTCCTGAAGACTCAAGCTCTTGTTGATCTTTCACCTGATTTTTTTCACACTCCTATGAACTGAATCAGCAATACTTAGCACAGTAGGGAGCATACAGCAGATATGCAATAAACACTACTTGACTGATATTTGACATAATGTTATCTTGAAGAACAAATCTTCCCCCCCCCCCAAAAAGACCCACAAAGGAATCCAGCTAAAGTTAAACAGAATTAGGATCTACATTTTCTTCATTTGAGAATACTGTAAGTTTTTTTAAATTCATGTAATTTTAGGCATACATGTACTAATGCCAAAGTAGAGTGGCATCAATAGAAACACTAATTCCAAGGTTATACCCTACACCTCTTCCTGTGGAAACTAAATCTGCCAATGAAATAAGACCTAACTCTCTCCTACACACCCTAAAAAAAGATAGTGAGGAATTCTGAAAGCTGGCTGTATTAATACTATATAAATGCAGTCCTTATTCCTTGAAGCATATTTTTATTACCATAGAGATCAAAGAAAATAAAAATTCTGTGTACCCACATGTAGACAACTGGATATAGAAAATCATCTTAATATTTTTAAGCAAACTAGTTTTTTCAATAGCAAATTTCCAAAAGAATGATTACAAAATACTCATGGTTTATTTCTTTTGCAAGCTAGGTGAAAGCAATCATGTCAATTTACAATTGTTACTAATCCTATCATCGTTATAGCTACCTGAATACATAGGAAATCAAGAAAGGCAGGCAAGATTTGATGTACAGACAGTGGGAAGGTAGTTTGCAGAAAAAGAATGCATTGGCCAACAAATATATAAAGAGATACTCAACTTTTTGTATAAATAAATGAAAATTAAAACAAGATACTAATTTTAAACTATTAAACTAGTAAAAATGGAAAAGGTGGATGGATAATGCAGCTGTTAATGAGTACGGGGGAAATAGGCACTCTCATACATTGAGATTAGGAGTAGAAAATGGAACTTTTTTGGAAGGCAATTTGGCAATGTTACAACGTTTTAGAAGTTTGTACCTTCTGACCCAATGCAAGAAATTTATCTTAAGATACACTCGTAGTAACTTTGCATAAAATGTGTTTTCACTACAGCATTGTTTTATAATCTCAAAAAACTATCAATATAAACAATCTAGTCATCTACAAGGCTGTGCTATATATAGTCATACAATGTAATACAATGCAGTAATTTCAAAAAATGAGAAAGATATCTTAAGAGCTGACATGAATAGACGTTCAAGAGAGAATGTTAGGTTAAAAAAAAAAAGCTGCAGACAGCATATCCAGTGTACATCCCACTTAAGGTTTTTCTCAACAGTAAAATGAAGGTAGGATTATAGGATTGCTGTGAAGATAAAATGACAATGCTGGTGACATATGTAAAGAGCTCAAAAAAAGCACATAGTGGGCTTCCCTGGTGGTGCAGTGGTTGAGAGTCCGCCTGCCGATGCAGAGGACATGGGTTCGTGCCCCGGTTCGGGAGGATCCCACGTGCCGCGGAGCGGCTGGGCCCGTGGGCCATGGCCGCCGGGCCTGCGTGTCCGGAGCCTGTGCTCCGCGGCGGGAGAGGCCACAGCGGTGAGAGGCCCGCGTACCGCAAAAAAAAAAAAAAAAAAAAAGCACATAGTAATCACTCAATAAATGTGAGAAAATGTGAGAGCAGTTCTGTCTGGAAAGAGGGAAAATAAATAGGCATTTTTACTTTCATCTTATTCAATTTTTTAATAGAAAACATGTTTTATGACTTTAAAAATGCTTTAAATAAATAATAAAACAAATGCAAGCTTTTACATCTTTAAAGTAATGAACTGACTTCTCCATCTTCACTTGTCTTTAGTCTCTTGCTTGTATGTTTTTTTTTTAACATCTTTATTGGCGTATAATTGCTTTACAATGTTGTGTTAGTTTCTGCTATATAGCAAAGTGAATAAGCTATACGTATATATATATCCCCATATCCCCTCCCTCTTGCGTCTCCCTCCCACTCTCCCTATCCCACCCGTCTAGGTGGTCGCAAAGCACCGAGCTGATCTCCCTGTGCTATGTGGCTGCTTCCCACTAGCTATCTATTTTACATTTGGTAGTGTATGTATGTCAGTGTTACTCTCTCACTTCGTCCCAGCTTACCCTTCCCCCTCCTTGTGTCCTCAAGTCCATTCTCTAGTCTGCGTCTTTATTCCTGTCCTGCCCCTAGGTTCATCAGAACCATTTTTTTTTTTTTTAGATTCCATATATATGTGTTAGCATACGGTATTTGTTTTTCTCTTTCTGACTTACTTCACTCTGTACGACAGGCTCTAGGTCCATCCACCTCACTACAAATACATCAATTTCATTTCTTTTTATGGCTGAGCAACATTCTATTGTATATATATGCCACATCTTCTTTATCCATTTGTCTGTCAATGGACACTTAGGTTGCTTCCATGACCTGGCTATTGTAAATAGTGCTACAATGAATATTGTGGTACATGACTCTTTTTGAATTATGGTTTTCTCAGGGTATGTGCCCAGTAGTGGGATTGCTGGGTCAGATGGTAGTTCTATTTTTTGTTTTTTAAGGAACCTCCATACTGTTCTCCATAGTGGCTGTTATCAATTTACATTCCCACCAACAGTGCAAGAGGGTGTCTTTTTCTCCACACCCTCTCCAGCATTTACTGTTTGTAGGTTTTTTGATGATGGCCATTCTGACCGGTGTGAGGTGATACCTCATTGCAGTTTTGATTTGCATTTCTCTAATGATTAGTGATGTTGAGCATCCTTTCATGTGTTTGTCGGCAATCTGTATATCTTCTTTGGAGAAATGTCTATTTAGGTCTTCTGCCCATTTTTGGATTGGGTTGTTTGTTTTCTTGATATTGAGGTGCATGAGCTGCTTGTATAGTTTGGAGATTAATCCTTTGTCAGTTGCTTCGTTTGCAAATATTTTCTCCCATTCTGAGGGTTGTCTTTTCTTCTTGTTTATGGTTTCCTTTGCTGTGCAAAAGCTTTTAAGTTGCATTAGGTCCCACTTGTTTATTTTTGGGGTTTTTTTCCATTTCTCTAGGACGTGGGTCAAAAAGGATTTTGCTGTGATTTATGTCACAGAGTGCTCTGCCTATGTTTTCCTCTAACAGTTTTATAGTGTCTGGCCTTACATTTAGGTCTTTAATCCATTTTGAGTTTATCTTTGTGTATGCTGTTAGGAAGTGTTCTAACTTCATTCTTTTACATGTTGCTGTCCAGTTTTCCCAGCAGCACTTATTGAAGAGGATGTCTTTTCTCCATTGTATATTCTTGCCTCCTTTATCAAAGATAAGGTGACCATATGTGCGTGGATTTATCTCTGGGCTTTCTATCCTGTTCCATTGATCTATATTTCTGCTTTTGTGCCAGTACCATACTGTCTTGATTACTGTAGCTTTGTAGTATAGTCTGAAGTCAGGGAGCCTGATTCCTCCAGCTCTGTTTTTCTTTCTCAAGATTGCTTTGGCTATTCGGGGTCTTTTGTGTTTCCATACATTGTGAAATTTTTTGTTCTAGTTCTGTGAAAACTGCCATTGGTAGTTTTAAATTACCATTAGATTTTGTGTGCCTCAGCAAGGCAGAATGATTTTTGTACAGGGTAGGTACTCAATAACTGAATCTGCTTTCTTACTAAACTAAGATATTTGCAGTCCTGAATAGGAAAAAAAATTATTACATTTCTATTAGTAAACTACTAAATAAATATGTACCTGAATGAGTTCCATTAATATATTTAACTGAATTTTCTTTTGTAGCTGAGTAATATGAAAACTTTTACTTGATTTTTACTTACAGATTCCAAGCTCTCTTTTTTCATGTTCAGTGAATCTAGTTGTTGCTGAAGTGTATCTAATTCCTAAGAAGAAGGAAAAAAATCAAATATATAGGCAAATTACATTAAGAATAATTTCCTTCTCAACATTTTAAATACAGATGTGACAAAGTAAATTTTGTAAATGTTTTCAACCCATATCTTAAAATCTGACTAGAATTTATTAACATTCATTATTTCTATTTTTGCCAATTTATTTCATTATTACTAAAAACCTTGCCAAGATCAACCTTTTAAAATACTTATGAGCTTTTTAAAGGGAGCCAGAACTTTTCACAGTGAATCATCACTGTATTCTGAGAATATCAAATATCAGAATACTTCAAATTAATGATGATACTGTTTAAAGTTATAATTTTTATTTGTCTTTTTAACCATGTTTCCATATCTTTTGCCTATTTTCTTTTAAGGCCAAGACCTGTAGCCATTTATATGGCTCACTCTTAGGGATAAGTCCCTTGAACTGTTTATAGTTGACCCCTGAATAAGACACGTTTGAGCTGCATGAGTCCAATGACATGTGGATTTTTTTCAAGAAATACGTACTACAGTACTACTCAATCCATGGATGGTTTAATCCGTGGATGTGGAACCTTCGATACTGAGGGTCAACTATAAATTATACACAGACTTAAACTGCACAGGGGTCAGTGTGCCTAACACCCAAGGTGTTCAAGGGCCAACCAGACCCATTCAAACACCCCTGTGTGATATTAGCTATATTTTGATAATATTTTGGTATTTTTATAATATTCTTTCATCAATGTTTCATTATATGTTATAAATTCTGTCTAACATAAAAAGTTATATTAAATTTTCAATAAAGGATTATCTGAGAAACTAGAACTACATTCATTATTGGCATTTGTGGGGACTAATTCTCTGTTAACTGGTTAAGGGATATCTGGACATGAAAGGGCACTACCTTGTAAACCTGAGTCACCACCATGACTGAATGTTGAGAGGATTCTCAATAATCCCTCAGTAGACATCCAAATTTCTTATTTAAACACCATAATTAGGGGACAAAAGCTGTTCAAATTAAGGGCATAGCAAGTAAACGACTTGCTGTTTATTAGGCAGGAAGAAAAGGAAAGAAAGTAAATATCCATATGGCTCTGGTGTATGAGGACTTTTAATGTTTTCATTAAAAGTTCATTAAAAAACAATTGTTTCATGTATCTTTATGACCTGCAAAAATGAATGATGCATAGAACTGAATAACAGAGTAAAAGCTAGGTCATTATGCAACATAAGAAAACGAAATTTTCTAGATCAGTGCTTCCTAAATTCAAATGTCCATATGAATCATCTTGTTAAAATGAAGACTCTGATTAGTAGGTTTAGTCAAGCTCTCAAGGGATGCCAATGCTGCCCACCTTCAGATCACCTTTTTAGTAGTAAGACTGCTATATGCCCAGCACAGAGTAGTAATTAGTATTACCTGCAACAATTTCTCATTCATGGTTTTCATTTCTATATACTTGACTTGTTTTTCTGGAGGCATATTTTTGATAATGCCCTCTGCTGCTTGTTTTTCCTGTTCAGTTTCTTCTTCTACACTTCTAATTTGTTTTTCCTTCCTGAAATCAAAGGTATACAATATTCCTCTTACAATATTGAGGGGAAAAATCAATTAACTTTACTCAGTCTCAATTAAGTAGGATACGTAAAAGTTATTTAACCATAGTTTGTGATCTAAAAGTCCTTATAGATGTACACACAAATTTTATTTGACCTGTACAAAATTTGGCCCCATCAACACAGACTTATTGGGACTTCCCTGGTGGTGCAGGGGTTAAGAATCCGCCTGCCAATGCAGGGTACACGGGTTCAATCCCTGGTCCAGGAAGATCCCACATGCTGCAGAGCAACTAAGCCCGTGAGCCACAACTACTGAGCCTGCGCTCTAGAGCCCACGAGAAACAACTACTGAGCCCATGTGCCACAAATACTGAAGTCCGCATGCCTAGAGTCCATGCTCCGCAGCAAGAGAAGCCACCGCAATAAGAAGCCTGCTCACCGCAACAAAGAGGAGTCCCAGCTCACCGCAACCAGAGAAAGCCCGCGCGCAGCAACGAAGACCCAACGCAGCCAAAAACAAATAAATTTATAACAAAACAAAACACAGACTTATTTTACATCTTTCTCTTCTCAATCTCCAAATCCTTGTATTTCCTTATTCTCCACTTTACTTTCTTATAAAAAACCACAAAGATTATCACAGAAAATCCTTAAAGTCTTATACATATGAGAATGTATTTGCACTTTTTGTTATCATACCCTCAAGACAAACAAGAGAGTTAAATTTTAGAATAGTGGTTTTCAAGTATCTTTTAGCTATAGAATTCTTTGACCAAATGAAATCTCGCATGGAAGTTTACCACATAAATCATCTCAAGTAACACAGCTCTGACTGCACTGGGGAGTAGGAAGACCAACAGTGCAATTTGATTAAAAAATTCATAGCTTTAGATTAATATATTTTGCTTAAATTCCCTTTTATCTACTGCTTTAATTAAAACTGGTATTGATATTTCACAAATTATCAACTGTACTTTAGCACTGCAAAATAATAAGCTAATTTCCTTGAAAATATAACAGGAACATTATAAGTCTAATCATGTAAGTAGTAGTAATGAAATTAATTACAAACAATAACAATCTTTATCATCTTTATGATAAGATGATTTATCATCTTTATGATAAAAATCTTTATCAATCTTTATCACAAGAAATACCAGTGATGTGCCACTTATTACCTATGCAAGATCAATTATAAATAGGGTAAAGAAAAATTCTGAAAAAAATAGAGGTAAGATGCTAGTTATCATGTAAATACTTCAAGATTTACATATAAAAAGCTTGCTTGAAGATAAATTCTCAGTCTCAATATCATAAATTTCTACTTTGAGTTTCAAAATATAATTATTCTATTCAATCTCTTTCAAATGTAGATATCGTTAACAGTTTTCATAATCACTAACTGAGCCTCATAGATCCACATATCTATCCTCCACACACTTTACACATTCATACCCTAGTACCAGAATAAGATAATCTAAACTCAGAAATTTTCCTACAGAGAGCATCTCATAATAACCAAATAAAAGATGAACATAATGAAACAGACAACCTGGAATTTCTATTTATTTTTGTCTCATTATTGAACAGGAAGTGATGTCTTCACTTTGAGCCTCAATTACTATAGCATAAAAAAATGTGTCTGCTGCTGTTACAATTTACACGGGTATATTCATGTGCTCATAGAAATTTCAAACAGAAAAGATCATCTATTTCAATCTCTTTGTTTCACAGATTAAGGATACTGAAGCCCAGAGAAGTTTGTTAGATCTAACTCATTCTGAACTCCATGATTATTTACCACCAACAATGAATCTTAACCATGTTTTTGCCTGATGTATCTACTACAGTTAGATGGGAACTAATGTTGTAAAGTATTCCATTTTACAGAGGGGAAGTTACACAAGGAAGCACAAGGAAGGTAACTGATTTTTTTGAAGGTCACGTAATGGCCAAGGGTCGGGTCTTTTGATGCTTTGAGCAGTCTGCTCCTGTTATAACTTGGCAGTAAAACTACCAATGATGGTGTCATAAAAATGAGTAAACAACAAAGTTGAAACTCAGTGGAATACAAAACTTGGTGGAACCTTTTCAACTTGAATCTTTCAAAATACAAAGTACCTTTAGGATCAACACTTAAATCACTTTAGCAATGTATCTTTCAAATTATGCATTCTCAATATTATATACTTTAACTCACAAAGTAAATTTGTTAATATTTAAATTTTCTAAGATTAAGAATCACAAAGGTTAAGCAAGCCACCTTAGTTGTTACACTGAAAAAGTCAAAGATGACTTTAAGAAATTATTCTTCTAGTCAATCTTTTGCTAAGAAAGTCTAGTTTCTTTCTTTTTTGTTTTTTCCACCTGTTCACGGTACAAAGGTTAAAACAAAGTGAAATAAAATCATATGACATACTTTTTTTTTTTTAATGGTGTGGAAGAAAGAGAGTACATTCCTTACACACCAGTCTCGGAGACAAAAGAAAAAAGGAAAGGTAAGATCCTATATATTTATAGGTTCAGTGATTACTGATGAATTTTTTGAAATCATATTTAAACTTGTTAAGTCTATACAAAAATCTCTGTCTCTAATAAGTGATGAAAGAGAAGAAAATATGATTGTATTTTTCACAAGATCTACCTTAGAAATATAAACCTGGGACATGGCCAAAAAATCTTTCCCAAATAAATTGAAAACGTAATAAAAATTAATTATTTTTCTTTTGAAAAAAAAAGGTTTCATCTAACCAATCAAATTTATAAGATCTTTTTATTTTGAAATATGTTAATCACAGAGCATTTTGAAGTGATATTAACTTAAAAACAAATTTGTAAGATGAAAAAAGACTGACTACCAGGTGATAATTGTTGAAACTACGCAATGACTATCCTACTTAGAGGTTTTTTCTTGATAGTTTCCATTATAAAAGTTTTTAAGTTTGAAAAAAGAAGTTCTATAAAATTACAAGAGATAAGTTAATTGTGAATTATTAATACCTTACTCCAAATACATTGAATTCTGGTATAAATATCTAAAATATTTATTGACAAAACTGTATTACAGTATATACATTTTATTTAACAAAACCAAAATAATTGCAATATCTTTTTATTTCATGGTATATAATAGTCATATAAAGTACATGACCAAAAACTTCTCAGAAACTTGTACTTGAAACTGCACTAAGAAGAACATTGTTTCTTTTTTAATATCTACCATTTCCTTTTGTGAAAATCTTTTTTTCTGTAATATAGGTTATAGGCTATATAAAAGGGCACTTAATTTTGTAAGATAGTTTTTAAAAAAACTGATATTCCATTTATTCTCTATTTTTTAATCACTAAACTCAAGCCCACATATCATTTCAAAATAAATATCAAATTGAAAAAAAAAATCCAAAGGGAGAAAAAGGCAATAATAGCTGTTTCCTTTTAAATCAACTTTTTAAATAGGGTAAACTGACTCAAGAACAATTTCTGCATAAACTATTGGCTAGTTATTCTGCCAATCTGATGTCTTCAAGATAGCCAATAAAGCTAGCAAATGTTGCTGTCTAAGGATTTGTCTATTTAGTGTTGTGATGGTCAACATCCACCTACCCCATCTTTCAATCTTTCCCCTCTCAAAACATGTACAAATATACGAAAAGCCCCATGGACCTTGTGGCTCAATCAATGCATTTCATAGCTTTAGACCTAATAATGGTTTAGCTCTATTGACTGCTTTCTTGTACAGAATCTATCTTAAGCTCTAAGTATATATAGTTTCTAACTCTAAAATTTATCAAATAGAAGGAAAAAAAAGATTCCTTTTCCAACCCTTACGATTTTATTCACTTTAGCATACTGGAGAAGACAATTATTAGTATAACACAGATGATAAAGATAATAAATACAAGACAATCCTCTGTCTCCATTTTCACAAGTCTCACAGTCCCACCTGACCTCCATTACCTTCTCCGGCTGCTTCTATTCCACATAAACTCTTTAGTTTAGTTAATTTTCTTTGTAGCCTATCTGCTTCCTTTATTCACCCTTATCCTATTTATTTCTTGGGGAAAAAAAAGAAGCTCTTTTTCCTTACCACTGCCCTACCCACATGGGCATCCTACAAAAACATCAGGAAGAATTTCACTACACCATTGAGAAATACTGAAACAAGCCACTGGAGAGGTTGCATACTTATTCCTAGAAATCACTAAATACGGGTAAACTACCTTTTATTTATGATTTAGGGATCTCCTTTTGTAGGCAGTGGTCTGGAATAAGTGATAGCTTGAATTCATTTCTGACTCTAAAAGGGATTCTATTATGATCTACGTTCAAATTGTAAAATCTAGGAGAACAGTGGCTTTTTCTTCAAACTTTGATTTAGCCATGTAAAGAAAGAAAGTGGAAAAGGAATAAACATAAACAGATCATCAGATGGAAGGCAATGAGGAAGTTAACTAGAATAGACCAGTACTCGCATAACAATAAATTCCTCATTGCTAATGCAGCAACAGACTTTAGTAACTTGAAATGAATCTTGCTCACCGAGTAGTTTCTTACCTCCTGCTCTCGTGGAATAAATTTTCCTAAAAAATCATAAGCAACTAATTGTAACAAGTGCAATAAGAAGGCTCAAAAGACTAAATTTTAACCACTAAGGATGATAGTAACAGGACATATTCATATCATTTCAAACAGATCATTTGTTTGCAGCAGTTTCTTATTTATTTCTTATTTATTTATTTATTTTTGATGTGGACCATTTTTTAAAGTCTTTATTGAATTTGTTACAATATTGCTTCTGTTTTGGTATTTTGGCCGCAAGGCATGTGGAATCTTAGCACCCTGACCAGGGATTGAACCTGCACTCCCCTGCATTGGAAGGCCAAGTCTTAACCACAGGACCGCCAGGGAAGTCCCTATTTATTTATTTTTTAATAGATCTTTTTAAAATTAATTTTTATTGGAGAATAGTTGCTTTATGCAGCAGTTTCTAATGTTGACTTTAACAAAACAGAAATAAAAATAAGAAATATCAAGGTCATGAATAAAATGACTAAATGGAAAGTACTTATAGTAAGAAGAATTACTGAAATAAATGGCAGTTTCCAGTTAAACATGGCATGTTGAATGTACCCACTAACTTTGACTCCTGTCCAAAACCCTACTAAAATGAAAATAAAAGGTAATTTGAAGTATATAAACTCATAAAGACAAAAAGAATGGAAGAGGAAACAACAGCAATAAAATCTAGAAACTAGAAAGCTAACAGTTAAGGGCAAACTGACTGGGAAAGCAAAATTCTCCCAAGCCAGCAGTGGGGAAAGCTGAGAAGCCACTTGATTTACACTGCAGAATCCCTAGACGGCCCAGAGATTGGCAGTACCAGATATTCTAGAAGTAGAAAAGGAGGGGCTGAAACATAGTTGAAAGTCTTTCTCCCTGACACTGCCCAGCCAGGTAAAGGTCCTCTCCTACCTAAGCAGAAAAATAAGGCTTCTGGTTTTTTGCTCTGGGGAAAATAAAACAAACAGAATCTGGGCACTAGGCACAAGTGACTGCAGGGACGTTATGCCAAAAGCAGGGAGAGTAAGTTAAAGTTTACATACTAATTACTGAGGTAAACTCAACTTTTCCACCACTGAGCTCTCAGAATGCTGGCTACTTGGCCTCACCTTTTCAGGCAGATTAAAAATGTCATTTTGGGGAATCCAAGCAGCCCAAGAGAAACAATCTAAAGATAATGACATTTAGGGATTCCCCCAAAAAACAGTCCATTAAGGTCACTCTACAGTAAGATCTAAAGTTAATAAGAACTGGGAATTCCCTGGTGGTCCAGTGGTGAGGACTCCACGCTTCCACTGCAGGGGGCACGGGTTCGATCCTTGGTCAGGGAACTAAGACCCCAAAGGCCGTGCGGCGTGGCCAAAAAATAATAGCGAAGTTAATAAGAACCACAGAAACGCACAGTTTCCCATCAGCTTTTTTGTTTCCCACTCTTATATGTAAGTCCTAAACCAAATATTAACAGATACACAAAGTTCAAAAGAAAACCTCTAACATAAAGGATACTTATAAAAATAAACTGGAAAAACACAACTTGAGAGTACAAAGGCTATTCAAGGAAAAAGAAAACAAGAGATACAAGAAAAAAACAAGGAAAAATATATTCATACCACAGTATACTAAAAAAATAATTTTCAGAATTAAGAAGATGACAGGAAAAAGAAAACTTTAACAGAAGAGTTTGATGATAAAATTCCAGAAAGCAGAGCAAAAACACACAGAGATGAAATGTGGAAGAGTAAACATAAAAAATTAGAAAATCATACCAGGAGATCCAACACCTAATTAAGGGGGTTCTAGAAAGAGAAGTGAGGTTTTTTTTTTTTTTTAATAAGGAAGAAAATTATCAATACCATCAATCAAATAATTCAGAAAATTTCCCATTGTTTCCAGATTGAAAGTGCCCACCAACTGCCCAGTTTCATGAATGAAAACAGACTCTCATAAAGGATCATGAAATTTCAGAATATCCATATTAAGGCTATATTGTACAACTCAGAGAATATAGCCAATGTTTTATAGTAACTATAAATGGAGTATAACCTTTAAAAATTGTGAATCACTATACTGTACACCTCTAACTATATAATATTGTAGAGCAAAGAAAAAGCTTTGGGGTTAAGAAACGGCAAGTTACATAAAAGGATAAAGAATTAGAACGGCATAGCATCACAGTTCTCAACAGTAATGCAGTCATGGTTGGTTGAATCCACAGATGTAAAACCCGTGGATACGAAGGGTCCACTGTATTCATTATATTGCACCATTTTATGTAAGGGACTTGAACATCTACAGACTTGGTATCTGTAGGGACTCCTGAAACCAATCCCCTGCTGATACTGAGGGACGACTATACTAGAAACCCAAAGACAATGGGGCAATGCCATCAACCTTTTGAGGGAAAATTATTTCCTACTTAGAGTTCTATTTCTAGCCAAAATATCTTTCACGGTCTAAAAAAAATTCTCTTCTATGGACCTTCTCAGGAAGCTCCTGCAGGAAGCTCCATGGAAAAAAGGCAGTAATCCAAGACAGGGCATTCTAGAAAACAGGAATCCAGTAACAAGGGCAAAAGGGAGTCTTTACAATGAGGGTGGAAGGAGAGTGGAAGTCAACGGCTGTGTAGAGGGCCTAGTGATCAGCTCATCTAGATCAGAGCATGGCAGCAGGCTCTGGGAGAGACTTCTTCAAGCAAATGAAACAAATTAAACTATCTAATATACATAAACTATTGAGAGATTTGCTAGGGAGAGTTTGGGTATAAATTAGTGAGAAAAAAAAACAAACCCTACGCACATGAAAAGAAAACCAGGACAATTAATTAGAGGAAAAACAGTGTGCAGGAACAGAATAATAATCCTGTTAACAGGGCTCAGTCATTGACAGCTTTATACATTCCTGATAGATAAACACTGAGTACTCATCTAACCAAAATTACAAGTGACTATGCTCGGAGAGTAAAGAGACAGTAAGTATATATTTGATGCATTGAAGATGAAGGTAGGGAGTGTTTGAAAGAAAGCTGAGGACTCTCATCTCCCAAAGTGTTAAGTCAAAGGATAGTATCAATAGATAATGCCTAAAATTGAAAAATCAAGAAGTAGCAATATAAGCATATACTTAAACGTGTATATATACATAAATATATATCCTTCTGGACTTGCTTTTGTGCACATATATTAAAATTTTAAAATGTACAACCACTTCAATTGTTTTAAAGTTCCTTTCACTAGATCTAGGAACTAAAAAGACACCCTGAAAATTACTGTCTTTCATTCTCCCCAGGAGCTTTCCAGTTTTTTAAGATTAGAGTGCAGGGAGGGTGAAGGGATATTTACTTGTTTCATATTTTATATATTTTAAGAAAAAATAGATTTAAAAGGAGAAAAATGGAAATCAAAATGTCCTAAAAAATCTCTAATGTTCTAGTCTCCTAATGAGATATAAATACTCTCTTTTCTGTCAGGCTTGCAATATGAAAATCACAAGCATCACAATCTTGTTTTGGCCACTCTCCATGCTATTGTTATCAGACGAAAGCCAGACGTCTAAAACCGTAAGTTTTTACAATCAAGCTAGTGAAAATATTTTCAAAGGTACACTTTGTGTAGATTTAGTAAAATATTGAAGGCAATAAAAGAAAGAAGAAAAAAAGCAAGCTATCAAAACAAACTCTTTAGTTAGCTGTGTATATTCAAAACATGTGATCTCTGAGCCAGATTCTAATTTGACAAAAGCGGTCTTCATTTTTTAAAAAACTGAGTTCTTTAAAAGCTGACAAAAGGAGAAATACGTAAAATTTCACTACAAAACCGGAGATTAGTTAAGACATAAAAAACACTTTAAAATGTAGGAAACTTTTTAAAAAACCACGTATTTATGAGGGAAATTGCTGTTGTTACATTATTATTATTATTGGGGGACATTTCAACTACAAAAACAGTCAAAACAAGAACTATTTCTTTGGATTTCTATCCACATAAGGAAAGCACTTCTTCCTGTTGCCTGACTCTTTAAATTCAACACATGGCTCAATTTCTGTTACAAGATATTTTCTTTTAAAACACCAAATTTTGAGCTGTTAACCCTATAGAGATATATATTGAATATTGTTTCTTAATTATTTAATAGTCCTAGATGTAGTGCTGGTAGCTCTGATTTTTAAAAATTACATTTTTACATTATTTTCTCTTTATAAATGTCAATCTTGCACACTGAAATACTAAATAAGTTAACAGAATTATTATTTACCATTTATTTCCACATATATAAATGGTAATATACCAATATTTTCTTTCTGTAATGATTATTTAATAACAGTTGGAAGATACTTGTATGACAAACTACAATCTCCTTCCTCAATTATATATATCAGAATTCCTTAATCTTCAACATTCCATCCCAATAAAAAAAAAAAGTATTTGCTTTACCTTTTTCATATTTTAACATAAAAAGATTAGATAGTAGGGCTTCCCTGGTGGCGCAGTGGTTGGGAGTCCGCCTGCCGATGCGGGGGCCGCGGGTTCGTGCCCCGGTCCGGGATGATCCCGCGTGCCGCGGAGCGGCTGCGCCCGTGGGCCATGGCCGCTGGGCCTGCGCGTCGGGAGCCTGTGCTCTGCGACGGGAGAGGCCGCGACAGTGAGAGGCCCACGTGCCGCAAAAAAAAAAAAAAAAAAAAAAAAAAGATTAGATAGTAGATTTTTTTCTAAAAGTATTTCCTTCTAATGTCTAATTGCCTGCATATGAAAATTTGGGAAATTCTGCTAGCATTTTTCCTTATTAATGCATTTCTAATTTTCTTTTTAGGAAGTCAAATGTAATTTCACTGCAAAGAATTATGCTTTGATTCCAGCAAATATCAATAAAAATGTTACTATACTTGACCTCAGTTATAACCAAATTACTCTGAATGTTACAGATACAAGAGTTCTACAGACATATTTTTTACTCACCGAGCTCTATTTGATTGAGAATAATGTCATTATCCTACATAATAATAGTTTTGGTAATCTCTCCAATCTAGAAATTTTAAATATCTGTAGAAACTCCATCCACATAATTCAACAGGGTGCCTTTACAGGCTTAGATAAACTAAAACAGTTATATCTCTGCCAAAACAAAATAGTTCAACTGAATCATGATATATTTGTGCCTCTAAAAAGCCTGATACTATTGAATCTGCAAGGCAATTTGATAAGCTATCTTGATGTACCACAACTGTTTCATCTGGAATTCATAATTTTATACGGAAATTCGTGGAACTGCTCTTGTAGTCTACTGAATTTGCAAAACTGGTTGAACACATCGAATGTGACACTAGGTAAGCAATCATAATTTAAATTAGTCAAAACCAAAATGTGATTGATTTTGGATTGTTCTACCCCAGAAAAGTCTCTTGTTTCATGTCTAAAAGAAAAGGAAACTTCCTGTTTAAGGGAAACAAGAAGAAACACTGAAAAGAAATTGCTGAGTACAAGCTCTCCCTCTGCCTCTCCAGAAAAAAAGAAAAAGAAGAAAAGAAACTTAAATGTTCTATATATATGAGATGAAACTGTCACTTTGTATACTAAGTTTGCAGTTTCGATATATAAGACTAATTTTTAAAAGCACTTCCTTTTCTTAGGATAGCTTGTCAGAGAGTAGGTGAAAACAGGTGATCCACTTTCTAAACTACATGCCATGTTCCAGATGTTCACAATAATCTAAATCATAACATGTTTACATTACTAACACAGACAAACTAAACAATAAACAGATGCTGCACTTAAGCTACATTTATAACATAAACAGAAATGGGCATTTCGCTTGTTGTGTTGCTAGGCAAATACAACAGTTTCTTTTTTATAATACCTTTAAGGATGACAGATAAATATGTCAAGAAATTCTAGATAAAAAATTATAAAATGTTAACCATAATAATTTATTAACCATAATAATATTATTTTCCATAATAAATCTTATTCTTTCTAATTTACTAGAAAATGAGAATATCACCATGTGCAGCTATCCGGATACACTGAAGTGCTACAATATCAAAACAGTACCTTACAAGGCTGAATGCTACTCAAAATTTCCTTCATCTATAACTGAAGATCTTTACATTCATTTTGAGTCCATTAGCAATTCAACATTTAATAGTTTTTTGAACAACTTAACAAGAAATTCAGGTAATGTACTGGTTTTGAATAATAATATTGCTGAGGATAGCATACCAAATAAATCGAGATAGTTTTCATTATTTTTTTGTATTTTAAATTTCTAGAAACTGTGTAAAAGAACAATTCCTCCACCCAAGAAAAGACTGACAAAACACTGGGTTTCTAAAGTAGGCTCTGCTAGCTATCAGTCAAATGTCGTTATGCAAATTATTGATATTTAACTTCTCTGAGTCTTGGTATTAACTAGTTAAGTCACAATTCTTAACAGGTATAAATCAATAATGTTCCTAGGTGAACGGATAAACAATACCTGCAAAGACAGGTAGATATTTTGAAAAAAGGTATTCTTTCACCACACTATGAAATATCTTTATTTTTGGCAGTTTTAGTAACTTTTGCTTAAAGAAGATTATGTACATTTATTTCTAATACCAATATTGGGGAGTTATTAGGACATGTAATTATGATTATTTTATTTTTGTCAATTTAACAAAACTACCCCCACCCTCTCTTTCTCGGTATTCCATTTAAGAACGTGAATCTCAAGGAAAAAGCTGGACTTTTCTTGTCAGTGTGGTAGTCACTGTACTGATGACTTCACTCCTCATTTCAATTGCTATCAAATGTCCAGTATGGTATAATTTTCTGCTTAGTTACAAGCATCATCGCCTGGAAGAGCATGAAGCAGAAACCTATGAAGATAGTTTTACCAGAAACCCAAGTCCTCCTCCACAGATACCAGACACAAGCTCCGAAGAAACTATAGTAATATTTGAACAACTACGTCAATTTGTGGTAGATGATGATGGGTTTATTGAAGACAAATACATAGATACTCATGAATTACATGAAGAAAATTAATTTCTTTCAATGTTTGATTCTTTAAAAAATGTTAACAGCTCACTCACAGTTTAGACGTGGAGATTTTGATACATGACATACTGAACTATAGCTAGTAGACCATCATATTAATTGCAACACACATATGTATCATAAAATTATGCTCTTCTCATTGGCATTGTGCAAGTAGGTCCAAATACAGTAACTGCCACTCCTTGTTAGCTAACAGTTAAAATACTAGCATTACTATTCTCAGCAGTATTCAGGGGACCATACATAACAGTAGGAAAAGGCCTAAAGTAAATTATTCATTAATTAAAATGAACAGATTTTCATATTAGTCAGATATGTGATGTAATACATATTAAAGTTTTACTGATTGGAATCAGTAAAGAAATAAAGATTATGGAATTTTATCACAAGTCAAAGTGAAGAACAGAGATAGTTTAAACTGACAACACGCTAAGGTTGATTTTATGCCCATAGAATGAATTCATGGAACTGGAAAATGCTTTTTAAATTTTTTTAATTTTTTTAAATTTCTGAAAATTTAGTAGCGACTTAAAGCACAGGTTCAATGTCCAGGCACAAATCTCTTGATTTTCGTTACAAAGAAAGACTGTCATCAAAATGTATGACTGTCACAATTGAATAATATGGTGGCTTCCAAAGTGGGAATCATCTATGAATCTTGTTTTTTAAAATACCTATTTCTGCCTCTCTTTAGATTTTTATTCAAATGATTCTGTGCTGTGGCTGAGGAATCTTCAGTTGGTCCGTGGTCAGTTCTTTGCCATGCTGTAGATAGAGCAATGTTTCCCAAATTGTCTTCTAGAACATTAATTTCCAGAGAGACATTCAGAAGTATTTACAGGGTGGGGGATTAAAAGGTACATGGACAAACTACTATAGAATTACTAGGAAATACTGGGTTTAAACAAAGTCAAACAAGTTTCTTTACTACAGGACCTACCCAAGGCTTTACTAAACTGCTCTCTGCTCTTCAAGAGCGAAATATTAAGAATTTGCCAAACTTCCTTGACAACAAAATCTTTTCTTTGATGTATGGCTGCTAATACCTCATAGGACAACAATGGTCCAAAGAATACTGGCCTTGAGACTATTATAGGAAGAGTCTAAAGTGAATTATTTGCCAATTCCTTATAATCCATTGGCTACAATCATAATTTTAACAACTTAATGCAAATAGTGGCATTAAAAACTGTAACAAAATCTATCATTTTTACCTTCCATATGTGAGGAAATTTAGTATACAGTATTCATATCTTTTAGAGAAAGGAATATCTCTAAAACACTGAAATATATTTATGGATTAAATAATATGGGGTTTTAAATTTTCTTCATCATTATACAGGGAAGGCAACAGTGTCTAGTGGTCTGGATGGAGCAGGGTTGAATAAAAGCTGATGGAGATGGGTATATAGGAATATAATACACTATTTAATTTTTGGGTATGTTGAAATTTCTCTATAACATAAAGTTTTTAACACATGTACATACCTGATAATTTCTTAGAAAAAAGAGACTAAAAATAATGTAGATGTACATTATATCCTAAAAATAGTCATTTTTAAGGTTATATCAATAGTAAATTCAGTTCAAATGTTTACTGAGGAAAATAAAAACTGTTTTGGATGATATATCCTGTGAAATAAAAGAACTGACTCATTTGTAATGCGTATTTGTATTTATAGGAACATGTTTTCAATAAAATATACAAATGTTTTAAGTGTAATATTTCCTAACAGATAATGTAAATTATACGTTATGGTTTTAAATCTCAATTATAAGAGTGAGATAACTTTAAAAATAAAAGTCATCTTTTTCTAAATAATCTATCATTTTACCAAAATATCATTTCTTAATTTGAGGTAAATATTCATATTTGAGAAATGTAGTAAAATGAAATATAATTATGAATGAGCAAAAACTACCTTTCATCTCTTACATTCAAAAGCCTCTTATAATTAAATATTGGGTATTCAATAGATATCTGACTAAACAAAGAAAAATAAATGGGTTTTAAATTATAATTTCATATATTTTTAACGGATAAATGATTTTAGCTAACACCAAACTAGAAAACTGTAGACATTAGAATTGGAAGAGAATCATTAGTTCAAGCAGGCACATGAAACTGAATTAAAGCCACAGGTGTCATAGTAACATATTGAAGCTATATACTATAACCAATTTATTAAAAATAGGTGTTCCATAATAAACTAGATGGTCTCATACCACAGTAAATGGTGGTACTAAAAGAGAAGAGAATAAAAACAAGATTTTTATACCTGCTTTCTCAAGGTATGACATTTCCTGCTCCCTTTGAATGTACAGAGTCAAGATAAAGTCTCGTGTTATTAAGATGTTGGCTATCTGATTAACACATGAAATAAATCTATCCTGTGATATATAAAAATAAACTTTATAAAAATAACTTGTTATTAATTTAAATTTCCTGTTAAAGGGTCAGTAGAACCTATTTCACTCAGCCTTAGTTACAAACTACAGATATTAAGTTTTGAAACTGCTGACATTTTCAGGACAAAGTACCTTATTTTAAGAACATTTTCCTTAATCAAATGAACCAAGTAGACATAAAAACCTATGAAATTCTTAAATTTATAATCTGGGAGTTATCTTTTTGGATAAAATATCTATAAAACATGTACATATAATATTTATAAATCTGACCTGGGTATCATATAACTTTTCAGATAAATGATGAAATAAATGAGGACCTAAATGTTCTAAACTATATAAGGTCCTCAACAGGGTATAGCTTATTATTTCTTATTCTTTAGGTACCTAGGAAAGTATTTTATATGTAGTAAATGATAAATATTTGCTAAATGGTCTAAAACCAGAACAACAACAAAAGGAAGTTTTCAAGTAAGTGCTTGGTCACCATGAATATGGAATTTTCTTTGTAAAAGGGAAGAGACTTCCAGTATATTTGTAATTTTTAAGATAGCACTTTAGGGACTTCCCTGGTGGTCCAGTGGTTAAGACTCCGCGCTACCAATGTAGGGGGCCTGAGTTCAATCCCTGGTCAGGGAACTAGATCCCAGATGCCGCAACTAATACCCAGTGTAGCCAAAAAAAAAAAAAGATAGCACTTTACAGTAGCATCAAATGATAGATGGAGAAAATGAGATTCCTTTGTTTTTCATCAATAGAAAATTACATTTATCTTTCAAATAGTTCATCCTTATATTTAAAATCCTATTCTTCATCAAATATTTACTGTACATGCAGAGGTAATATGACAGTATGTTTGATGTTACATAATTTTGGTTAATTATTATCCTTGCTCTCAAGGAAATCGATATTGGTAAGTTTATGGAACAAAATGTGTGCAGTATTAGTATGTACAAAATAGCTCATCTTCTGTTTGCACTGCTTTAGACAGTAATTAAGATCAAAAAGTCGATAAAGAATAATTATGTTAACTAATGCTGTTGTCTGAATATTTGTGTCCCTCCAAAATTCATACGTTGAAATCCTAACCACCAAAGGTAATGGTATTAGCAGGTTAGGGCCTTTGGGAGGTGATTAGGTCATAAGGGTGGAGTCCTCCTGAATGGGATTAGGGCCCTTATAAAAGAGATCCCACAGGGCTTCCCTGGGCGCAGTGGTTGAGAGTCCACCTGCCGATGCAGGGGACATGGGTTCGTGCCCCAGTCTGGGAAGATCCCACATGCCGCGGAGCGACTGGGCCCGTGAACCATGGCCGCTGAGCCTGTGCGTCTGGAGCCTGTGCTCCGCAACGGGAGAGGCCACAACCGTGAGAGGCCCGTACTGAAAAAAAAAAAAAAAAAGAGATCCCACAAACCTCCATAGCCCCTTCCACCATGTGATGATACCTTGATAAGGTGCTAGGTATGAACCAGTAAGAGGGCCTTCACCAGAATAGGACTATACTGGTGCCTTGATCTTGGACTTCCCAGCCTCCAGAACTGTGAGCAATAAATTCCTGTTGTTTATAAGTAACCAAGTCTATGGTATTTTGTTATAGCGGCCCAAATGGGCTAAGATAACTACACTACATCCATTTATTATCTTTGTAATCATTACTGTCACTGCCACATTTACCTTATAACGAAACTCAAAGTTACTTGGTATTTGGTCTTTAACCAGGTTATATATAAAGATGCACAAATAATCTACATCTATGATTAGATTACTAATATAACAACTAATTATCAATTAATAATTGAATAATGAAATAACATAAATAGCCCACTGAATAATAATGTGCATTTCATTAGACTGGGGCTTAAATCTCATAATTTGAATTAGTTAAAAAGCTCAGGTTAGGGACTTCCCTGGTGGTCCGGTGGTAAAGAATCCATCTTATAATGCAGGGCGGGAGGGTTAGATCCCTGGTCGGGGAACTAATATCCCACATGCCGTGGGGCAACTAAGCCTGCGTGCCACAACTACTGAGCTCACGTGCCTCAACTAAAGCCCACGTGCCGTAAACTAGAGAGCCCACGTGCTCTGGAACCTGCATGCCACAACTAGAGAGAAGCCTGTGCACCACAATGAAGAGCCTGCATGCCGCAATGAAAGATCCTGCATGCCTCAACAAAGATCCCGTGTGCCGCAACTAAGACCCGACGCATTAAGCTGGGACGAAGTGAGAGAGCGGCATGGACGTATATACACTAACAAATGTAAAATAGATAGCTAGTGGGAAGCAGCCACATAGCACAGGGAGATCAGCTCGGTGCTTTGTGACCACCTAGAGGGGTGGGATAGGGAGTGTGGGAGGGAGACGCAAGAAGGAGGAGATATCGGGATATATGTATATGTATAGCTGATTCACTTTGTTATAAAGCAGAAACTAACACACCATCGTAAAGCAATTATACTCCAATAAAGATGTTAAAAAAAAAAGACCTGACGCAACCAAAAATAAATAAATAATAAACAAATCTTTTAAAAAAAAGAGTTCAAGTTAAAATTGCAAATGGTAGAGATGAAGATGTTCTTATCCATCATAGATTTTAAACTCCAAGACGTAGAAATTTTATTTCTCTGAATGAAGATAAGATACATAAACAATACAATTTGTATTGCAAATATTCAACTTTTTAAAATAAAAAATACATCAGGGAAAACCAATTAACAAAATTGTAAAGAAATAAATGGCTCAGAAGTTAAACTACCTTATACAAGTCACTTATAAATCTGTTTGATTTCTAAACAGAGTGTACTCACGCTTGTCTTTCAGTAAATATAATATCCATACTTTGTGTTTCTCGATCATTTTGAGCTTTAAGCTGAATAAAGAGTTAACACAAAAGTTATTGATAAAAATTACCATTAGGCCAAACTATCTCTTTAAAGGTTGTTCTGATTATGAACCAATTAGAGATTATTATAATAATCATAATGCCACAGGCAAAGTTTTAAAAAATAGAGTATGCTTCATTTAACAAACCACTACAAACACCAAATACAAATAAATGGTCTTTTTCACAGGCACTGTAATCTCACACCAAAAATATTCACTGTTTACTGATCTGTCAAGTAATCTAATGTAAACTTCATTAATGTAAACAGAATTTCAAGATTTTTTTAAGTATTCAGTAGTTGATTAGTAATATGTTAAATTTACACCCAATGCAAGTTGCATTCTTCAATCATTTAGGATTTTACCTGAGTACTCCTAGTTGACTCTACCTGTGCATATTCAGCCTAGAATTTGGACCCATCCCAAAAAACTAAGAAAACACAAAGATTTTACTTTTTTACATTTGGCATTAAAAATACAGTTTTTAAATTGGGAATTCTCCTGTGTTTTAAAGCTAAGAATAATTTCACTACATTATCATTGCTTTTATTAATAGAATCCCAATTTAGAAAAGTCATTTTATAAATCCTATGCTTTTATAAAATAGTCTTTGATTGTATAAATAAATTATAAACTATGCTATAAGTTGTATGTTATTTTTTTCCAAATATTTATAATCAATTAAGCTAGCAATTATCATTTTACTGTTTTCTACCAAATAATCCAAGACCACTGAACATAAATTCTCATTTACTAATCAAAAGTAGTATTATGTCTGGCATCATATGGTAACTATTCATTTTCTCCCTTTCTAATAAAACTCTTCATTGAGTACTCAGCTCCATTTGCACAAATGTTAAACCAGAAGTATTGCAAACTAATTTATATACAATTAGTATGTATATACACTAATTTATATAGAAACTAATTTATATACATAATATATATTAGATATATTATATACATAATATATATTATGTATATAATATATCTAATATATATTATGTATATAATATACCTAATATATATGTAGACGGGACTCCCTAACTAATGCTTAGTGAGAGACCAGTTTAAACACAGCCTTGCAGAAAGACACTGAAGCATCCACTTGGGAGAGCCAACCAACAGGAAGAAATTTTAAAAGAGCAACTAAAGGAACTCAACTATAACAGTAGTATTTAGGATCAGAGTAATACCTATCTCCAAGGTACATAAGGTTTTATCAAATTATTTCTACATATAAATGCTTTGTTTTAGAGGCAATGTAGATCTATTGCTTATACTTATAAATTTTCTTACCATGTTGTAATCATTCATTACTTCTTCCATTTCAGTATTGGTATTAAGTTTATCTACCAACTAAAAAGAAAAGTACAAAAAAACCATATTATATTAGTCTTCATAAATTTTCTCTGTAATCCATAATATAGGTATTCAATCTTACAACTAATGAGTAGTCATTTAAGTATTAATACTTCCAAGTACTTTACATTCTAAGACAAAAACAAATATTGAGCTATCTAAGTAAGCATATACTATGAATTACAGCAATCAATAAACTACGTCTTTAGGGTGGAAAAGTAGGCAGTAATGAACTACTCTTCCTGCCGATCGTACCTCAAACAGCTTTGTCTGCTCTGAAAAGATGTCTGAGCTTATAAAGAAGGATGTTGAGAAGACAAAATCTGGGGGAAGATCTCTCACTCTCTCTCTTTTTTTTTTTTTTTTCAGGGGGGAGGAGTGTTAACGGATTTACAAATTTACACCAGTGTAAATGTAAAATGATTTTCTTGGTCTTCTAAAAATTAAAAAAAAAATTTAAAAAAAAACAGGGCAAGGCACAAACAGAACACTAGTTAGCGTACTTCAAAGAGTGAGGCAATGACAGGAATAGCAAACATATTTATCTATTTACCTTGTACCAAACCCTGTTCTGAACTTATTAGATGTATTATTTCACTTAATTTTCACAATTACCCTATGAAGTAGATATTTTGTCCACATTTTGCAGATACAGAAATTTAGCAAGTTGTAGAGCCAGAATCTGAACAGGAGGTACTAAAAGCAAACTATTTGGATGTAACTGATTTTAAAAGACTAAGCTTTCCTAATATAATATAAATTACTATATATCACGTTTTCACTTGTGGTATGAATAATAAGTGCTAATGAGCTCTAATATTTATTGAGACCTTACTATATGTTAGATATCTGGCTAACTAACTGCTTTCTCTGTATCAGAGAAAAACCTACAAACAGCATATTTTACATGTTATTAATATTTTTATATTAAGTAACTTACCTAATGCATTCTAGTACAACTAAAAATCCCTTTCATCTAATGTCTTTTTATATTTTATAAAAAACTATTTTTCGGGCTTCCCTGGTGGTGCAGTGGTTGAGAGTCTGCCTGCCGATGCAGGGGACGCGGGTTAGTGCCCCGTTCCGGCAAGATCCCACATGCCGCGGAGCGGCTGGGCCCATGAGCCATGGCCGCTGAGCCTGCGCATCCGGAGCCTGTGCTCTGCAACGGGAGAGGCCACAACAGTGAGAGGCCCGTGTACCGCAAAAACAAAAACAAACAAACAAAAAAACTATTTTTCTCATATTTAGAACAGAACATCATTTACAGAATATTATGGATTATAAAGTCCAACAAATGTGAAAATTACAATATACTATAATCAGAGAAATTTTGTTTATGAGTACAATGTAACAATATCAAGTAGGTATATCATAATTTACCTAACCGTTATGGTGGCATGTTTCTTATTTTGCGTAACACTATTTTTTTTTTTTTTTTGTGGTACGTGGGCCTCTCACTGTTGTGGCCTCTCCCATTGCGGAGCACAGGCTCCGGACGCGCAGGCTCAGCAGCCACGGCTCACGGGCCTAGCCGCTCCGCGGCATGTGGGATCTTCCCGGAACGGGTCACGAACCCGTGTCCCCTGCATCGGCAGGCGGACTCTCAACCACTGCACCACCAGGGAAGCCCTGTAACGCTATTTTTTAGTTGGAGAAGTGAGATAAAAGTTTTCAATAAGTCCAGAGACCACTGCTGCCTAAAGTACCTACAGAGTAGGAAGGAAGAAAATTTTGCCACTAGAAATTTTCATGGGGCCAAGATTACCCCAAAGATTGAGGCAGTAATCAACACTGCCAACGGGATCATTTCTTTTGTAAATCCACATTAGGAATCATCTTCTGGAAGTCCACATTAGGAAGCAAAACTATGTTTATGTTAGATACTCTATTTTGACAGAAGGCAAACACTGTATTTTGAATGAAACATACTGATGAAGGTAATTTGTGGACTAAGTAATTAAATTTTTAAAATTTCATGATGACAACACTCCACAGAAAGACAAAAACATTTTTAAAGTAATGACATTGCTAGTACCCAATAAATTTTATCTACTTTAAAAATTATTATTTTAACATTGTTAGGGAAAAAATGTGTGCATGTTTCTGTATTTTTAAGTATTGATAAATTCTTTTTTTTTTTTTTTAAAGGCTTGAAGAATACTTATCAATCTGTTAAGCCAAATTATTTCTGGGGAGGGAAAGGAGGGAGAAAGCAAAGCGAAACTTTAATATCTACACTTTCTATGGTTTCAATCTTTCTCACTACGCATGTATTCATGTATTATTTGGTATTTAAAATAACATTTTTTAAACTGGTAAAAAACAATGAAAATATTCAAAAGAGATTCAGAAAAGAACAAATACCATGTTGTAGTCTGCTAGTTGTCCTTGAAACTCTTTGATTTCAACAGCTAAAGTCTCAGCTCTGGAAACATAAAATAAAAACATTCATAAATACAGAAATAGGCAGATGAACATTATGAATATTATGTATAACTACAAATTCAGTATTAAACTCCTGATACATACTACATTAAATGTTACTCATAATAAAAACATATCTTGCATACTTTAACTGCAAAATTACTCACCTCTTTTCATATGACAAATATACTGAATTCTCTTGATTGTACATTTCTATTTCTTTCTGAAGTTTATTGATTTCTGTTGTAAGTTCACTTATTTTACTTCTAAGTGAAAAGAAATTAAAAAGTCAGTAATACTTCCAATCCAGAAAACAGTCTCTCTAGTTAAACAAAACAAACTTTTCATAAATGTGTAACAATAATATAAATGGTTTTGTGAAATTTCACTAAAAAAAGAAAAACAATTTAAGTGGCTTATTTGATTAAGGAGGTATATCCCAACTGATAAACTGATACAGGTTCTCTATTTATTAAAAAAGATGAAACAGTACTGGTATGGAAACCTGGGCAAACTGGTACAATCTAAGACAGAAGTAGATACCTAATTGTCACCCTTACAGCTCTTGCTACCCTCTAGGACAGGGTTTCTCAAGAGCAGCACTATTGACATTTTAGGTCTTTGAATAATATTTTGGTAGGGGGGTGGTATTCTGTGCACTGTAGGATGTTTAACAGCATCTCTGGTCTGGATGCCAGTGGCACACCCCCCAAACCTAATTATGACAACTAAAAATGTGTCTAAAAATTGCCAAATGTTCCTTGGGGGGCAAAATCACTGCCAACTGAGAACCACTGCTCTACAGTCAACTACACAAATAGGTAAAACTATTTTTTAATACAGAAGCACAAATCCTGGAGAAGAGAGGCAATGCAATGATGAGAAACAGCTCTATCACCTTCCCTTCTTTTGATTAAAAAGTGGCTGGATATCAAAAGATGCTATTCAACTGATGGCCTCACTATCTTTCTTACTGATGTCAACTTTGAGGACAGATGGAGAAAACCTACCCTTCTCCTATTGCCTTCTGGAGTTTGAGAATCAAAAGGATTCAGGTAATTGAACAACAAAAGAATTAAGAAGGACTAAGAAAGAAAACAGAGCTTTCAGGACACGATACAAGGATGCATTAAATGGAATGCAAGTCAGAGAGAAAGAAGATATAGAGGATGAGCCAACAAGAAAACAAAGTGTAATGGAAAAATGGAGATAAGAAAGTAGGACACCTGAGCAGAGAAAAAGGTAGGTATAGAAAGAGAAAAGAGTTAATTTAGAGCTGCATACTTAGAGATATATAACAAAGCTTATGAATTAATTAAAATTAGGCCACATTTATAGCAACTGACCAAATACATACCTACTTAAAACTCTGTACTAAATATATTAAATAAGCATATATATTTTATCATTAATACATATATATTAATACATATATGCTTATTATAAATAAGCATATATATTTTACCATTAATACAGATATCATTAATACATAATAATATATTATTCATATATGTATGAATAATATATTTCAGAATAACTAGTGAAAGAAGCATAAAAGATTATTATTATTAAATGAAAAACAGTGAACTTGAAATATATAGTTCACATACATTCAAATACACAAAATTTAAAACCTCAGCCTAACTGTATCACCACATTTTGTGATGACATCTATTTACAGCCAAATTAACCAAAAATGATGTTAGAATACAAAATTCTTAGGAATTAACAGACACCTAATTATCTTTTTTTCCATCTTTATTGGAGTATAATTGCTTTACAACCTAATTATCTTAATAAGTACCGTAGTTAAAACTTCATGATCATGCATAGAAAAAAAGTATTTAACATACCGAAGAAGCCCAAGATAATAAGATTTGTCTAAAATTTGCCTCTGGGGACCTAAAAAACATTTTTTTAAGTATTAGTGTTCAGTTTGAAAATGCCACCAAAATAGCAAATCCAAAGCACAACCAGAATTACACTCAACAGCTCTCTAATAATACTGACAAATGCCCCAATAAATCTGAAAATAAGGAAGCAGCACTGAAATAGAAAAGAGAACTAATATCTTAGCATCATGACATAATGGAAGCTTGAATTAAGACCACAAAGAGTGTCAGGACAATGGACTCAAAAAAACAAAAACAAAAACAAAAACAGTGGATTCTACAGGTCAGGTTGGCTGAATGGAAACTGGGTCTAAGGGGGTCTAGAACAGGGCTAACCAAAAGAACTTTCTGCAACAATGGAAATATTCTATGGCAGCACTGTCCAATAAAGTAGCTGCATGGGAATACTGACCACTTGAAATATGGCTGGTGCTACTGGGAAGTGTATTTTTATTTTACCTAATTTTAATTAATTTAAATTTAAATAGCCACATATACCTATTGGCTATCATAATGGACAGTGCAGATTTAGACTACAAATTTCTCAATGTAGGCAAGATATTATGATTTTACATAATTTTTTCAGAGACTTTTTAGAAAGAAACATAATCTTACATTTCAGTAGGACTAAAAAAGTATTCCTAGGTTAAATGTCCCAAACCTTGAGAGAGGTAAAGTGCCCTGCAAGGCATGAGAGAAACGGGTAGGGAGTACTGACTGAGGTCTATACTGAGAAGAGGGAGAGAATGTCTCACTAGAATGGGAAATGAGAAACTGGAACAGGTAAGAGCAAAAGTCACAGCAGACAGTGGTGCATGATGGTAACAATCAGAACTCTTTCGCACAAGGCTTTGAAGTAGAAAATTACGATCTTAAATGATACTGGTTCTGTTTTAAAGGAGAAATTAATACAGTAATAAAATTTGATGAATTCTCTATAGAATTGTAGTATGTTTCTACCCTTGTTTTTAAATAATATTAAACATAAACACTTCTATGAAGACATTTTTAAAGACTAAACAACCACAAAATTTTGACTCATTTTCCTTCACAGTATTGATAATTATTAAGCAAGCATTTCTAAATAATCAATTTTTTTTTTCTCATCTTTTGGCCACGCCACACAGCTTGTAGGATCTTACTCCCCAACCAGGGATTGAACCCACACCCCATGCATCGTAAGCATGGAGTCTTAACCACTGGACCACCAGGGAAGTCCAGTAATCAACTGGTTTTTAATATTTAGTGAGCTAAGGGTATTATAATACAAGTAAGAAAATTTAAGTCTCCTGAAAGGCATGATATACTGTATTACAGAATGTAGTATGACATCTTATAATTAATTTTGTACCAGTAGAGTATCTTCATCCCTGATAAGTCATTTGCACAAATACAGAAAATAAAAAGCTCATTATAAAACAGTTCACCGTGCTTTGAATTATATATATATTATAGACCAACTTTCTGAATCATAACATATATTATTATGCCTTTCTAAACACAGAGAGGCATAATGAGAGATGTAGTACATAAATCTATGTGTTAGCCTCACTTCCTTACTTAAGCATTATAATGGAATATTATTACCAAAAGTAACAATTCTTGATTCACTACTCATAAATACACAAGTACCTTACCAGTGGTAAGAAACCAAACTTTGGTATAGAAACCAAAAAAAAAAAAAAGTATTTCAGAATATTTCTGTATAGTACTAGAAATCTAATTTTTATTCCTGAGCTTTTCTTTTCTTCAAATTATTTCAAATTTCTTCAAGTTATAGCAAAGTTTACCAACAAGAACCTACTGTATAGCACAAGAAACTATACTTAATATTTTGTAAAAACCTATAAGGGAAAAGAATCTGAAAAGGAGTATATATACACATATTTATGTATATATAACTGAATCACTATGCTGTACACCTGAAATTAACATGACATTGTAAATCAACTATACTTCAATTTAGGAAAAGTTATAGCAAACTTTTATGTTAAGAAAAATGAAGATTAAAATAGCTAATATATGTATATAACTCCCTAGTTCACAATGAATTTTCACATTCATTCTTTTATTTAACCCTTACAATTTTGTGAATCAAGGAATAAGAATTGAGTAAAATAGCCTCTTTCAGTCTACAATTCTGATTTAGTAATATGATACTGTAATACTTGTACAAAATATACTCATCTTCTTAAAATAGATACCTTTCATCCCAGTTTTCATTCCACTCAAACCTTGTTGTGTCACAGGACGATCAGCAACTCTGATTTGAGAGGACAGAACTCCTACTGTCCCTATGGGACCACCACGAGAGCCCAGCCTTGCTGTTCCAGGTGGCATCTAAATGACAAACAAGATTCAGTTTTAATAAACAAGAAAAAGACTGTGCCTCTAATATTGTTAAGACTGCAAAGAGAATATTAAAAAAAACTAAGATTCTATATAATTTGTAAAATTTTCCTTACATTTTAAATGTCTGAAATATTAAATAAAATTAACCTCTAAAATTCTATGATAATTAAATAATACATTGCTTTAAAATTTAAAATTCTATGTGTAGATGTATTTATAGTACTCCCAAACTGGAAAGGAGCAAAATGTCCACCTATTTGTTCTTATTTAATCATAGGAAATGGTTATAATTCCATTTTTGTAAAATAAAGTCTGGAGGATTACATTAAAAAATAGTAACAAAGTTTACCCCTATATAATGATATAATAGTTCATTTTTATTTTATGTTTTATATAATTTCATATTTTCAACATCATTACAGTAAGTATATATTACCATTAAAATCAGAAAAAAATAAAGAAATTTTCATCTTGAGAAAAAAAGATATAATTACATCACAAGATAGCCATATAAGTATTAAAGAGTTTCCATCATTCAGCAAGCATTCATATTATTACTCTACATGATTCTCTACTTCAGGTCTGCAGAATCTAATGTAATATTATACACCCTGAGGAAAGGTCAAAAGACTCCCTTCTTGTCAGTTCATATAGTATGTACAGGCATGGGAAGGTATAAAGGACAGCCTGAAACTGTTCCAAGATATCCTTCTTTTGTTTATCTTCCTTTCCCTCTTTTCTTTTTTCTCACTCTCTGTCAAAGAATAAACTAGTAGATTTAAATATGTAGTAGAAATTTTAGATAGAGGTTAGATACAACCATTCTGGTTGATTTTGATTGTTTTTAATTCTTTTAGCTGGTAGCCTCAAATTCTATCAGCTAACATAGTTCTCAAGTGACTCTGAGAAGTACTTGGTAATTAATTTGAGTATGGGGGCCAGGAACAGTAACACATTCCAAAGAATACATTGTATACAGGAATACTGTCAACTACAAATTCAAATGAAATGAGTTCAGGATTATCCTGAGTGATCTTTGGGAAGGAATGCTAAATCTCTCCTTGGATAAACCTTCTGAGTAATTTCCTCTTTGGCTCTATGCAAGCATAATTATGACAGCTACTCAAATAACTATATCACTTAAAAAAAATTTACCAGATGAAAGTATAGAGAAGAAAGCATAAATTAAAACTGCACAGGGCTTCCCCTGGCGGCGCAGTGGTTGACAGTCTGCCTGCCGATGCAGGGAACTGGGGTTCGTGCCCCGGTCCGGGAGGATCCCACATGCCGCGGAGCGGCTGCGCCTGTGAGCCATGGCCGCTGAGCCTGTGCGTCCGGAGCCTGTGCTCCGCAACGGGAAAGGCCACAACAGTGAGAGGCCCGCGTACTGCAAAAAAAAAAAACAAAAACTGCACACATTGAAAAGAATGGAGTAGGTATTCATGTGTTCACACAGAAATATATTTACAATACCTTATTGAAAGAAAAGGACAAGATAAATAAGAATGTATACATATAGCACTGTCCTCATTTTGGAAAATACTAAAACCATACAATTATATATGGATGTGTGTTAGTGTTTGTAAATGGATAGAAAAAGGTCTAGAAGGATACACATCACACCTTAGACAATGGTTATACCTGGGGTAGAAGGAGGGAACTCTGACACTTTTCCTTTGCATGTTTTACAGCAAGCATTACTATTTTAGTAACTGCAAAAATTAGTTAAAGCACCTGGCAAACAGTAGGTGGCCAATATATTTCAGATTCCTTTTATAAATATTTAACAAGCATAAATTCTTACTCTTAGAATAATAGAAAAAGATACCCTCGCTCAGTACCATATATATGAAGACTTTAGAAAAATCATTTCAGTGTAAGTTGATGATGATGTTGATAATATTACCTAAAACTCTAGAAAAATCTTAAAACTTTAAGAAAACCTAACTTTAACAAAATTATTCCCTCCAAAAATTGCTGCTCTTCTTATGATTTAAACACAGGACCCAACATTATCTCTAGTTTGCAATTAGTCTACCGTCCGAGCTTGAGTACCTCACACGCACCTTGAGATAGGCAAAACCATCTCTTGTGAGCATCAGAGAAATAACTATAAATATTTTGGTGTATTCATTTCTTTCTATGTAAATGTAAATATATATATATATATATCTTTATGTTAAACGGACACCACACTGCTTTTTTCACTTAATACTGTACTATAAAGATATATTATTTCCTGAAATATATTTTGAAAATAATTTTTAAAGGCTACTTAATAGCCGATTATAGGGATAGACATATCATAATCTATTTAAGATTAACCTGTTGTAAGGCCATTTAGGCTGTTCTCAAATTTTCACTATTATAATTATAATGAAAATGTAATAAATATCCTTACAGGATATTATTCTGCTTAGAATTATCAGCTTATAAAGTTTACCAATTCTTTCTAATGTGGTGTGTTTCTCTTACTGATTCACTGATTTATCTTACATTAAGCTGAATGTGTACATTTATCTTACATTAAGCTCTTAACATTTACTAGAGTTTGTTTCTAGGCTGCTGTAGCAACCAGAACACTGTTTTACTTCTTATATTTTTATATTAGAGTATTGTACTTTTTCTTATTTTTGCCTTTGTACCGTTCTAAGTGAATGCTAGAATAGTTTTACAATGATATTCCTTCCTCTACCCCAAGAGAAATCTCAAGGAATTTTGATTGGACATAGGATTTATAGCTTTAATACAGAAAGAGCTTTTACAAATGAGTAAACTTTCCTTTTTCATTTTAAGAGTCTGAATTCTATGTATGACATATATGTTGCAAATACTTTTTTTTTAACCAGTTTATCATTTTTCTTTTAACCTTTTTATGATGTTTTCAATTTTTTTAAATTCAAATATATAAATATAAAAATACTTTCCTTTTCAGTACTCGATGTTTCCTGTTATTTTTACAAAGGCCTAGCCTACGCCAAGTTTATACAAAATACTTACCCATATTTTCCTCTAATACATTTATGGTTTCATTTTTTAAATATAAAATTTCTAAAATATCTAGAATTCTGTGTGAGGGAGGGACTTGGTTTTTTAAAACAAATGGTTTACCAGTTATTTGAGTGCACTACTGAATACTCCATGTTTTTCCAACTAATTTGAAATGTCACCTTAATCATTAATTAAATTCTTACATGCCCAATTCCATTTCTGGTCTTTTCCATTTCACTTGGTTTTGGCACCAATACACTATACCACTTAAATTATTGTAGCTTTAAAATAAATTTGAATATCAGCATGAGCAGGCCTCTTTCTCATAACAGTGTCTTTCAAACATTCTCCCACATTTATACTTCTAGATGTTTTCCAAAAAACATACTTATATAATAATATGTTTTCTTTATAAAGAAAAACAAAGAAGAATCTCTTATTATAGACAAGCTTTCCAAATTCTACCAGGATATATGCATAATAATTCAATTATTTGTTTTAAACTTACTCCAGTTGCCACTCGAATATTTCCTGATGGGGGCCGTATTCCAGAAGGAGGCCTTCCTGTCAATCCAATCCCACCTCGAGAAACAGGCCGAGCTGCTGAAAGTTTGTGATTACTGGCCATTGCTTGCTCACTTTAACCACTGTTTGGAAACAAGGAATAGGTCTCCTTTGGTATCTTCTGTAGCAAGATAGTAGTGACCTGCATACCCTTCCTTCAAACATTTAATCCATGATGACTTTTCTTGCAAATTGCCATTGCAGGTATCACTACGTACAAGGTTGAGCTTGCTTTAATTCTGTTCAGATTTGACATTAATGTTCTATTTAGAACCATGAAGTCATTTATTACAACATGCCCTCCTCATTTCCCTGTTATCTTATCAAAATGCAAGCCCCTCTAGATATCTTTCTCTCTTGGACTCTCATCCCATACTCTAGTAAGCTTTCTCTCTCCCGGCAAAACCAGTATCTTTCTTCTCTGCCGATATTTTCTCTGTGAGTTCTGGTCTATAATAAACTCCTTTATATTCTCAATCCTATTATAAGTAGTTCCTTTTACACTTTGCCTTAACAGGTTCCCGTCTTCTCCTGAAAATGCTTTTGGTAGTGAAGGCTGTTTTAGCTTCCTGTCCCACAATTCCAAAGCAAAGGAGTACACCGCACTCTCCTTGCTCCACAATGTCACTGTCAAAACATTATTCTTCCAAGTTTTTAAAAAAATAAACAGGATTCTCTTCCTTTGAGGACCAAATAATGCAACTATATTGCCTTGCATCTTTCTTGGTTGCTTTTATCTAGGGACCTCCTAATCTCTCCCCCATGTTTACTAGTCTTTTGTTCACAGTCCTCTATTCCAGTACCACCAACATCCTGGATGACTTCCATATGGATACTGGATTCAATATGTAACATTCTAGCTTCACAGTTCCCTGACCTAAATTTCAATAATTATTTCAACTCTATTTTAGTCATTCATAGCCATGGCCAGAGCTGGAGCTTGTCATCATCTGGAATTGCTTCATCTCAAATATCTTAATTGAAACACTTTATTCTCTGGCGTTAATTTCCTCTCCTTCTACCTTTTTCTCACCTTTATTCTCACTACACCTCCCCTTAAACTATTTCCTTTATTCACTCATTCTCTCCCAGTTTACCAGCCTCCTCCTTTACTCATCAGAATATATTATTATTTAAAGTTTGGGCTAATAATTTAAAATAGCATTTTAAAATTATGGGTCACAACCTATTAGTAGCTTATGAAAACAATTTAGCAGGTTATGACCAATATGGTTTAAATATGAAATAAAATAGAAAATACAAGGGAGTTCACTGCACATAGGAAGAGTACTGTTTCATTAAATTCTTTTTCAGTTATATTTATATAAATTTACACATATGTGTATACTGGTCTATAATGTAAAATATATGTCCTATTATAGGTCATGTTCAAAAGAGTTTTAAAGATACTGAACTAGAGAGAGAATATGGAGAAAAAGAGTGCCCAAGACTCTGGCCTCAGGAATGTCAATACCTAGAGATTGCACAGAAGAGGAGAAACTAGTATGAGACTGAAAACGAAGACTCAGAAAGCAAACAAAAAACCAGGAGTGTGTGTCAGAGATGCCAAGAAAAGGCAGGAATGGTCAATGCCATTTTCTGCTGGGAATTCAAGTAAGATGAACACTGAAATGTCCATTGGAATCCCCATCCAAGAAACCATTAGTGACCTTGAGGAGGTCAGTTTCAAGGACTCCTTTCCTTCTCAATATTAAATTACTGTCTCAGGAGCACCATCAACAAATTTGCATCCTCGAACTCTTCTTCAACCCTTCTGGCAAAATCAGAAACCATTCTCTACATTCAACCTGGACTGCTGAACACTGTTGATGGAAATCCCAAGACTATACAGACTGGAGAACTGCAAAGCCATAGTAACCAAATTTAGATGGACCCTCATCTCAGAAATTATTTTATTAATCCTTTATAAGCTACTCCGTCCTTGATGATTCCAATTCTTAACCACTTTTCTAATTAAGTCTGTTCCTGCCACTCTCAGCAGATAACTCAATTTCATAATTGAGAAAATTAAGACATGAAATCTATCACATTTGGAGCACATAAACTTTCCTATATCCACCCTGACCTCCAATCTCAATAGCCATCCTTTCTTTCATTCAAGATCAGTCTCTATTCTGATTTAACCTCTTGATCCCATACCTCTGGGACATTAGCTTCCCTCTCCTTAGCAACCTCCTTCTCCCTCACCCCTGCCCCAATTTCCTTTGGGGCATTATCCAGCTCTTACGTATGTCTTTAAACTTTCTCCTTTCTTTCAGTCTGTTATAATGTTCCATTCTTTCCTAACCTTAAAAACTAATTTCTTGATCCTGAAACCACCTTTAATACAGTCTTATATGTCCTTTTTCTACACAGGCAAACTCTAAAAAATAGCTTATATCCATTATTCTCTACTTTTTCCACTTCCTCTATCTCCTGGATTCCTACTATTCCATCCAAATGGTTCCTGCCAATGCAGCTAGGAATGTAAATGTCATCTCTCTGTTACTGGTGTCCACTCCTACATGAAACCATCTCCGTGACACTCCCCTCCTCTGTTTCTCCTTTTTCAGTCTCCATCTTATTCTACCTGCCTTTATTAGCAGCATTTCTCAAGATATCATCCACAGTCTATTTTTCTTTTTCCTCTTTAAGCTCTCATTGTGCCACCTCATCTACACTCAGGGTTTTAACAATAAGCTAATGACTCACAACACCGTATCTCCAGTCCTGACTTCTCACACTCTAAGGTGTTTATATCCAAATAATTACTTGACATTTCCACTTCAATATATCATCAGTATTTCAAAATAAATATATCTAAATGTAAACTCATTGTCATCTCCCCCAGATTTGCTCTTCCTCTTGGTACCAACTTCTAGCCACACAAGTCAGAAATGTAGTCCTTGATTTCTCCCTCTCCTTCATTTCCCATAGCTAATGAAATAATACTACTGATTGTATGCCTAAATGCTTAAAATCTAACTTCCTCTCCATTTCTATAGTACTGCTCATGGACTCAAGTGGATTATTATACTGGCCTCCTGAGTGGTCCCCTTGCATAACATACATCTTGCCTGTTATCCTCCCTAGGAATCCTTCAATGACCAGACCATAACCACCCCCACCTTCTTCAATTTGAATTTACAGGGCTGACCTAAATGCTACGATGGATCCATACACATCTCTGTCCCAGGACCTATCACACCAATTGAAATAATCTGCTTAAGTATTTCTCTACCTTGAAGGCAAGAGCTTCATATCTTTATATCTCCAGCGTATATCTCAGGGCCAGGCAAAAACTTTGTTCTTTTGTACCGTCTGAATTTCCTCCCACATGAAGGCATTGCCAGTTACAAAAATTTACTAAATTATTAAAAAGGAACTAAATTATTTCTCGAACTAAAATGGTTTCTCGGTTTCTATAGCCCATGCCCAGTACTTCTTCCCTGGCTTTCCTTAGCATCATTCATGATCAGTACTTGGATTACTTCTCGTCTCTCCATAATATTTCATCCTTTTCTTATAACTTGAACTAGGCTGTTTACTCATAAATCAGTATCTCCTGTTCTGTCCTTTAAACTGGGCACCAATTCTAAGTTTTCAACTGTTTATTGGGAATTTCTATTCAGATATCCCATTATCACTTTATATTTAATAGGTTCACGCCAAACTTACAACCTTCCCATTCCAACTAGCTCCGTGATTATATTTTCTTGCCGTTTTGAACTTTTCGGACAAAGTAGTAAAATTACTACTATTATTATTGCAAATAGAAAAGAGAGTTTCATGAAACAACTTTTTGAAAGGCAGACAAGATCTGTGGTCAAAACGGTTTCTCCCAGAGAAAGCTAATACAATAAACCTGTTTCCAACAGAATTAGTCAGTGTTAATCCAGCTTTCCTGAGGAACTTTAAGAAAATGTACGATATATAGAATTTCCACCTGATTTTCTTTGCCACTGCTTTACTGTCGTGGAAGAAGTTTAGTTAGCATTAGATCAGTTCCACCGGGTAAAATAAAAGGGAGAGGCACTAGTAACAAATATGCCACTAACTCCGGGGTTAGTCATTCAAATGTTCACACAATCGCTGGGGTTATTCACACAACCAGAGAGGTTCCAGAAAGTTTAGGGATGCTAACGGAGCTCCGTCAGTTACCTGCCATATTATCCCCTCTGGACGTGTTTCCCTATCTGCAGTGTGGAAGCGAGCTCTAGCTTGCACAGCCGTTGTGACGATTCCAGATACTTCACATGAAACATCTGGCTCCTAATTATTACAATCATTATCCTCCCCGAATCAACCATTTTAACATATAGGAAGAAGTGGAAAGTTGCTAAGTCCCTTCCGCTCTGACCAACAGACAGAAATCTATTATTACTTCGCGTAAAATCCCTCAGCCCACAGTGAACTTTATCTTTGAGGCGCTCGAATCGTTCCCTCTGGTCTCGCCTTGGCAGGTCTCCACAAGGGACTGTTTGAGGTCTCCCCTCACGCTCTGCCGGACTATAAATGGAACTTCCTTGGCGGAGGAGAACACCTAAGAGCTGGATTTATTTTGTTTGAAGCGCATCAGCATCTCCAAGGCTAAAATAATCGGCAAGGGAGGCAAAGAGGGATCGGGATTTCTCACCTCCGCCAGCGCTGAGGGCGCGGAAGGAGGGAGGTCGCTCCGCGGCGGGGCGCGGAAAGAGCGAAGTCGCACGACTCAAGGGCACTCGCACTTCTTTCCGAGCCCTCCACCACCGCGTAGCCCTCTAGTCGGGCCCGCGAACCCGTTAGCTCACCCGAGACGCCCCGCTCACCTGCGCGCAGCTTTCCTGGGCCCTCAAGGCCTAACCCCTAGTGGCCGCTTGCCTTCGCGTCTCCCGGCAACGGGGGCTGGTCGCGGTGAGGCCCCCTCCTCCTGATTGGCCAATCCTCGGCCTTCGCTCAGTGAAGCGAGAGTGAAATGCTCTCGCGATGTTTGAGGACTAACTTCTGTTACCGCGATACCTCTGGAAGACAGGGAAAACGGCGAGTTGGCTAGGGAAGAATATTTTTTAAAAACCTTGGTTTTCTTTGTAATCAGAGTAACCTCTCTTGATTGTGTGCATGACCTGAACTCACTCCAGCGAGTTTTATCATATCGCTGTGTAACATCATTTGTAATACATCAGACTTTTTAATAAGACTTATTTGAAGTTATTCCGTGGTAGGCAGCATTCATTGTACAGTCTTTTTGTTTCTCATAAGTAGTAGTTTCCTTCCTGTTAGAAGGAAGGAATACAACATAGACGATACAGCATTAAGTATTGATGCGATTCTGGTACCATGTTTCATTTCATTGAAAGTTTTATACCTTTAGGCTTCCTTTCAGAGTTATTTTGTGAGGGCTGAATTAAAAGCAAAGTTGTTTTAAAATAATGTTTTTTAAACATGTTTTTTTAAAAAATGAGAATTACGTCGTCTCAAATCCTATTTCTCTAATAAAAGTAACTTGCAGTTTGTTTTTTTTCCAGTCTTCCAATAGACAGCTTAAATATGATGGGAGTTCAAAAAAAAAATGTGATGGGATCTCTAAACATACATACATATTGGACTTTTAACATTTTCACATTATTCCCATCTTGCATACTTTTTTTTTTTTTTTTTCCCCGGTACGCGGGCCTCTCACTGCTGTGGCCTCTCCCGTTGCAGAGCACAGGCTCCGGACGGGCAGGCTCAGCGGCCATGGCTCACGGGCCCAGCCGCTCCGCGGCATGTGGGATCTTCCCGGACCGGGGCACGAACCCGTGTCCCCTGCATCGGCACGCAGCCTGTCAACCACTACGCCACCAGGGAAGCCCTTGTATACATTTTTTACGCCCAGATTTATTCTCTTGTATACCTGCCTTCAAGTGGGTTAAAACCAGTGCAATACAAAATGAAATAATGTCATGTGATTGAGTTCTCAAAGTTTGTAAAACATTTTCACGTAATTATTCCATTTGAGACCAACATATTTGTAATGGTCATTTGTTATACTTATGGTCGTTGCAGTGAAGGGTGGTAGAATTTGCCATCCCAAAATATGCCACTTTGGTATTATAAGGATTACTTGGAGGGGAAGGCAAGTGAAAAGCAGGTACAGGAAAAGTTCTCTACTATTCTGCTATTTGCTTAAAAGCAGAATATAAATTTTCAAAAGTGCCCTTCCTTGCTTCTTAACCAGGAAGGACAAAAGTTAATCATTGGAGACAACTTCAGACCTTTACCATCCTGGAGACTGCACCAGTAGAATCTACATAAAAACTTTACTAATTAATTAGCCTTTAACTACTGCTAGTTTCCCATATAGTCGGCTTCCCATAATTTGCTGTCTCTAAAGATTTAAAAGTTCTTTTCTTTTATCGCTTGTGTAAAAACTTATTGTTCCTTTGTTAAGATGCCATATAAGCCCAAGCTCTCGTCACCTGAGTTATTCATCTCTGAATTTCTCCCTTGTATATATGACATACACGTTAAAACACTTGTTTTTCTCTTGTTACTGTCTTTTGCTACAGAGCCCCAGCAGAAAACTTTTCTGCTAGAAGAGTAGAAAGAAAAAAAGATATTTCCTCTCCTACAACCTCTAACTGTCCAACTATTCCGTATGTTGTCTCACAAAGAAGCTACTGACATTTCTCCCTTAGTGTTTTCAGACGTTAAGGACCCAGCATTTGCCATTTGTATAGAGATGTGACAGTTTGAGAGAAAATTTTAAATCTTTAACACGTAAAATAAAACTTTTTTTAAAGTACCAAAAACCCGGCTTAGTATTCACAGAATTCAAGGAAAGTGACTTGTTTCCAACTTGACCCCAAGCTCTCTCGTTTTAATTTAAAAAAGTTTAGATTAAAAAAAAAAATCTCGGGGAACTACTCAGAGAAGGTTTGGGGAAATCGGCGGCGTAAACCTGCCCCCAACTCTACACGCGACGCAAATTCACTCAGCCACAGAACGTCCCTCAGCACAGCGGACTAAGATTTAAAATATCCGGATTGGCGCGCCTACGACTCACGCCCCGCTGGCGCGTGGCATTGTGGGATTTGTAGTCCGGCCCACATCCGGCATCACAATAAAAAGCTCAGCCGGGGCTCGGTGAGGACGCGGGCTCGGGAAAGTCAGGGATTCGGGCGCCCACTCTGAGGGGCTGGACGGTGGTATCTCTTTCTCCGTTGGCGGTCCAGCGCGCATGAGGGAATCGAGCCTCAGTTCCTCAACGGCCTCAGCAGTCGGGACGCACACACTCTGCGTCATGGCGGGCTAAGGCCGATGATGAATTCCGGTGCGCACGTCAGGGTTGCTGTGTCACTCGGCTCGCTGGGCGCACCCCTTCCCGGCCGCCCTTCCGCACCGGCCTTCGGGCTCTTCCGGTCCCGACGCCTCTCACCTTCAAGGCCCTCTCCTGCTGCACGCCCGGCCTCTCAGACGGACTGATCTTGCGCGGTGCTCGGGCACCGGGCGCCGGACCTCCTAGGGCCATGGCGGGTGGCGCCGCCAGGTACCGGCTGAGCTGCTCGCTCCCGGGCCACGAGTTGGACGTGCGGGGCCTGGTATGCTGCCTCTATCCACCGGGGGCTTTTGTGTCCGTGTCCCGAGACCGCACCACCCGCCTCTGGGTCCCAGACAGGTGAGCGCTGCGAGTCCCGCTGTTACCCGGCTGTGCTGCAAGCTTCCTTCTCTGGGAAGAGAGTGACCCTTCCCTGCCCTATCCTGCCCTTTTCCTCTTTTCCCGGCCTTTCCGACGGTCCACGCTCCCTCCCAGTTCTTAGAGCACTGGCAGTCTGGGCACGCAGTGTAAGAAACTAGTGAGGTTTACGTGGAAAGAGCACCGGGTTGGGGGAACAGAGACCTACTTTCTTGTCCTAATTTGACCACTAAACGACTGAGTCACCTTGGACGAACTTCTTATTTTTTGTGGCTTCAGTTTGTGGACGATGATTTCCTGTGTTTCTTTTCGCTTTGAAAAACTTTTGACGCCAGGTGCACCCTCCTTAATGAGGCCGTGTGAAAGCATCTGGCATGTGTAATTTAAGGAAGTCCACTTCTTTCCCTGGAATTTGTTCTGTAGTCTTCCCTCAAATTTGAGAATTAAGGTTCTCAAAAATTGCATTGCAAAAAGTTGTCTTGGCCCCTCTCCACGTTGTCCAGCTCAGACTTTCTTAGTCTGGGGTATGTGATAGACTTGGGCGGAGGGGATGAAACCTCTCAAATGTCTTCTGGATGTGGCGGAGTGTGTTTTCTTGATGTGGCGGAGTGTGTTTTCTTGGGGAGAGAAAGCCCATTGCCTTTAAAAGATTTTCAGAGAGATTAATCAAAAAAAATATTAGGAAACAGAAGGTTAAGCTCCAGTCCAAATCAAGTTCAAGGGTTTAGCCCTGATTTAGTTGTTGTAACAGGAAATTTAAGACCTGGAAGACAGATTTCAGTTCAGATAGGGAAAAATTGAGGTAAGTTACTTCAGGTAGTAACTCTCCCATCAGAGGTTTCACTCATTGAAACCATACGTTTTCCTCCATAAATTCAGATGACAACTGTTTATTGAGTGGCTCCTATTTGTTTGTGATCCGGAAGAAGAAAAGGACAGACAAATTTCCTGTGTTTATAGATCCTGCCTACAGTCTGGGAGGGAAGATGGATGAAAAAACAACCAAGTAAATAATTACTCATTGGCATGTGTACTATGAAGAAAACAAATATAGATATAACATACAGAATTGAGTGGAGGGTGATGTTAAAGAAAGAAGCCTCTCTGAGGAAAGTGTTTTTGGTATTTGTTTTTTTTTTCTTAAATGATACTGAGTTTGAGCTGGTCTAGGGAGTGAGGAACCAGAAGGGTTGAATTGGAAGAGCACTGTAGACTGTAGGAGGAGCAAACACAGTGGCCCTGGATTGAGAAGGAGGAAATTCCCAATGTGCAGGAGGGAATGAACTGTGAGGTGAGGGCGGGTCTTAGAGGCTGGCGGGAGCCAGATCATGCCCTGGGAAGAGGGCTGAGGAAAGAAGTTAGTGGGTGGAAGCCTTCAGAGTTTCAAGCAGAGGACAACATTATTTGATTTACCTGTGGAGAAGTTTCTGCTAGCTTCAGGTGGAGAATGAATCGCAAAGGGATAAATGTGGAAGGAGACCTGTTTAGAGGCTTTTGCAGTAGTGCAGCCAAAATACGACAGACTAAACTAGGGATATTGTAGAGGAAACTCCTATATTGAATTAGATAAGGTCTTCTCTAATGCTTAAGATTCTGTGATATTCCAAACCACTTGGTAACATTGATACATAACTTCTGTGTATTTGAGTACAAATTACTGATTAAGCTTGTACATTTAAAATTTTGTTCAGTAGAAGCACATGCCCAGTAGGATATGAACATTGCAGTAAAGAGTAGCTAAAGGATGCTTGTTGTAATAGTTGAATTCTGTTGAACAGCTAAATCCTCAAACTTTTACAGTGGAGGACTGTGGTAGGTTGACGGGAGCTTAAATCACTGGATCACAGGAACTTGACAAACTTTGAGCTGCAATGACCCTCTCTTTGAAAACTGTTTTTTTTTTCACTTAGTTCATGTTGTCTTTCGGTTTTGTTTTTTAGAATTCATGTGGTATTCAATTAACACTGATTGAGAGCCTGCATTGTACCAGGCACAGGACTCCATAGTGAGGGATTGGTGAGATAAGGTTGTTTTCCTCTCATTTCCAAGTGCTGTGGTAGAGCATCTCATAGTCATTCTTAGGCATCCTAACAAGTGTCTCAGCCGTACCTTTAGTGTGATAAAAAGTGTCCTCAAGGCTGACATCCTGACAATTTCTATTTATTTCATGGTATATTAATAAAATTAATGAAGTGCAGTGAAATGTTTGGAGCCAAGTAGTAAACATTTTTATTTTCTCATGTACATTGTTGATAGGACTCTGAATTGGGGTGGATAATGTAGGGGTGGACTGGTAATGATGGGGGATTTAATTTAGTTTCAAGGAGGCAAAATAGTTCTATTCTAGGATGGACTAAACCAGATATTTCATCTTTCACAAGAGCCCACTGAAAACCCAGAAAGCCTCCGGGTCTTCTGAAGGCGCTTCAGAATGGAGATGCCATTTTTTGGTTGTACATTGAACTGAACCAGTCAATATGCCTTTGTTGCAGACTGCTTCAAGCCTCTAGAAGCCCACCTCAGAGTAAACTGGATTTCCCAAGTCTGTCACCAACGATTGCTTTGCCTTTTGAAAACTACCCGTATTTGAAAGACGCCAACTTCAGATTCAGCATCATGTGTTAAATTTTCCCTGACCATGCCAAGGCTGGAGTGACTTCTCCCTCATGTAAACACTCAGCACCTTGGGTCCTTAGTCAAGTAGTTATACAGAGTTTAAAAAATTAGAGCCATTCCCTTCCTACCCTCCGACCCACTATTCCCTTTTCTTGGAGGCAAAATTTTCATGTCTTTTAATGGCTTATTTTTGAATTTTGCTTCTGTATCTGTATATAAAGTGCTATACTACTATTTCTTTTCATTTAAAATTTCTTTTAGTTTTCTGTTTTAGCATTTTCTGTTAGTTCTTATTATGGAATATGAAAATTTAGCTCTCATTTCTACCCTCTACCAACCCCCATCACATATGCATCCTTTCTATGTCCTGATCCTTATAACATAGTTTAATTTAATGTAGACTAAATCAGTGTTTTGTGACTGTACAGAGTCTACACCTGAGCTGTGGAATAAACTATGATAACTTTTCCTCAACAATTTTATGATCTCCCTATAGCTAATAATTGTCTTATTTTTGGTTTTCATTTGTTTAATTTTCTATGTATTTATCATTAATTCAACTTCATATTGTTTGCTAGTTGTCTAACTCTCCTCTCAAGACCTCTAGACACATTCAATATATAACAGTTTCATTTTCCTGATGATGAAAACTTTCTGACCTGGTCTGTCTGCCTCTGGTGCACAGCTGATCCTGGGATCTCCCTTCACTGTCTTCTCAAGGATCCCTTTTTGGACCTCTTGTCAGATTTCTATTATCAGTATCCTTTAACTTTCTTGGTTTTCTTCCTTGATACCTTATTGGAGCACATCCTCCAGGAGCTTCCTGAAATACAGTGCAGTGATAATAAATGTATTAAGACCTTGCAATTGGAACATGATTTTAGCCTGCCTAGCTACTTGAGTAATAATTTAAATGTTTGTAGCATTGTAGTTTCCAAATTTTCTTCAGAATTTTGAAGCCATTGCTCCACTGTATTCACTGTGTTACAGTTGAGAAGTCTGAAGCCATTCTTATTCTTGACCTGTTACTTTTTCTCTCTGGGAGGTCGTCTATATTCATTCATTTTTCACGTTCATTAAGTATGGTCCCTTTTAATATCCATAAGTCATGTCCATAAGTTCTGGGACATTTTCTTAAATTCTTTGGTTTCGTCTTATTTTCTCTGTCCTCTTTTCTGGAACTTTTTATTCATATATTGAATTTGTTTCTAAATTGCTTTTTAATTTCTCTCTATAAATTTCTTTCTTTCTCTCTCTACTATACTTCCTCAGAAGTTGCCTTAACTTTTTGTGAAATTATGTTTTTGTTTCATGGTTGCAATATCTTATACCTAAGGATGGCAATGCTGATTTTTTTTAAGTTATTTTCTCCTTAGTGGTCTGTTTCCTCCAAATTGGTTATTTCCCCTCCCTGTTTGTTTTGGTCACTATTTTACCCCAAATGTCTGGTAATTCTTATTCTGTGCTTTCCATTAAGGGTGGAGAACTAAAAAACTTGAAAGATCTGTGTATCCATGGAGCTTCATGGCTATGAGCTTCACTGTAGGGTTATCTGGCTGGACTGTTTCATAGGACTGATCTCCTGCCTAGAGGATGATTGCCTGGCTTCTAGATTTTGTCTTTGGTGGTCTTGGCCTCTATGGTGAATGTACATGTTTCTCAAACCCCAAGGATCAACTGTGCCTTTTGTCTACCCCCAGCCAAAGACTTTCACCTTTTCTAAAGAAAAAACTTCAGACTTTTGCTGGGTACAAGAGGGGCAGTTGTCTGGCTGGAGTGTCTTGTCTTTTTTTTTTTTTTTTTCCTTGATGCTTAAAGCATTTTTTCACTGATTCAAGAAGTACTTAATGATTACCCTGTACAACATTGTGCTACAAACTTGGGCAGAACCAGCTCTGGATTCTGCCATTAAGAGCTTCACAGATCATTACAGTAGATACACACAAGCACCCATCTGTACTGGGGAGTGCTAAGGGACACATTTAGGTAGATTTAGTGGTTTATATAATATAGATTTTTAAACATGTCCTATCTTTTACATTTCTTTGGGCTTATTGATGAAATGGTTTCTAGGGCTTCCCTGGTGGCGCAGTGGTTAAGAATCTGCCTGCCAATGCAGGGAACATGGGTTCGAGCCCTGGTCCGGGAAGATCCCACATGCCGCAGAGCAACTAAGCGCGTGTGCCACAACTACTGAGCCTGCACTTGAGAGCCTGCGAGCCGCAACTACTGAAGCCCGCACGCCTAGAGCCCGTGCTCTGCAACGAGAAGCCATCGCAATGAGAAGACTGCACACCGCCACAAAGAGTAGCCCCCACTCGCCGCAACTAGAGAAAGCCCGTGCCCAGCAACAAAGACCCAACTCAACCAAAAATAAAAATACAAATAAAAAAAAAGTTTCTAAAACGACACTTAAAAAAAAAACAACACCAAAATAAAGTAAGCAAGTTAAAACTAGCTACTACCAAATACTTTCCTTTGAAGATTTTTTGATATGATTCTGTGTCTGATTCCAAAGACTTTCAACTAGTCTTCCTAATTCTAGTTTTTTGTTCCCATTTCCTAGAGATACATAGTGCTGCTAATTCTTGAGCCTTCTGCAGATTCGTTGGTAAATTGGGCCTCTTACTTTCCCTGATGCCTGCTTAGAACTCATTTTTTTCAAGTATCCTAAGGCCTTTACTACTTTTCTGTCAGCTTTCAGTATTCAGTTATATTTCTGTTCTTTTTTTTCTTATTCTCTCTGGCCTTGTGGGTTTATGCCTTTCTTAAAATATACATAGATGGATAGATAGATATAAAATATACATTATACATATTGTTGTAGTGGTGTTTGGGAAAGGAGTGAATATAGATGAGCATGTGGGCAGTCTTTATCTGGGAATCTTCCCTTTTATGTTCAGTTGTTTTATCTCCTTCAGCTAGATCACAAACTCCTTGATTTAGCTTGAATCAGGGATATAATTCTTTTATCCCCCTCTACAGCTAACTTACTGCCTTCCACATATAGTATATCATAATCTGTTGTTTGACCTGTTATGTAAGGGAGTGGTACTAAGTGAAGGATGTGTATAACAAATTGGTAATCATTCTAATTCCCAGGCAGTTATTAATATGCTGTGTCCCTAGAGCAGTCATTTGTATGTCCTGTATTAGTTCCTTTAGTTTGCATATTGAAAGTGATTGATAGTCTAGCTATTTAGATACACATGCTATACTAATGAGTACTAAGTTAACGTTTCAGAGTGTGCAAATGTCCTCAATGTGTTTACGGCTTATTGATAGTAGATTCCATTATCCTAATTGCATGAATGTTTCACTTCACCAGGGATTTCTTAAGGTAACAATCACTGATAAGTAGAAATGCAGATGGAGGAAAAAAAAAAAACCACTTATGATATTTGTCTCCTTTCCTTTCCTTCCTTGTTCTTTCTGTTAATTAACATACTCTTAACAGTGAAACACTAATTAAACTTCTCCTAATCTGATTAAGCCTCTGTAGTAGCTAAGACAAATTAGGTATTTAATATTTAATTTAAAACAATAGATTCTTAAAGTGGTATATAAAGTTCAACCTAGATACTAAAAGAAAATGAGTACTTTGACAACGTCTATCTTAGGCTAAGTCAGAGGACAAATGTATATCTTATGAATTATCATGTCTTTCCAGTCCTAACAGGGGCTTTACAGAAATGCACTGTATGAGCGGCCACTCCAATTTTGTCTCTTGTGTATGCATCATACCTTCAAGTGACATGTACCCTCATGGACTAATCGCCACTGGAGGAAATGACCACAATATTTGCATTTTCTCACTGGAGAGTCCAGCACCACTTTATGTACTAAAAGGTCACAAAAATACTGGTGAGTATAATGCTTTAGTATTTTTCTGTTTGAATAAGGTTCATCCTTTTGAAGATAAAATTCTTATATCTGCTTTCCCTAGTTTTTGTTTTTTTTTTTGCGGTACGCAGGCCTCTCGCTGTTGTGGCCTCTCCTGTTGCGGAGCACAGGCTCCAGACGCACAGGCTCAGCAGCCATGGCTCACGGGCCTAGCCGCTCCGCGGCATGTGGGATCCTCCCAGACCGGGGCACGAACCTGTGTCCCCTGCATCGGCAGGCAGACTCTCAACCACTGCGCCACCAGGGAAGCCCCCTAGTTTTTATTATTATTATTTTTTACCTATAGCTATGGCTTAATAGTGAAAACCTTTTGGATCATCATTGTTCTGCAAATTCTGTTACAGACTTATTGTCATCAGTAATGGTTGACATGATTATATATGTAAAAAGGAAAAGATTATGGTTTTATATACTTTGTAATTTTGGTTTTTCAGCTATCTTGTGCAAGAAATTCATTTACTCAGGAAAACTGAGAGCACTTCTTTATCTTTGGGCTGTTATGTCTGTATTTATGCAGCAAATTAAAGCCCCAGAAGGAATGTATTTAGGGTTCTGGTATCATTATTTGAGAGTATTTAATACTTTTGAACAGCATTTTCTGTGATTTGTATTTCTGATTCTTTTATATTCCTGGATTTGTGTTTGCTTAACAGCTCTTTGTTATAAAATGATATGCTTCATCAGTGCAGTATGTATACTACTTTTTTTTTATGTATCTGGAATAGTTTGGGACATGTGTAAGCAAATAGTATGGCCCATAAGCAGTCTAAACTTAATTTCTTTAAGGAGTTTGTAAAATGTTTTGTGTGTAGGTATGGGAAATCTTCAATACAGGGTGATACAGATTTTTTTAAACTTTTTGAAGGAAATCTTCAAATGTATACAAAAGTAGAGACATAGTATTTTATAAGTTATATATAAACAAACATAAAAGAGAATAGTGTAATGATCTTTTCTACTCATGTATTTACATAGCTTCAAGGATTATCAACACAAGGCCTATCTTGCTTCATCTTCTGCTTCTTCCAAAATATTATTTTAAAGGAAATTTCCAATATACTCTCTCATTTGTAAATACTTCAATATATAGCACTACAATAGGGTTTGGCAAACTTTCTGTAAAGGGCCAGGTAGTAAATATTTTAGGCTATGCAGGCCATACAGTCACTTTCACAACTGCTCAGCTCTGCCATTGTGTGCAAAAGCAGCCACTGACAATAAATGAGTGAACATGTCTGTGTTTCAATAAACCTTTATTTATGGACACTGAAATTTGAATGTCATAATTTTCACATGTCAGGAAGTACCTTTTTTTTTCTCTCAACCACTTGAAAATATAAAAACCATTCTTAGTTTGTGCACTGTACAAAAACAGATGGCCTACAGGCCACAGTTTGCTGACCCCTCAAAAATATAAGGATTCTCTTTTTTTTTTAACTAATTAATTAATTAACGTTTGGCTGCGTTGGGTCTTCATTGCTGTGTGCGGGCTGTTTCTAGTTGCGGCGAGCGGGAGCTACTCTTCGTTGGGATGTGCGGGCTTCTCATTGTGGTGGCTTCTCTTGTTGCAGACAACAGGCTCTAGGCGCATGGGCATCAGTAGTTGTGGCACATGGGCTCAGTAGTTGTGGCTCGCGGGCTCTAGAACGCAGGCTCCATAGTTGTTGCGCACAGGCTTAATTGCTCCACGGCATGTGGGATCTTCACAGACCAGGGCTCGAACCCGTGTTCCCTCCACTGGCAGGCGGATTCTTAACCACTGCGCCACCAGGGAAGTCCCTCTCTCTTTTTTAAAAACAATATCATTATCACACCTAAAACAAAACAAAACCTAATTTCTCGTTACCAAATATCCAGTGAGTGTTCAAATTTACCCAGTTGTCTCAAATGTTTCTTTTTACAGTTTGTTTGAATTGTGACCCAAAGGTCCACTTGTCTTTCCATCTATTGGTTTCTTTCTTTTTTTAAATCCCCTCTCTATTTGAAACCAGCTTATTTTACCTGTAGAATTTCCTGTAATCTGAACTCCGCTGGTTAAAGCCTCATTTCTCTAGCGTCATGTTCCTCAGTCCCGTAGTCTTGTAAGCTATTAGATCTAGAAGCTTGATCAGATTCAGATTCAAGTTTTGAGCAAGAATTTTATACTTTCTGTTGTAGCACAACAGGAGGCATGTAATATTTCTTTTCATGATGTTAAGATTCATCCATTCTTTTTTTTTTTTTTTTTTTTTGCGGTACGCGGGCCCCTCACTGTTGTGGCCTCTCCCGTTGCGGAGCACAGGCACCGGACGCGCAGGCTCAGTGGCCATGGCTCACGGGCCCAGCCGCTCCGCAGCATGTGGGATCTTCCCGGACCGGGGCACGAACCCGTGTCCCCTGCATCGGCAGGCAGACTCTCAACCACTGCGCCACCAGGGAAGCCCTATCTTGATTTTTTTTAATGTGTTTCTCATAGAAACCTGTGCAGTAAAAATACTGCTTCACATTTTAGAGTATTTTTTCTGCCTGGTTTGTTTCTACTTTATCATAAGGTCATCTTTTGTTATTTTGTTAAGTTACTTGATGGTTTGAAGCCAAATGTCATTTCTTCCTTCCTCCCTCCCTCCCTCCCTCCCTTCCTCCCTTCTTTCCTTTCTTTCTTTCTTTCTTTTTTAAATTTAAAACATACCACATTAGTGAGTAGGAAATAAAGAAATTAATGATTGACATCTTTATGTCATGTCATTTTTCTGTTAGCTTTCTAGCCCAAATTTTATTTTCTAAATGGTAGAGTGGTACTGTTTTTTAGTCAGTGTATATATATAACACTTTCCAGTTACATTACAAGTTGCGGTTTTAGGTAATGGAGGAGGAAAGTGCCATCCCACACTTCGGGGCAAGTGCCAGGGCCCAAAAAGAGAGCTACCACAGTTTGCCTCTGGTCACTAGTTATTCAGCTTGCTCTCTCTTCTGCGGGCAAAATATACCCACTTCTCTCTGAATGTCAGACAAGCCAAAAGTCCCATCCAGTTGCAGCATCAAGTTCAAAATTAAGAATTTCTGGATGATACATAGTATTCTAAATATCAGGGAAATGATGCTCAGGTGTTTCTACATCAGGTCCAGACATAGTTCCTCTTAAATTTGGAGATCCGTGGACCAAAAAACACAAGTTATCTGTCACCCATTCACTCAGTATACAACTGTGGAATATTGAGGGTAGTCAGAGGAAGCACTCCCATTCAGAAAAGGGAGCAATGCAAGACAGCAGTTTCTAATCTGTAGTCATCTGAAATTCAGATGGGTGGCTGTTTCAAGGACCCCCTACTCTGAGAGTGATAGGTTTTTGTGATCAGTTCCCTCTGGTCTCCAAAAGGGGTTTCCCAATCCATTGTTCTTCATGGCTCTCCTTTAACCCTCTGGGATTCTTTTCTGTTATTCTCCTTGGTCACATTGACCCTCCTTGGGGACTACCAACTTTTTCAACTTGCTTTCTGCTTGTGGGAGCCAGGTGCACAAGGGTCGCGTTAAGTCTTGAACAGTCACAGACATTTTTAGTTATTGGCAGCATAACTCTCTGAAAAACTTATGTTTTTTACCTGTTTGATTTCCAGTCAGATCTCTTTGTCAGTAGTCATACCTCAGCTGTAGTCTAGATTTGCTGTATTACTCCCCATCTCTCCTTTCTTTCCCTGTGTGCCTCTTCAGATTTAGCTACTGAAACCTTGTGCCTTTCAGACGTTAGTTGGAAAGCTGAACCCTTAGGTTCTTTTCCCTGAGCTCTTTTCCCAGGTGAAAGCATTTATTTTCAGGGCAACAACCTTAATTTTCTTTGCTTTGAAAATGCTTTAAATCCATTTGGAAGTTTTGGCACTGTGCAGGATGGATGGCCATGTTTTTGATTTGTTCCTGTTGCATGGCTGGGTTTCAGTTGTCCTTTGCTGCTGAAAGGACTTCTCGGGTTTACATTTTTCATTTGGGCTTGAGAAGCAATTGGCTCTTCCAACTCTGCAAATCCCTAAGTTTGGACTCTTCGTTTCTGGCTGGGAACCAGCCAGTTCTTGATCTCATTCCATTCTTTTAGTACCTAGCCAAATGTGGCCAGTAGTAAGTGACACCCATCACTGAAGTCCTGTTTTCCAGCCTCTTTCTTTAGACTACAAGTTTGTCATGTCCTGGGTTATTGCCGGTAACAGCTTTATCAAATGTTCCTTACTACATGATAAGGAGCACCAGCCTTCTATTCTGTGGTAATAGTCTCCTCATTACCTGCCTGTTAAACCACTGCCATATATTTCAGCTTTTTGCTTCAGCAGTGCCTCACTTTTGCTACTAATTCTGAATCGGTCAGGTAGGCTAGGTGACCTTGTGGTAACAGACAACTCCAGAATCACAGTGGCTTAATGCAATAAGTTTGCTTTGCTTCTTATAGATCCAGTGCAGCAAGGGGTTCTACTCCTTGTGGGATCCGGATGACAGAAGCTTCACTGCAGCATGTGCTTTCACAGAGATTGGAGTAGTGGGGAGGGAGCATGGCTTCATTGTGCACCTATCCTTAAAGCTTCCGCCTGAAAGTAACATTATTTCTGCTCATTTTTCAATGCCAGAACAAGTCATGTAGCATACCTAAAGCCAAAGGAACTGGGGAGTTCAGTCTTACCATTTGCTTAGAAGGTGAAGAGCAGAAAATATTTGATGAATATAACTAATGGCTACCACACACGTTAAAATATTTATATGTTCCATGTATTTCCTGGAAACTTCCTCTTGTAACCTTCTAGCCTTTTGTTGGATTGGTACTACCTGGGCTAATGTCATCCCGGATTTCCCTATTTCCTAGATCCCGTGTTTTGTCATTCTTAACTTACTCTTTCATTTTAGTGTAATACAGCTGTTGCAGCTTCCTAAGAAAGCTGTGATATGGGGGTTAAATATATTGTATTTGCATATTGGAAAATAGCTTTATTCTAGTCTTATTGAATATTTGATTTTTTGGCTAGACGTAGAATCCTGTGTTAAAACCATTTAACCTCAGAATTTTGAAGGCATTGCTCCATTGTCTTTAATGTATAACGTTATTTAGAAGTTTGTCCCGTAGAAAAGATGGGGAATCAAAATAGCATCACTTTTCTGGTCCCCTCCCAAACTTTTGGAGTCTTCTCTATTTCTAATGTTATAAAATTTCACAATGCATGTCTATCTCTGTTTCTCAAAGTGCCTTTCATTGGGCACTTCTGTGGGTTCATTCAATCTAGATATCATGACCTTCATTTTTAGGAATCTTTCTTGTACTATTTCTGTGTTCTTTGCCTCATCTTTCTCCTCCCCCTCCACAATTATCTCTTTCTGGAATCCCTGTTAGATGTTGGACATTTTGAAATTACTTTCTAACTTTCTTAATTATCCTTTCCTATTTTTCATATATTTGCCTTTTGGGTCTAATTCTCAGGAGACTTTTCTCCCCCTAGTTTTTTTTTTATTGTTTTTTCAGTTTGGTTCTTCTATTTTTAGCATTTAGTTTTCTCGTTCTCTCATTAGTTCTTTTTTTATATAATATCTGTTTGCAAATAATACTGTATTGAAGATTTTTCTTCTGCTTCCTGAAATTGGATTTGTTTCTTATGGGTCCCCCAAACCCCTTCCCCCTTATTTTTCTGTTTCTTTGTTTTGGTTTTTCTCTTTCATGTAGGTGGAGCTTGATGTTTGGTGGGCTTCGTTAGAGGGTGATCTGATGGTCTGACTTTTTAGATGGAAACCCTCTCGAATGTCTGCATCTGGAGTTCTTTAACATTATTCAGTCCTCTAGAAAAGAGTCCTCCTGCCTCTTACTTAGGTGGAGTGGGATGTATGCCTGGCTGCGGATACTGTGGGAGCAGGGACACTGTAGGTACCACATTTCAGGATGGAGACTTTCTACTTATTCCCCTTGTGTTTCTTAGGGTTCCTTATTCCAGCCCTTTATTATGCCTGGTGACCAGAGTCTAGAAACTCTGCTTCAGTTCCTCCAGAGAATAAACCTCCAGTCTCCTTCCTGCAGTGGATAAGGATGTACTTCCCTGACACTGTAGGCTGAGAGGAGAGGTCTAGTGTTTCACTCTGTTGTGTGCAGCCTTTGAATCACTGTTCTCATTTTTCAGGTCCTCTGCTTAGCCCCATCCTCTATGGAACCTAGTGGCTGGATACTTAGTCTCAGTTTTGTGGGGCCAGTTACTCTGCTTCTAATCGCTTTCTGTGTAACCTCCTCCATTTTGCTAAGTCAGTTATGTTGTTTTCTGTTTTCTTTGTCCTTGTAGATTAATACCATTTATAGCATTACTGTGGATAATCTGCCATTTTTAATCAGAACTCTGTCTTTTTTGTTTCCATGTTTTTAGATAATTTTTCATACTTATAATTTTTAGCTTGTACAGTGTTACATCAAGATCATAAGGCATTTAATTAACCATTTCACTACTGTTGAGTAATGAAATGAGTCAGCTTCACTCTAGTTTTTTCTGTCATGTTAACTAAAGTGACCCTAAATAACTATATAAATAGCGTTTGAAAATCATTTGCATTATTTTCCTGTGTAGTTTCTTAGAACTGGAAGGGATTGTGCAGCCCACTTAATCCTGCTCCCTCATTTTACAGTCTAGGAATCTGATGTTAAGTAATATCCCTGAGGTCAGACAGCTCCTAAGTGGTATAGCTAGGACTTGGACACACTCAGTCTGGCACCAGAGTCTGTGCTCTTGACCGCTGCACTCTTCTGCATTTCCATTGAGTTGAGCCTTAATTAGCTAATACTGTCACTTCATAAAGTGTTTTTAAAATTGTAGTGTTTTAGTAACTAGCAAGGTTGAGCATTTTTCTCTATGAAAATGTGTTAATTAATGCCTTTTTCCCCTTTAGTTTGTAGTCTTTCATCTGGAAAATTTGGGACATTACTTAGTGGCTCATGGGACACTACTGCTAAAGTCTGGCTGAATGACAAATGCATGATGACCTTACAGGTACAGTAGTTCTATGTGAATATTCGAGAAAATAATTAAAGATGATGATTCTGTGGCAATTTAACTTAATACCCATTTTTCTCACAGGGTCATACAGCTGCAGTATGGGCAGTAAAGATATTACCTGAGCAGGGCTTAATGTTAACTGGATCAGCAGACAAGACTATTAAACTTTGGAAGGCTGGAAGATGTGAGAGGACTTTTTCTGGTAAGATCAGAGTAGACAGCTTTTGTAATCTTTTTGCTTCCTATTTGCACAGGTGATTTTTTTCAAAAAGTTAGAAGTTTTAAAGTGGTATTTGAGCCATTTAACTTGGGTGAATGTAAATTTTCTGACAGTTAATATGTAATATCTTTTTTTTTTGAATTATTTATTTATTTTTGGCTGTGTTGGGTCTTCGTTGCGGTGCGCAGGCTTCTAATTGAGGTGGCTTCTCTTGTCGCGGAGCACAGGCTCTAGGTGCGCGGGCTTCAGTAGTTGTGGCTCACGGGCTCTAGAGCGCAGGCTCAGTCGTTGTGGTGCACGGGCTTAGTTGTTCCGCGGCATGTGGAGTCTTCCCGGACCAGGGCTCGAACCCGTGTCCCCTGCATTGGCAGGCGGATTCTTAACCACTGCGCCACCAGGGAAGCCCGGTAATATCTTTTTAAAATATGTACTGAGACCTCTCATAAAACAACCAGATATGGACTAATAAATAGCTACAATATGGGTATGTGCTTCTGTGTATTTTATATATGTAATTTTTGGTACTCAGTTATGTTTTGGTTGTCATTTGAACAAGTTCAGCCTGAAACTTCCAAGCATAAGTCTTATTGAGGGTGGGTCAGTAGTGTTATCTTCATATATGAGGAAAACATCAGTTGTGCTTTTATTAATATTGAAGTACATTGTTTAATAATAACAACTTTCAGGCTTTGTTTATGTTGTGGTTTCAGGTGGGTAGTCTTTTAAAACCTCAGCTATTAAATAACTCCTAAAACGAGGCATCTGCTGTCTAATATTAGAACTGATGATTTATTTGTGGGGCACTTAACATTTTTGGTATGATTTTGTTTGTTTGTTTGTTTTTCCTTTTATTTATTCCTTAAAAGTTGATCAGCATCCTGGATAATACTTCAAGAAGTCCCTTTGTGCAGATAAAACTATCTGTAGGTGGAAAGTAGACAATGAGTTGTAACTAAACATCCCTTTGTTTCTGCTTCCATACATACAACATATGTGTTAAGTTTTTATTAATCTGCTATAGATAATCTGAATCAGCATAGGAAATACTGAGCATGGGAAAGGTTTTGACTTCTGGTCTCCTTTATTAGGTCACAAACTTCTGAGAATGTTTTGTCTTTTAAAAAAAATTGTAGTGGCATCTACAATGCCTCAATTAATATTGAAAAAAATGGAATCTTATCAAGTTTTTAAAAACATTTAATATCCTTTGATGAGAGGAATAAATACACACACACACGTGTGTGTATATATATATATATATATATATACAATCAACATAACACAAGAAGTTTTCATTCCATAAATTCTTGCCCTTTTAAAAAATCAATAGTCATTAATTTTTATTTTATCATTTTAATGCCTGCATTTATATAAATTATGAAATATTTCCCTTGGTAAAGCAACAATGTTTGGCTTTATATTTATGTTTCGGTTGAATCGAAAGAGGCAGGAATAGGAGGCAGGAAACTTGAATTCTTACTTTAGCTCTGCCACTGATTGTGTGGTTTTAGATAAATTAATCTCTCTCAACCTGTTTCACATTTTAATAAAGTTTACTTTTCTATGATATTTTATTTCAAACTCTTAAATAATTGAAATCTTTTTTGTAATCTTAGTTTTTCTTTTCTTGGTGCTTTATAAATATTAATCTCAGTATTATGTGGTGAGAAATTTAGGGGATATTTACTCTTCGTTATATATCTGTTTATATTTTAATATTGTGTATGTTATGAATTACTCTTGTTATTGGGGAAGAGAAGTTGACATGAATTGTCAAGTAAAAATTGGAGGACTTCGCTGGTGGTCCGGTGGTTAAGACTCCGAGCTTCCACTTCAGGGGGCACGTGTTTGATCCCTGGTCGGGAACGAAGATCCCAAATGCCGTGAAGCCAATCAATCAATCAATAAATAAAGGATTTCCTTTAAAAAAAATTGTGGGGATCAGAAACTTATTTCTGGAGGGGTTTAAGAAATTTTTAAGAAATAATTTAGAGAAGATATGGTAAATATAGAACTTCCCAAGACTGGTGATAAAAAATACTGCCAAGCCTACAGTACAAATTTTGGCTATCAGGTTTTTCTACTGGAAAAAAAGAAAGTATTTCTCTAACTTGAAAATCAGTTTTTAATATTCACTGGTATGTGTTTTATAATGTTAATAAAATACATAGAGCCATCAACCAAATGATCCATTTTTATTGATTTATCATGTTCTTTTTTTTTTTTTTTTTCATACAGGGCATGAAGACTGTGTAAGAGGCTTGGCAATTTTGAGTGAAACAGAATTTCTCTCCTGTGCAAATGATGCTAGTATTAGAAGGTGGCAAATCACTGGCGAGTGTCTTGAAGTATTTTATGGTCATACAAATTATATTTATAGCATATCTGTCTTTCCAAATTGTAAAGGTAAGACTGTCTTATACTACATATTTTAAATTTTGTATTGAGCATTGTTCTATTCCATCTTGAGGTGGGGGGCAGAGGGCTAATGATTTAAATCAATTTACTAACTGTAACTTGAGTAATTTAGTAACTTTATTTCATAAGTATCTTTTTCCTAAAGGAGGAAACTGTATGATCATCTTTATATTAATTCAGACTTGATGGTGTGTTATAAAATGTTCTTGGGCGGGTTCCCTGGTGGCGCAGTGGTTGAGAGTCCGCCTGCCGATGCAGGGGACACGGGTTCGTGCCCCGGTCCGGGAAGTTCCCACATGCCACAGAGCGGCTTGGCCCGTGAGCCACGGCCGCTGAGTCTGCGCGTCCGGAGCCTGTGCTCCGCAACGGGAGAGGCCACAGCAGTGAGAGGCCCACGTACCGCAAAAAAAAAAAAAAAAAAGTTCTTGGGCATCTGAGGAAAGACTTCTTATAATTTATTGGTATAAAGTATAGTGTGTAAGATGTTAAATATATAAAAATGTGATTCTTTGAAGTTGTATATTGTATAAGTGACAAATACATAAAATTTAAAGCTATAATTTATAAATACTTGGGGTTTAAAAATCAGTATGCCTATTTAGAAAGGTGGTATATATAAATGTACTTAATTTTATATATTCAAACTAATTTTTCCTGTATTCATTAATTTTAGATTTTGTGACAACAGCAGAAGACAGATCTCTGAGAATCTGGAAACATGGGGAATGTGCTCAAACAATCCGACTTCCAGCTCAGTCTATATGGTGCTGCTGTGTGCTAGACAATGGTGACATTGTGGTTGGTGCGAGGTACTCATATTCTAGTCAATCGATCAATAATATGTGTCTAGGCCTTAGGTAGGTGTTAGAGTGCACAGAGATAAGCCATAGGAATTTCAGGTGAACTGGGGAGACCACAGGCACATTTGTGTTACTAAACAAAACAGTAGCAGGTATAACAGGTTTTGCACTAATGATACATGATATATTATAATAGTATTGCATTGTAAGTTCTGCAGTCGAAACATGAAATTAGAGAAGTTAGAGATTGGTGTGGGCAAACTTTCTGGAGAAGAAGAAATTTGAATTGGGTTTTGAAAGATAATGAAGGAAAATGGTGGAGGAACAATGCTGGGGAACAGTGGGTGACAGGGGAAGATGGTAGCGTGGGGCTTAATTATGGAGAACCTGGAATGCCCAGCATTTGTTAGATTCAGTGCTTGGGGTTAAAGGGTTGTAGCTCTTGAGCAAGAAGTGCTGTGATTAAAGCAGAACTTATGAATTATTAAATACGTAGGTTAGATTTAACTAGTGGTGACAATGGGCAGGAAACCAAGTTGGTAAGCAATTGCAGTAGTAGGTGTGAAGTTGTGAAATATTGACGCTGCAGTGCTAATGGATAAAAGACTGGAAAATGAGATAATGCGGAGGGAAAATGATCAGAAGGGGGCGTGTCAGAAAAGGATAGAGTTTCAAACTTTGGATGATTAGAAGTCCACATTAATAAAAATGGACAAGAGTGAGAGTTGGTTTGGTGAAGAAGGTGATAACTTCCTGGGATCCGAGTGGTGATAAGCCACACTCATGCAGATTGGTCATGGGCATTTGGACTGGGTCCTAGTGTAGCAACTGAGACTGAAGATCAAGATTGGCACAGAGCTTCCAGAGTCAAGCAATAGGGCATCTTTCTCTGAGGGAAGAAACATAGAAGGGGAGGAACAGAACTAAAGACTGAACTTGTGATACACTGTGGGTAGAAAAAGAAGCCAGTAGCCTAAACAAAAAGCAATCCAGATGTTGAAATTCAGAGATGGAAAAGAGATTTTGGAGGGAGATTGTGATCAGTGTCAATAAGTACATGAAGGGGTTAAGGAATGGAAAGTTAGGAAAGCTTTTGGATTTGCTTTGAAAGATGTTAGCAGTGACTTTTTTGACATCACATTTTCATAGAAAATGATAGAAAAAGGTAAATGAGAGGAGACAGATAGAAAGAGATTTTTGAAGAAATGGATGAGGGAAAGGATTATAGACTACTGTGGCACTGAAGGCAAGAGGAAAAAGGGCGACAGCCGTAAGGGATACAGTGTCTAATAAAGCGGATGTATTTTACTCCTTGGCTGGGCCAGAGGTTGATTTGTTGGTTTAGTTATTTTTACCCTAAAATCATTTAAAGTTGAAGAAAAATAAAGGGGTAACACTGCTGTTAGTAGAAGGTTAAGTAAGAAAGTTTTTCTGCAGAGTTGAGTAGGATTAGTACAGTTGAAAGTGGCTAACTTGTCTCCCCTACCCCAAAATTTCACAAAGAGAAATTATGGAAATGAAGTCATTTTTCTGAGAATAGAGGCTGGGACTGTCATCTATTCCAGAGGTGAAGCTGTTTTTTTCTTGATTCGGGTTAGGTTACATTGCTAGTTAATGGCATAGTAAGGACAGGCTCCATGCATTTCTAATTAACGGATATCAAGCATCTAGTATTTTCTAAGCCCTGTCCTGGGTATTTGAGCCCTTTATAAGTTAAACAGTTTACTACCCTTCTTTATACCATAATACCTATGTGTGTAATGTTCATTTTAAAAGTGTATGCTATGTCTGTAGATTTTTATGAGGGTAAATATTTAATTTGGAATTGAAAATTGTGTTAAATATATATTTCTTTGTTCTTTCCCAGTAACTTTTTCCTTAAATAGTCTTTTTCCACCCTTTCCATTGCTTTAGAAAGTAATAGAGGGTAGTGTGCTGAAATCGGCATAGTTCTACACTCAGCAATAAATACATAGTAACATTTCTCGTATTCACAAATACAGATTATTTTTGCTTTGGATCATTGAAGTGTGATAATGTTAACCTACTGTGGCAGTGACTTAAAATCACTTTCTGTTTCCTTATAGTGATGGTATTATTAGAGTGTTTACAGAATCAGAGGATCGGACAGCAAGTGCTGAAGAAATCAAGGCTTTTGAAAGAGAACTCTCTCAGGCAATCATTGATTCCAAAACTGGTGATTTAGGGGACATTAATGCTGAGCAGCTTCCTGGGAGGGAACATCTGAATGAACCTGGTAACTATTTCAATGTATCTAGTAGTAAAAAATGCTGCCTTTGTTTGCCTTTTGGAATAATGAGTGACAAGAAAAAAAGATTGTTTTGTTAAGTCATTCAGTATTATTCTCATTGCCAGGTACTGATCTTTGAGACTTTTTATTATGCATAACCACAGTGAAAAAGCATGTTCTTTTTGCCTCTGCCTCACAGTTTTAAAGACTTCGAGCTAAGTTCCCATAAACAGGAATCTTTTTCTTTAAATAAATCACCTAATACTTAGCTCATATATAGTAGGTGTTCGGAAATCACTCATTTAATACCTTTTGGTTGATTGGATTCTCTGAGAGGTTGTAGAGACTAAAAATAAAAATGAGTTTAAATAAAGCAATGTCTGCTTAATGCGTTAGGGATCATTTGATTTTAAAATCAGAGGACAGTAGTTGTCTCAAATGAAATCTTAGGTTGGATATGTCCATGATCCCTTGGTCCGTGGACCCCTGGGGATTCTGAGATCCTTTCAGGATATCCATGTGGTCAAAGCTAGTTTTATAATACTAAGATGTTATTTGCCTTTTACACTGTGTTATCATCTACATTTATGGTATAAAAGCGGTGGTGGGTAAAACTGCTGGCTCCTTAGGACGTAGATGGAGGCAGTGGCACCAAACTATTCAGGTAGTCATGGTGTTCTTCACTGGTATGCAGTCGTCATTAAAAAAGAAAAAAATGCCATCTGCCCTTAGGAGTGTCCCTGATGAAGCATTAAAAATTAATTTTGTTACATTTTGGCCCTTTAGTATGTGTCTTTTTTAACATTCTGGATGACAAAATGTAAAGTACACATACAGTTTACCGAAGTACCATGTGCCTCGGGTAAGTACTTCTGCAGTCATTTGAGTTGCAGGCTGAACTCTCCCTTTTTTCTGGGAATTCCATTTTTATTTCAAAGAACAACTACGGTTATTCAGGCTTAGGTATTTGGCAGATATTTTTTTGAAAATGAACAAAGCGAGAATGTCACTTTAAGGAAAACAACTGACAGCATTCGTTGCCAAAGATAAAATTCAGACTTCCAAATGAAAATTGAATTTTGGAAAACTTGTGATATTAGTGGTAATATTAACAAATGCAGTTTTTTTATATTGAATAATAAAATGTGTAATCATATGGAAGATCTGCATAGCTCAGTGAATCAGTATTTTCCAAATGACCAGTTCATGGTCTTACAAAATCATACATGGGTAAAAGAACTGTTCAGAGTATAAGATCAATGGATTTTAGTATAATAGAGCATGAAAAGTTCATTGATACAGTTTCAGATTCTAAATTTGTAACCTTTAGGATCTACTACTTGTAGAATATCCACATTTTTCTGAAAAGGCTATTAAACTAGTCCTCTGTTTCTCAACTGTATTATCCGTGTGATGCTGGGTTTTCTTTGTATACATCAGTCAAGCAACAGATTGCAACAGGTTAAATGCAGGGGCAGGTATGATAATCCAGCTGTCTTCTATTAAGAGAGACAGTAAAGAGATTTACAAAAATGTACAACAATGCCAGACTTCTCACTAAATTTTTAAAACTATACTTATTTTTCATTGAACTATTACTTATTCAATATGTAATGGATCTATTACTGTTTTCCATGAAGTAAATATACTTTTTGCTCTTCTCATTTTTAATTTCAAATTCAGTAAATCAACTGATATAACCTACATAAAAAAAAGCTGTTTGGGCTTCTGAATAACATTTCTGACTGTAAAGAAATATTGAAACCAAAAGTTTGAATACCACTGTATTATTTCATGTTTTTAATATTCTTACAGTTCTTTGCAAAAATGTAATCTTTTTGTCTATATATACACAGTCAATAAATATTTACTAGGTACCTACTGTCTGCTCTGCATTGGTCTAAGCTCTGGGGAATACAGATAACAAAAGGGACAGAAATCTCTTCTCACAAATTTATGTTGTACAGGAGGAGACAGATAATTAAAAAGTTAATAAGTAAATATACAAGTATGTCAGATAAGTACTATGGGAAAAGTAAAGCAGGCATTGAGTTTTAATAAAAAATAAAACAGGAGTTTGAAATTCAGTGGTCAGGAAATGTATAATACTTAGGATAGCACTGGTTGCTGTAACAGATAAATCCTAAAATGTCAGTGGCTTAACACAAGAGAAGGTTATTTGTTGCACATTTGAAGTTCAGTTGACAGCAGGGTATGCTGGAACATGTTCGTAGAATAATTTTTCTCCTCTAGGTTATTGAGGGACCCATGCTGAAATCACCATCTTCATCATGTGCTTGCAGGGTCCCCCTGAATTATAGATATTCAGCTACTAGACAGCATAAGAGGGGAGGGTAGAAGATGATGAACTAGGCCTAGAACTGGCATTTATCACACCTACCCAGATTCCACTGACCATTACTCAGTGTGTAATCTAGGGACTACAAAATGTAAGGGGGCGGAATAAGGTAGTCTTCGACTAGACAGCTACAGCTCTACCCATTGGAATAGGAGCAGGAATCTCTGGAGGACAGCTAGCAGTCTGTGCCACTGAAGGCCTTGCTGAGAATGTGGCTTTCAGGTAAAGTCCTTAAGGAGACAAGGGGGCAAATCTTGCTAACATCTGTGTGGAGAATGTTGTAGGCAGAATAAACAGCCAGTGTTAAAGACTCTAGGGGGCTCCAGGGCCTATAGTAGGAGGCCATTGAATCAGTGCAACGGAGAAATAATGGTGGCTTGTACCAACAGGTAGCAATGGAGATGGTGAGAAGAGGTAGTCTTTTAGCTATATTTTAAAGATAGAGCTGATGGAATTTGCTGAAGGATTAGAATTGAGAGAAAGGAATCACACTCTTCTATTCTTTTTGGCCTGATCAGCTAGAAGAATGGAGAATCATTTACTGAAATGAAGTATTGTCAGAAGATACTCGTTAATAAAATTTGTTTTATTTTCGATCAGCCAGCTGCTTTTTAGTAGAATCACATGTTTTTAACCATCCTTTACTTAATAGAGTTTTTTTTTTTAATTAATTAATTAATTAATTTATTTTTGGCTGCATCGGGTCTTCATTGCTGAGCACGGGCTTTCTCTAGTTGCGGCGAGAGGGGGCTACTCTTCATTGCGGTGCGTGGGCTTCTCACTTCTCATTGCGGTGGCTTCTCTTGTTGCGGAGCACGGGCTTTAGGCGTGCGGGCTTCAGTAGTTGTGGCACGTGGGCTCAGTAGTTGTGGCTCGCGGGCTTTAGAGTGCAGGCTCAGTAGTTGTGGCACACGGGCTTAGTTGCTCCGCAGCATGTGGGATCTTCCCGGACCAGGGCTCGAACCCGTGTCCCCTGCATCAGCAGGCGGGCGGATTCTTAACCACTGCGCCACCAGGGAAGTCGCAGTAGGGTTTCTTTTAAACTGTTATTTTCTTTTTGGCCAGTTTCCAGTAGAATTACATTTTAAAATATTTTGTTTCATAAAATTTTCTATTAAACCAAAATACATATTTTCTTTTATATATAAACTTTAATGTTAAAACTTTTCGATCTAATGTTTGTAAAATTTACTCTGCCATTCTCTCTTTGATTCTTAAAATTTTTATTTTAAGGTACTAGAGAAGGACAGACTCGCCTAATCAGAGATGGGGAGAAAGTCGAAGCCTATCAGTGGAGTGTTAGTGAAGGGAGGTGGATAAAAATTGGTGATGTTGTTGGCTCATCTGGTGCTAATCAGCAAACATCTGGAAAAGTTTTATATGAAGGGAAAGTATGTCGACTTCTTTCTAATTGCTATTATCTTAAAGCATTAGACAAATTAAAAGTTTTTGTTTCCCTTTCCCCATGCTAATAAAATTTTCTTTGGTGTTTTGACATTTAAAAATAGATTTCAATGGGGAGATTCTTAGTCTTGAAGTAGATTTTTTTTTTTTTTTGATATCTTTGCATGTAGAGAGAGCTGCATTTGTGATGGACACTGCCATTATTTGCCTTTTGGTAGTTACATAGATAAGCTGTTCCCAACCATTTTGGATTAGGCGCTTCTGTGTCACCTTTCATCTAATGCTTTGTGCCTAGTTATATTTAACTTGACAGGCCATGAGGGACCCTGCAGGGCTGTGCTTATAATGCCAGCATGTTTTCATGAGTAGGGTAAGGTAACAGCTAATACTTTTGGCCTTGAGATCAATTAATTGGAAACCATCCTTTGGTCTTACAATTAATATGTAGTAATAATCCATCCCCCACATCTACCTGCCAGTGAACTACTATTCTTGCACCACATGCATATGGTTGCTATTAAACATTATTTGCCAAGTGGAAGATTTTAAAATTGTGCTTTGGAGAAAGTTTAGCACTATAATTATTAACATAAATCTGTGTTATGTATGTCATTAATTTATGTGAACAGATAGTAATCACTTATCTCCTTTTTATATTCCTATTAAAGGAGTTTGATTATGTTTTCTCAATTGATGTCAACGAAGGTGGACCATCATATAAACTGCCATATAACATCACTGACGATCCCTGGTTAACTGCATACAACTTCTTGCAGAAGAATGATTTGAATCCTATGTTTTTGGATCAGGTGGCTAAATTTATTATTGATAACACAAAAGGTCAAATGTTGGGACTTGGGAATCCCAGTTTTTCAGATCCGTTTACAGGTAAGTTAGGGTTTGTATTAAGTCTTATATACTTCCACCAATGTTGATTATTTTTTGTTCTTTATTTGTTGTGTTTAAACACCTATTATGATTAGCTGCTTAAATAAAAACCAAGATTTACAGCAGGTTTTTGCCGCAGATATATATTTTTGAGGCTCAAATTATATAGTAATTTTGTATTTATGGAAACAGTTGTAAATCGTTCTCTTTCAAAAATACAGCCACACTGTAAACTAAATAAAATTAAACTGAAACTAATTCAGTCATTTGAAATGAAAAGAAACCTGTAAGTTCCTTCATGTTATTGCTTCTTTTTAAAATATATATTTTGGTGAAATTTAGTAAATAGAAATTCTGTTTTCACATGAGGCGAAACTAGTTAGTTATGCATCAAATCTAGAACTGAACTATGGGTAGTTTTAGTTTACATGTTATTTGTATTCCACATGTTCATTTTTTTTTTTTTTTTTTTTTGCGGTACGCGGGCCTCCAGCTGTTGTGGCCTCTCCCGTTGCGGAGCACAGGCTCCGGACGCGCAGGCTCAGCGGCCATGGCTCACGGGCCCAGCCGCTCCGCGGCATGTGGGATCCTCCCGGACTGGGGCACGAACCCGCGTCCCCTGCATCGGCAGGCGGACTCTCAACCACTGCGCCACCAGGGAAGCCCTCCTCATGTTCATTTTAAGTCAGTTGTTTATAACATAGTATACAGCGTCTAAAATGTTATTAATGGGATTAGGTTCTCATGCCAGTAGTATTATAATCCCAGTAGTATTAGTTTGAGTCTGGGATCCTTGGAAATGGAGTTTAATTCTAGAAGTATTAGCCTGAGCTCTGGGCCCTGGGAACTGAGGCCATGATATGGGATAGATATAGAGCTGGCCCTATATCTATCTTTTCTTAGATATAAGGCTAGTTCTAAATAAAAATTTGAAATTGACACTTTATTGTTAATGGGTTCCTATTATTTCTGACTCTATCTTTCATGTGCTAGTGCTCTTCCTCGTATTGCAAGGATCCCATATCCTCTTCTTGTCTCAGGTCTTTTTTTTCTTCTTCCCTCACAGATGCTTCATGCTCCTAAATTATCTCCTCTCCTTCTAGTTCAAAATTCCATTGTTTGTTCACATAATAAAGTTAATCTCACCTGCATGTTGACTTAAGCAGATTATCAGACTGATTCACTATGAACTATAAATGATAGGACCCTCCCAGCAGATGCACTTGACAGAACAAGAAAAAAAAAATGTTTATTACCTGTATATTTCTGTTGGTTGGAATATCAGTCTACAGTACAAAAGAGTACTGTATTTCATAAGCTATCTTGTGGGATGGAGGACCGAAAAGCAGCTGGCTCTGTCTGGAAATCTAACAACAATTTGGCTTTTTTGCTCCTCTGAAACTCTGTCAGCATCCTTAGATATATCTTTTTGTAGACACCTCTGATTATTTCCTTAGAGATACTAACAAAACGTACTCACACACACCACACATTTGTAATTGTATAAATGGGAAGCCTGTTTCCTTTGAACCACTCATCCCCTTTGTGATTTTCTCCAGTAGGTTGTAAGCTTCAGTGGATACAAACAATCTTGTTCCCTGCTAGATCTCAGCACTGAATGCACTGTTTGACACATGAATTAATGAACCCAGGGGTTCTCTAAAAGATTCACAGTTGGTGCCTGTGGTTTGATAGCAACAACAGCAGCAGGAATTCTAGTGAATTCGTATAGGAACAGGAACTGATTGTATGTGTATATTATTTAGGTCAGAGACCAACTGCAATTTATCTTTTTGTATTCGAATTCCTAGTTATTTTAATATTTAAGTGCAGAAGCTAAGATATAATAAAGGATTAAAGTTAACAAAAGCAAAACTTGGAGAATCACTGAAATTTTAGTTTCTTACTAACCTTTCCAACTATAAGACTTCTGACTGTAACTCCTCTTATTCTGTCATGGGACAGCCTTGCTCTTTTATTTCTCCCCAAATTTAGAGTCTTCTGATGTAAGCAATGTGCCATTTATGAAATGCAGGATTCTGGCGTACTTGAGGCTTTTCTTTGTTTGCTTGCACAGGTGGTGGTCGGTATGTTCCAGGCTCTTCATCAGGATCTTCTAACACACTGCCTGCAGCAGATCCTTTTACAGGTGGGAAGCAGTTTTGATCAATATGTCTTTCTTCACTAAATGTATAACATTTTGTATTATACAGCTTTACATTTTGAAGATATTATCCAGTAACTGATAATTCCCTTATTATCTGTGTTTCCAATTTTGATGGGTCTCCTTTTCTTTAACTTCTAATTTTTTCTTTTTCCTCGAGTACTTTTATAGCTTTCCTCATGACTTTTAATAACATATTATTAAAATTCATCATTTTCTCCAGTGGTCCTTCCTGGAAGGAGAGCAGAGTCATTAAGATCATAGATTTTAGAGTCAGACAGACCTTGGTTCAAAATCTGGCTACCACTTACTTGCTATGAGAAGTTGGCAAGTTACTTAACCTGTCTGAGCCTATTTTTTTTATCTGTGAAATTAGATAATAGGGGAATCCACCAACCAAGACACAGCATGAGTGCTATCACTGGCGAGATGCTACTGATCACGAGCAGAGAAGGAGCCATGTGAGTCCCTGAGATTGGATGGAGCAGTGCAGTCAAGAAGTTTGCCCAGGCATAATTTGCCTTTAGCATGGAAGGAGACAGTCCACCCAGCTACCCAGGATTAGTCTTCCTAATCTAAGTTATTAATGGCCTTCATGAAGCCCTGGAGGTGTTGGTGTCTCTTCAAAGTGACTTTATTTACCAAAGGTATGCATGCCTCAGCATCAACACTACTGGAAAAAAATTGGACTTTAATACAACTGAAGAAATCTCTGTTTTCAGAATAGCATTTGATGTATTTTATGATGCTGTTGTTGGATCTTCAGCCAGAGTTCCTGGACAATATACCAAATTTGGGAAGAAATTCATAGTATTTATGGTATCTATTGGCCTTGCAGACTTAGTACTGTGAGCTCTAAAAGTGACCGTATAGTCCTTTCTAAACCATAGATGGGACCAACACACACCCTTGGGTCAGTATCATGAAGTTGTGAACTGCTCTCAGTGAGCTTCCCTTCTCCTAAGAATGCATTGGTGGCCCAGATGCAAATAAATAGCTGTACCCTGTGCAGTGTACCAGTGTACTACAGAAACCAACTATCAAGCTAAATGTTGTGATAGCATGATGGCTATTAAGGAAGTCTTTGGTGACCCTGAAAAGGCAGTAAAGATCTGAAGAGTAGATAAGATGATAACTTTCTCTATCAGCATATTCAGGCACAGTGATGCTCTGAAACTTAGAACAACAGAGTTCCTGAATCTCATTAGCAGCTTTTTTTTGGAACAGAAAGAATATACCAAGCTTCAAACAGTACCAACAAAATCAAGAGAACAACTGGGGCCATCGTAACTGGAGCATGTCTCACTGTTGCACAGTGTCAGTAACTCAGAAGATGCACTGATTATGGAGATATGCAAGATAGCATACTAAAAGTCCAAGAGAATTATGGAATTAATAGGTTAACTGAACCACACTGTTACAAAAGATAGGTAAAAACGTTTGCCGTATTGAGATATTATAAAAATTAAGTGGTATAGTACATATAAAGTGTTTAGCAAAATGCCTGGAATATATTTAAGCCCTCAATATATGTTAGCTATTACTATTGTTGATGTTGTTCCTCCAGTTTTACCAACAGCACTGGGGCCAAAACATTACCCATCTTGCTTCTCACTTAAGGTCAATCTTAATTCTTTTTTCTTTTCCTCATTTATATGATTCTCAAACATTTAATGTCAGTTAGAATCACATGGGATGCTTGTTTAAGTTAGTTATTGCAAGGTCCCACCCAGAGTTTCTGATACACTAGATTAGTGAGGAGGTTAAAAATACTCAGAGTCGGATCCCTTCCCCAGGAATTCTGATTATATGGTCTTGGGTGTGGTTTGCTGTTTAGGTAGTTTTAAAAGCTCCCTATTGGTTTCTAAAGTGAAGCTAATTTGGAGAACTACTAGGCTATTATGGGCAGGCCCTGGGAGTCTGCATATTGAACCAGTGACTCTCATTCAGGTGGTCAGAGAACCACATTTGGAACAGTGTAGGACTACTTTCTGCCTCATAATAATGCCTTGGGCAAATTATTCAGCCTTCCTCTTCTGAAATATTATATAATAATGATCTCTAATTAATATTTAAATGATTCATGCATATAAGATGCTTAGCATGCTAGCCAGCATATGGTAAAAACTCAGCAAATCCACTTATTCTGTGTTCTTCATTATTTTAATGAATCCTGTTCACATCTGCAGTTTTGTTTTTTAGTTTTGTTTGCTTTTTCTGTATCTGTTGCACTGGTTATACCAACTCCTGAATATTAAGCTTAGAGGGGCTAGAACAATAGCTCATCTTTCTTCTTCCCACAAAGGCTGATCCAGGACTCCGAACATCTCCAAATCCTGCTGATTCTCTCTCTGCACTTGTTTTTCCTGTTTCTTTCTTTCTTTCCATTTTCAATAAAGCAGCTACAAGTATTCTCAAATCTGAGACTGGGCTATTATCATAGCATCCCTAACTCTTACCTAGTTTCTTTTCTATTTGTCTTATGTGCCAACTAATCCCGTCTCTATTTCAATAAAATAGTGTTCACATTTCATTATGGAAACTTCTGACTTTCTTTCTCTCCAATCTATTAATGCTTTTATAATTCATTAAACTTCTATAATTATAGTATATAAGGCATGTAATATTTATTTTATAACTTGAGAATTACTTTTCCGGCTAATTTTATTGAGATCTAACTGCATGCCAGATACTGTTCTAAGCATATTGCTGTATTAAATTTACAGCTGTTTTATTAAGATGTCATTCTGAAGTGTGACTAATAATGAAAATAAGTCATTCTGTGTAAAGAAGGAGCAGTTTGAACTTTATCATTTGCTGTTACCTATGCTTACTAGGAGTATTATTGCATTTTAGGTGGTGGTCGGTATGTACCTGGGTCTGCAAGTATGGGAGCTACTATAGCTGGAGTTGATCCATTTACAGGTACACATTTTTCATTTTCTCTTTTTTTTTATGTAATGAAAGGTTAAGGAAATTGGCATCTTCTTCTTGCTGGAAAACTTTTTATACAGTAAATCAAGACCAAACTTTTGACCTGGCTTTTAGAGTGTTCTCAGAATTGTGTCATTACTGCACATTAGAATCATCTGGGGAGCTTAGAAAAACTACTTCAACCTCATCCCCAGCGATGCTCACTTGATCTAATGTTGCTCTGGGTTGGGATCTTAGCAAGAGTAGTTTTATAATTTTCTCATGTGCATCCAGGATTGAAAACTGCTGTTCTACTGTGTTAAGGCTGGTTTCCTCACTATCCTTACAAAATCTGAGTTATTCCCATCTCTTCCACTTCATTCTTACATACTTAATGTGTTTAGAATATTATTTACACATTGAGAGGACTCAGGAAAGAATTTGCTTTTACGATTTAGGCCTGGAATATTTGGCTTTCCCCTGAGCAACTAACTTTTTTTATTCTTAGTATCCAGCCTAAACCCTGACACATCTTACTGGTTTAGCATTGTTGAATATATGCAGGCATACTTTTTTACTCTGTATAGGCTGCCATAAAACGCAGAACCGAACTTGTGGTTCACCTCTTGTAAGCTTGACAGATCTCTTGGCATATATATTTCCCTATTATTTTATACAAGAGAATATGTGTGACATATATGTTATTGAGCATAATAAAATATTCATAAACCCAGCACTCTACTTGAGAACTAAGTTGGTATGTGATTTTTTAAGCTATTTTTTCATTGTGAAAGTCACATTGGTTGGCAGTATTGAAGTTTAATGTAGTAAGTAATTAAGATTAAGGACTCTGGAGTGAGAATGCTTAGACTCAAATCTCAGTTCCACTACTTTTTATGTGTTTTACCTTGAGCAAGTCATTCTGTTTCTGTGCCTCTCTTTTTCTCATTTGTAAAGTTATATCTACTTCCTAGAAATAAGAGTTTAAAATTACGAAATATATGTAAATCATTTTATATGGAATAAATTCTTAGTAATGTTATACCTGTTGTATTACAAAAGAGTCTTAAAGTTAACAGTGCTTCCTCTCATTTTTAAGAAATTAAAGTTTTTAACAGTTTGGTGTATGTAATGGACCTTTGTATACCTTATCTAAGCCACTGTCATCTCTCACCTAGACCAATGAAATAATGGCCTCCAAATTGGTCTCTCAGTCGTCCTCTGTTTATGCCCCTCCCTTGATTAAAACCCTGTAATAGCTTCCCATTGACTATTTTCTCTTGCCTTGTATCACATTCCTCTCTGCCTTTTTTCTTCCATACTGGCCTGCATCAGTGTCTTGAGCATGGCATGCAGTTTTCTACCTCAGGAGTTTGGTACTGCTGTTCTCTTTGGGAATACTTGTGCCCTCTACTTTGCTATTTTGACCAGTAATTATTGTTTGGCTTTTTCCCTCCTTTTTCTTTTTTATTTAATTTTGCAGTATAGTATTTATTAAATGAATTCAGTGAAACTTCCTGGATATGCACATATACCTCTTGCTAGATCCTCTAGTCTATCATAAGCTCTCAATGCATCCTATACTTTTCCTTCAGAGAACTTTTCATTGTATTTAATTGTTTGGATGATAATTTGATTTGCAGTCTCCTTACCACAACTAGACTCTAACAACCAGGAGTACAGGCAGTGTCTTTGATCATGTCAATAAATATTTTATGCTTTGTAAGCAATTAGAATTAATTTTGTGCACTTACCTCATTCTTCATTTATCTACCTTCCCCCTTTCTATTCCTAATATACTCAGAAGATTAAAATGTTTTATTCATATTTTTGCAAAATACCTTCATTTTACGTCAGAACAAAAATGTTGTATAAATTAAGATTTGAAATGAAAGACATAAATGAGATTTAAATTATGCTTTAGTTGAAGTAGCTTATACACTGAGTATTGTTGAATTTTCATCTTGTGGCAGTTTTTTGTTCATCATCAGATACTGAGTTAGTGTTACTATAATGGGGACTTAAGAAGTAAATACATATGCCCTTCAGGAGCTTACAACTTGGGAGGGATTTATAAAAATGATGTAGAAAATGATTGGAGAAAATGACAATGCCTACTACATGATTTGGAATGAGAAAAGAGAGATTAGTATGCCTGGAGAAGAAGGAAATGGAAAGTTTCATAATTGTTTTGTGTTCTTTGATCTTTTAAAAACTTTCAATTTAGATTGAATCTTAAAAACATGAGAGAAGTAGAAAATATGAAATGGAAAGGCTTTGTTTTACAATGAAGCTCCCATTCCAAAAACTAAAATTTATTATATTAACAAATATATACAGTATATAAAATCTTACGGATTTATTTTCTTTTTTTCTGAAGTTGGTTGTTATTTTATTGCATGCACTGAATAGTTATGTATCTCAGTAATTTTGAAAACAAAAATCAGTTAGAAAAATCTTGCTCTTGACCACTCTGAACGATTTTCACTTTCTTCTATTCTGTAAATAGGGAACAGTGCCTACCAATCAGCTGCATCTAAGACAGTGAATATTTATTTTCCTAAAAAAGAGGCTGTCACTTTTGATCAAGCAAACCCTACACAAATATTAGGTAAGTGTATTTTAATTAATTAGTTTTCTCACATATCCACAGACTCCTTGAGTTACTCTCAAGGCTGTTTCTGTCCTAAGCATGTGCTGGGAACCAGGTGCTTACATGATAGAGACTTGTATTTTGGTATTACACAACTGAGTCAACTAAAAATACACGATCTGATAATGGACATTAATACTTTATAAGAAACCTTACACAAATATAAGTAAATGCTTTTTTGATGACTTTAATGAGAAAAAAAATTAAAGGGGAAAAATATCAGTCACATTCCCTAAGCTCTTAACTGATTTCAGAAAACAAATAATGAAAACGAATGAGTAAAGCATTTAAAAAACAAAGATCTTGTCTGTAAAAATGAAACTGCTCAGTTGGCTTTCATTGCTTTTTCTGTTAATGTTTTCCTCAAAACAAAATGACTAGGTTTTGTTTTTTGTTTGTTTATTTTTGACTGAGAGTATTACTAGCTCTGTTTTTCTCAAAGATTATGGTGGGAGTCTATTGAGATAAGATAACATACATACCTGAATATATGACAGGGGTGTTATTGTTTTGGGGAGGTTTGTTTTGTTTCTCATCATCCTTCATACTGTCTTTATAAAAATCATTCATAGGTCTTTTCTTAATTGCTTTATTTTTGAACAATAAAGAAGTGTATACACACTTTTAGACAACTTGACATTTTTAAACTCTTGTACAAATATAAAAGATCTCTTTTTGTATTCCCTTAATAAACTGTTTTAATATTCTGTTAGTGTTAAGCAATTTTTAATGCCAAAGAATAATGAAATAGATCCAAGTTTCCAGTTATGATAGATAAAAATTTGTAAATTTGGACATTGTATCTTCTTAAACCTTTTGTGATGGAAATTTGGCCTTTTTAATTCTTTGAGATGAAAATTTTTGAGGAAATAGTGTTAGATGACTCAAAGTAACATTAATGATGACAAAGATGCTGATATTGAAGATGCATGTGAAGAGTTTGAAAGAAATAGTTTCATGAAATGTCAATATTATGGGAAGCAAATTAAATGTTTTTTTTTAAAATGTGATGTCAAATGTACAGATGAAACTAAGTCAATAAATTAAATATAAATACACATTTAGCTTTTTGACTATTTCATTGGTAGTCATAGAAGTTGCCATAAGTTGGCTAAAAGATGTTATAAATTTTCTCTCTGAGAAAGTAGGGGATTGACTTATATATGACATAATATTACTTTGAAAAGCATTCAAAATGATAACAAATATGGTATACTTAAAAACTTATTCAAAGCAAAAAGCTTCAGAAGATCTTAGAAGACAACAGGTAAAATAAAAATCATAACAGTAATCTTTCTTTTTCTATACTGTACTCAGCTTAAAATTACTCCCAGGCCTTATTCTTGTTTTATGGTCTTTGATAATTGCTGTGAAAAGTCTTACCTCCCCATGGTGTGTGGTAGAGTACTTTTATTGAAAATGTTGGCATTTATGTGATATATCTGCCTAATTACAGTTAGAGAAAATTGAAGGTTTGGATTTGGGTTCTAGGTAAACTGAAGGAACTTAATGGAACTGCATCGGAAGAGAAGAAGTTAACTGAGGATGACTTGGTACTTCTTGAAAAGATACTGTCTCTAATATGTAATAATTCTTCAGAAAAACCCACAGCCCAACAACTTCAGATTTTATGGAAAGCTGTTAACTGGCCTGAAGGTACAGAAACACTCTTTAAAATGTAACTAGAAAGCAGAAATTATATCTTTTAATTTCATACTACTGGTGTTTCTGGATTAAATAAAAGTTGACATGTTAGTTGAAATTCGCATTGGGAAAAACTTCACAAAAAGGATTCACTATACCACTGTAACTCACAAAAAGGATTCACTATACCACTGTAACTCACAAAAAGGATTCACTATACCACTGTAACTCATAGGCTTGCTTTGGTCACATACCTTAAGAGAATCTGAAGGTAATGTAATGATCCCATACATGGACCATTTTGTATACTCTTTCAGAGCATTTGTGGGTTCCCTGCAAGCCATCCACGAAACTCTATCTGACCTGTTAAACATAGGCTACAAACATTTGCTATAAGTATGTTTTCTTTTATTTAGTTAATTAACTCTTTTTTATTCTAAAAGTGTCCTCTTCCCCGTTATTTTTTCATGTAATTGATTTATTGGAGAAAAAAATCATTTTTCCTGCAAAATGTCCTATATTTTGAATTTGGCTGATCACTTAATGTGTTCCTCTATCTGTGTTTTTCCTGCTAGACATAATTAGATTCTGGTTCAGTAGTTTTTTTCAGGTGAATATCCTTTATAAATGATGTTGCATACTACCTCTATATCACAGGGCCCATAATTTCTGCTTTCCTCACTTTTAATGATGTTAAGATTGTTTAGCGCATTCATTTACATGGTGTCTACCCAGTCCCTTAAATATAAATCCTTCTACCAATGTGTATAATAAGCATCCTATTGGCATTTGTGAACTGGAATTCTCCTATAAAGAACTTTCCCTCAATTCTTTGGTCTTGTTTTAGAATTTTTTAAAAGCAAGGTCCCAATCCTATTCTTTGCACAAAGATTTATTGAATACTCACTGTATGTCAAGCTATTTTAATAACCCAGGAGAGTTACCATATTTTTAAAGTAATGTGATCTTGTAGCAATAAATACAGTTTCTATAAATATGAAAAATCAGTTAACACAAGTTTCAGAAGTATACACATTTTGTAAAGCAGGCGTATGATTTTTAATGTTTAAAATTTTTTTTAACATTAATGAATTTTTCTTTTCAATAGATATTGTCTTTCCTGCACTTGACATTCTTCGGTTATCAATTAAACATCCCAGTGTGAATGAGAACTTCTGCAATGAAAAAGAAGGAGCTCGGTTCAGCAGCCATCTCATCAGTCTTCTGAACCCTAAAGGAAAGCCAGCAAACCAGCTGCTTGCTCTCAGGACTTTTTGCAATTGTTTTGTTGGCCAGGCAGGACAAAAGCTCATGATGTCCCAGAGAGAATCACTACTGTCCCATGCAATAGAACTGAAATCAGGGAGCAATAAGAACATTCACATTGCTCTGGCTACATTAACCCTGAACTATTCTGTTTGTTTTCATAAAGACCATAACATTGAAGGGAAAGCTCAGTGCTTGTCAGTAATTAGCACAGTCTTGGAAGTTGTACAAGACCTGGAAGCCACTTTTAGACTTCTTGTGGCTCTTGGGACACTTATCAGTGATGATTCAAACGCTGTACAATTAGCCAAATCTTTAGGCGTTGATTCTCAAATAAAAAAGTATGCCTCGGTATCAGAACCAGCTAAAGTAAGTGAATGCTGTAGACTTATCCTGAATTTACTGTAACAGTGGGCTTGGGGACTGAGATTTTAAATTGATAAGTTTTTTTTTTTTCTCACATTTCACATGTCTGATTACAGATGATGAAAAGAATGCTGTGGATTAAGTAAAATTTCAGATCTTGTAAAATGGGGGTGGGGGAGGGGAAACAAAGGAGAAATAAAATTTTTGCACTGGTGAACTGTGAAATTTTCCTGGGTAATGGGGATAGGTTTTTTAATAGTTCAGATATAAATTCAGAATGAGCTATGACCAACAGCAACACAACTACAGTGGTGTAGTTCCCTTACCTTAGCCAACTAGGAGAAGACAAGGGCTTTTATTTATGTCATCTGCTTTACTACTTATATACCCCAGACTGTTACTTGTTGGTGGTTGTCTTTTATTTAATTTCTGCTCTACTCATTTTCATTGCTGGATTCTTTCAACAGCACTGATTGATTTCAAGGTTTTGTTTTAGGACAACTACTTTAGAATTTTTAAAATTAAGTTTGTTATAAATTATTCCATATATTGAAAAGATATAAAATAATTTCTTCATTTAAGTCCTCTGTAAATAGAAAGTTTGTTTGATGGCTTATTTTTAGTTGAAGTAAAAGCAAATTACTAAGCTGTGTTATGTGTATCAGTTCAGACAGATGAAGCCCCAAATTGACTACAGGCTTATGATCCAGTTTCTTTTCCCCTTCACTATTTGAGGTAACTTCATTATTCATTCCAGTTTCGATATCTGATTGTCTATTTTTGGTCATTTCCATTATATCAAAGGGAATTTGGAATGTGTTGAATATTATCAGGCAATTGAGCGAGCAAGAATACATCAAACTGTTATTTGCAAGTCCAGAGACTGTCATGGGAAATTAGTATTTTTGAGCCTCTAACATGGTCCCGGTATAGTGCTAAACACTTGGATATTTAATTCCCAAATCCTGTTAAATGTAGGGTGATGTTATCTCTATTTTCAGAAGTAAAGATAGTGGGATGAATCATGATGGAAAAAAGGAAAAGTACAAACCATGCCATACTTCCTAGAGAGGGAGGGGTCACAAATTTGTCTATGAACATCCTAGCAACTAACACCAAGAAGGAACCAACCCATTAATTATATAATTTGTTGTGTCTAAGAGAACCTTAATTTCTTAAGAGAAGTGTAACTATTCTTAATCTGAAATAGTGAGCATCATTCCCAACATTTATATTTAGAACCATGAATTTCCTGGCTTAATGCCAAATTGCAGTCTAAGAAGAACAGTTCCTCCCCAGTAAGAGAGGAATGGTTTGATTGTCTAGATTAGTCCAAGGAAAAACTTTTGGAATATCAAAAGAGAATGGGTAAAATGTAAATTGAGGGGATATGTATTTTGCTAAGTATTAAATTGCAATTTTCTGGTGTGTACCCAGACGTTAAATATTGTTTGCTGGTTCTATTAGTTACCTGTGCTTTGCTTTTTGTTGAATTGGGATTTAGGGGGTTAAGTCAAAGTTAAATGACTGCATTAAGAGTGTAACTGGGTCAGCCTGGTTCAGTGCTTACAATACAGTGCTTTCTTTTTAACATGTCATGTTTAGCATGCAATTGTAAGTGCAATTTATTTTCAATATTTTGAAATACTAGGTACCTTTGAATAATGGTAGGATGTAAAGTCTTCGTTAAGAATAGGAGTTTACTCTTCAGAATGTAAGGGGTGGCAAATGGTAAACACTGTTTGCTTCCCATTAGTGTGCAAGTGTTTTTATAACCACTTTTATTATACTGTTATGTTTATTGAAGAAAAATTACAAAATACAGTTTAGCAAAAAGGAAAAAAAATCCCACTTGAAAGATAAGTGATAAGTGGTGATCTAATTGTTTTAAAGATTTTTTTAAGTTATTTAAAGTTACTTAAGTTACTTTTTTCCATTCCCTTATTATTTTTTTCTGAATAGAAAAATGCACATTCATTGAATAAAACACACACACATTAAATAAAAATTGCCTATAATTCCACTACCCAGAGAGAATCATTCTTGACATATTGTGCCATATCAATTGGTATGTAAACATGTTTTATTTTTAAAAAAAGGATTGTATGATACACATTGTTCAATAACCTGATTTTTAAACTTGACATATAGTACACATATTTCCACCTTAATAAATATGTTATATCGATGTGCCCATTTCCTATTATCTGACATTGTTTCCTATTTCAGCTATCAAGCAATGCTATGGCAAATCTCACAAGTTTCTTACTAATTCCTTCGGATACATTTTATACTTGGAATTGGTGGGTCAAGTTAATGCACATTTTTAAACTTTGATAAATGTTGCCAAATCACCTCCAGTGGTAAAAGTCTTGGAGTTAATGTCCTTCATATTGCATTAGAAACAGTTGCCTGCAAAAGAGCCAAGTTATCATTGTCTCTAATTCATTAACTATTGTAGTCCCCCTCTGGCATTACATTTTTAAAAATGAGCATTTTAGGGAATTCCCTGGCTGTCCAGTGGTTAGGATTCCACGCTTCCACTGCAGGGGGGCAGGGTTCGATCCCTGGTTAGAGAACTAAGATCCCCCATGCCACACGGTGTGGCCAGTAAATAAATAAATAAATAAAATGAGCATGTTATGATTATTTTTCATGACTAGCTGAATTTATAACTAAATAACAATGTGACAAATTTTTTTTATCTACCTCATAATCTTCTTAAAATAATGGAAGAAGCATAGCTAAAAACCTTCACAAAGATAATTCTGGGGATAAGACTGGGTTATGGCTTCCTTAGCAGTTATCACTGTATATTATGATTATTTTGTGAAAAAATAATAAAATGTATAGAGGATCATTAGTGATGTATCATCCTTCCTAGAGGTCTTGAGATATAAATTACCCACCTGAGAATAGGGAATGTTATTCAATCATTAGAAAAAATAATTTATAATTACTCTAAATTCTAGTGCATTCTTCTGTAGAAAATTATACACAGTATCTCAGTCTGTTTCGGCTGCTACAACAAAAATACCATAGATTTGGTGGCCTAAACAACAAACATTTACTTCTCACAGTTCCAGAGACTGGAACGTCCAAGATAAAGGTGCTGGCATATTTGGTGTTTGGTAAGGGCCCACTTTCTGGCTCTTAGATGCTGTCTTCCTGTGTCCTTGCATGGCAGAAGGGAGGGGGGAGCTCTCTGGGGACCCCTCAATCCTGAGGGCTCCACTCTCATGATCTAATCACCTCCCAAAGGCTCCACCTCCAAATACCATTACGTAGGAGATTAGGTTTCAGCATATTTTGAGGAGGCACATTCAGTCTGTAGCACAGTGTAGTTGTCATTATAAATACAATTTTGAAGGCTCATTTAACATTTTTCCATGTGTTTCCTTTCAATTTTTTAATGAAAATGTTCATACATACAATGAACACCCATGGACTTGCCAACTGGGTTCTGCAGTTGTTAACATTTTGCCATATTTGCTTTATTATTAATACTTCCATTTGAAATTATTTTAAAATAAGTTACAAATAACACACTTATCAACTAAATAATTCATTATGCATCTTTTAAGAAAAAACATTTTAAAGAATATTCTTATTAATAACCACATACTAAAAGAATTAGTAATTTCATAACATCTAATATCCAGTGTATATTCAAATTTCCTCATTGTCCTAAGAATGTTTTTTATAACTTTTGTTCTAAAGGCTCTAATCTAAAAAATCAAGGTTTATGTATTGAATTTAGTTATTTGGTTATATGGCTGTTTGGTCTCTTAATCTACAACAGTTCCTCCATCTCTTTTTTTTTTATCATTGACTTTGAAGTGTGTTGGCCAATCCAGAATGTTAACTACTCCCGTTTTGTATTTGTAACAAACATTCTTATAACCCTACTGTATTATCTACTGTTGCTTAATAAATTACCTCAATACTTAGTGACTTAAAATAACACACATTTATTATCTCAAATTTTCTGTGAGTGAGGAATCCTGCCACAACTTAGCTGCTTCCTCTGCTTCTTTGTTTCACATGAGGCTGCAATCAAGGTGCCCACCAAGGCTGGGGTCTCATCTGAAGGCTGGACTGGGGAAGGATGCATTTTTTTAAGCTCACTTACATAGTTAGTGTTCAGTTCTTTTTGATTGCTGAGTTAAGGACCTCAGTTCCTAGCTGGCTGTTGGCCAAGGCTGCCATCAGTTTTGCCTGGTGGGCCTCCCTGACATGGCCAGTTGCTTCATCAAAGCCAGGAAGAGACAGTCTGCTAGCAGGACCAACAAGAATCTTTATAATTTAATCACAAACATGACATCCCATCAACATCAAGATACTCTATTGCTTGGAAGTAAATTACTCAAAAAAAGTGGATTACACAAGGTTATGAATACCAGGGAGAGGGATCTTTGGTGGCCCTCTTAGAATTTGCCTGCCACACCTATTTCCTATAAACAGAAAGCTAAATCCAAAGGCTTGGTTAGATTGAAATTAGACTATTGTGGCCAGAATATTCACAGGTGATTAGTACTTGTTTTTTGTTTGATTTTTTTTTTTTTTACTTGATTGCATCATATCTGAGCTTCCTTAGTGATGTTTTCCTTCCCTTAACTAAAGGAGGTTAGGAGAATAAAAATGGTATAATTGGCATTCTAGTTACCATCTCAACAAAGATGGGGGAACATTTTTTTGAAGTTTTCTTGTTCTTAAATATTTTTCCACCTGTCTGCTTCCTAAAGTGGTTATCAGGTTTTATTTGTTTAATATTTGAAATTAGGATGCTTGTTTTTCAGGGATACTAAGAAAGGCAGGATCTTGACTTTGAGGGCAAAAGTAAACCACTCGTGCCTGTCATGGAGGAAAACAGCCTTCAGAATAAGGTGGATAATGGAAGTTTTAGAGGAGAAAGTTGACCAACATACTTCTGTAAAGTAGGTAAGCTGATATTGATGCTAGGCCTAAGATGAATTCCTGGGACTTAAAACTTGACCCTGGGTTTCCTGGACACTTTATAATAAATCACAAAAGTATAATGTCCAAGTGGCAATGATATTTTCATTAGATATGATGTGATAGAGATAACATCACTCTACATTTAAGGCATATGATATAGCAATGTTTACTCAATGGTTTGCAACTGTATTTAAAACCAACCAGTTGAGCAGCATTGCAAAGAACAGATGAATTTAAGTAAACTAAATAGCATGCATTAAGCAAGTACATTATGCTATTTCCTATGTTTACCATTATTTCCATGGGGCAAGTACTGCTAGTAATCTTACAGGTGAAGAAACTGAAAGAGGTCAAGTAAATTTTTTTGACAAGTCAGTAGTAACAAAACAAAATTATATTTAAAAAATGATGTTGGCAAAACTGGACATCCATATGGAGAAAAATCTCGATTTGTAGTAGCCACTTCACTTTATCATAATAGCAACTATGATGGTTGGTAGTGGCATGTAAGGTTGATACATAGAGCAGAAAAAAAGTGGCCTGAAACAAGTCCTCAAACCACATTTCTTTCATTCTTGTGTCCTCAAAGGAACTAATAAATTCAAGAAATGTTTGCTTACGTCTACATCATTTAAAATTTCAGTAGTAAGAGCAACCAGAGATGCAGTGTAATATAGCAAAAGAGTACTGGCTTTGGAGTTAAAAAGCCATATAGTTCAGTGATATTTCCACCACTTACTAATGAGTTAAGGCAAGTTGCTTAACCTCAGTCCCAGTTTACATATCTCTACATTGAGATTTCATAAAATAGAAGAATAAGATATTTGTGTAAAAGCCTAGCAAAATATGGGCTTCCCTGGTGGTGCAGTGGTTAAGAATCCACCTGCCAATGCAGGGGACACAGGTTCGAGCCCTGGTCCGGGAAGATCCCACATGCCGCGGAGCAAATAAGCCCGTGCGTCACAACTACTGAGCCTGCGCTCTAGAGCCCTTGAGCCCAACTGCTGAAGCCTGTGCACCTAGAGCCGGTGCTCTGCAACAAGAGAAGCCACAACAATGAGAAGCCCGCGCACCGCAAGGAAGAGCAGCCCCCGCTCGCCGCATCTAGAGAAAGCCCGCGCATAGCAATGAAGACCCAACGCAGCCAAAAAAAAAAAAAAAAAAAAAAAAGGCTAGCAAAATATCTGCCACATATGTGTTTACCAAGCATTACTTTCAAAGATAACAAAGTCTAACATCTTCTTTAACAATGAAAGTGACTGCTGTGTACAAAGAATATTTAAAAGGAAAAGAAAAATACTAGATTTTATTGCTACTGGGGGAAAAAGTGCCCATGTAGGTGGTAGGGGGTGGTGGTGTCCTGATGATTTTTTAATAAAAGCAGTTGGTTGGAACTCTAAACACAAATATCCTTACACTTCTTTATAATGCCACAGAACCTCACCATGAAATATAAAGGCATTTCTGTTAGAATATAAGAATCACATCTACCCATCGTACAGCTGTAGCATTGAACAGTGACTCATTTGATATCAAACAGCGTTGAAGGTCCTTCTCATAACTAGCAGAGAAATACAAGGAAAGAGGGGGCAGGGGGAGTCTAGAAAGTATGCATATAAGTTAACTATAGCCACAGTAATACTGCACAGAAAACAATAACAAAAACGATAGCATTTATTTAGCTCAGGAGTTAACTCGTTTGGGGTTTGGCTGATCCTGGCTAGGCTCATTTGTGACTCTGCTCTACTCTGGACTTGACTGGATAGCTTACCTGGGGCAGCTGAGCCCTATCTGTCTCCTCTTTCTCCTGGGACCAATGGGCTAGCCTGAGTATATAATTTTTATGGTGATGGTGGAAGCACAAGAGTGGACCATCTTAACTGCACAAGCTTTTATTGAGACTGCTTGCTGCACATCTGCTAATATCCCCTTGGCTTCATTAAGTCATATGGTTGACTCCACTTTGCAGGAATTATGTCTCTAGTCAGTGGAAGAAGGACATTATCAAATTACATGGCAAAGGGCACGAATACAGAGAGGTGAAGACCTGGAGCCATTAATGCCATTTACCACAGTGACGACATAGAAAGAAGCTCTGTGTGGATCTGCAACTTCTCAGTACAGAGTTTAACAAGCATTGAGTTTCTAGCATGTGCCAGATACTGTATTATATGTTGAGACTACAAAGCTATGTAATACACAGCCTCTGTTCATGAGAACTAACAGTATTTTGAAGAAGATATTAGCAAGTGCCTGCAGTAGAGAGTTTTGGTTGCTCTGTAGGGAGAACAGTAGGTTACAAAGGAAAAAGCGGCTAATCTTAGCAGGGTTCAGAATGCAAGTGATTTGGAAGGGTTTTCAATAAGAAGTGATACTTGAAGTGAAATCTTAGATGTAGTTAAGGTGAGTGGAGGTGGGGTTTTTGAATAGTCTCGGAGGGTATATTTCTAGGAAAGCTATGGGGCAGCAGAAAAAAATGCTGTTCCTGGAACATCTTACATGTCGTAAGTTGTATTAATTGGGACTCTAGGCTGCAAGTGACAGAAAGTAACAAATCAGCTTAAAAAAAAAAAGAATTATTGGCTCACTGATGAAAAATGACACCATTAGGACTTTCTGTGTCTTGTTTCAGCAAGTGTCTCTTGTTGGTCTCATTCTCTTAGCATCCTTCCCAGGACAGGGAACACGACAACTAGCAGCTATGAGGTAACTTCCTTATAGTTCATAATTTAAGATGAAAGAGCAAAATTCTCATCTAATGTCTCTTTATAAAATTCCAGAGAAGTACTGATTGGCCCCAGCATTAATGCATCCTGTCCCTAGCCAATCACTGTGATTAATGCTCACTGGGTTAACTCACTGAAGAGTAGTTATGAAAATGGCATATAAATCCCAATCTCTGTCCACCCTCCCATATATCTGTTCCAGGGCAGAAAAGCAGTCCTGCATCTGCTTGCAGAGCTTTTAAGTTCATAACAATATTTAGTGCTGGGCCTCTTAAGCTCTATAATATTGGGTTGAACCATATGAAACTGTCACCATTCAACCAGTTTTGACTTAGAAAAAAGGCAATTTCATATGGTTCAACCTAAATAGACAATGGCATCTCACTGACTCTATGACAACCTGGATGTCATATTCACACCATGAGTCAAAGCCCTTTCCCTGTCCTCATGAACTCATTTAAGCTTAATTACCTCCTTAAACTCCCTACCCCAAATATAGTTATATTGGGTTAGTTAGGGTTTCTACATATAAATTTTGGAGGAACATAATTCAGTTCATAACAAGGTCACAACAATTACATGTTATTGATTTTATGTATTTATTCTGTCTGTGAATATACTGTAATATTCCCATTCCTTTCAGGCATGAGACTTAATGAGGCCAATATGGAACTCCTGAGGGCACAGTGGGCTTGGCCTCAGCACTGACTTTAGAAGGCAAATATAAGGGTGGAATGGGGAGTGGAGACAGCTATTTTCCCAGACTTGGGATTGCCCCTGCAACCTGGTTTGTTTTAGGCACTTACTAAATTGTTGCTGAGTGACTGAGACAGGTAGGAAATGTGGTCAAAATGTGCTTTCTGTCACCTCAATGAAAGTTAGAAAATTACTACCACCCAACTAGTGTTGCCCTATCCTTACCTTTTTCCTTCTGTGGCTAAAGGCCTCAGCTGAGACCACCGAAGCCAAAAGGTGACACTTTTTTTTATGTGTTCTTGATCTCTGATTTTAAAACCTGGTTTGTGTTTAGATCCAAAAATCCCACACAGCAGCCCACAAAAGCTAACATTCATAAAACTATGACCCATAATCTATTTTCAAAAACTCACTCGTCTTTTTCTTGTCCCTCATGCACTCTATGCAGGAAATACATAATCTCCGGAAGTACTCCCTAAATTCTCTTCTATTCTTTTCCATTGCTGCCTTCACACACTGCTCCTTTTCTTTTGCATTTCTTGCCTCAAATCCCTTTAAAAAATGGTCTGGGATCTCCTTATTGGTCACCTCCACTCCTAAACTCTTCTTGTTTTCCTCTCCTTCAAAACACCATGAACTAGTGTGAAACGGCAGTTTATGAGGAAAGAATGAAGAGAGAAAAGGTAGCAACACTAATATGCCAAGAGTATTTTATTCCTGCTCCCCTTTCCCCAACATAAAGAATTAATTTACATTTAGCAGTTCGCTATACTTATTCTGGTAGATAAAAGGTTAAACAATACCGGACTACTTGATGATGAGGAAACAGTGTTTCAATCAGTGGAAAAGTATTCAACACTGTAAGTCAAGAATCCAAGTTAAAACTACTATTATCATGTGTTAGAACAAATTCTTACAAAGATTTCAGTGTATGCATGACATTCTAAGTTGGTTCAGCCCTTCTTTTTCAAAAGAACTCGATTAAATAGAAGAAAAATAAGATGCTTATATCCTTTGGTCAATTTCTTTTTTTTGAGTACAAAATAATGTAAATGTTTTCTTAAGTTATATATAGCGGCATTTTTCTGACAATGTGCCAAGCTGTCAACAACCTAAGCGCCAGTATTTGAATATTAAATAAATTGAGAAAGAATAAATACAAGCGTCAAGGGCCTTTAGAGTGAAAAGGCATCATGCCCAGTGAGTAGTGTTAATGGGGAAAAACAAAGAAGCAGAAGAACCTACTCTTGTACAACTCCCTATAATACATTAAAAAAAAAAATCTATACACGTGATGATGATAATGAGATTTCCCTTAAATTTTCTTTATTGTTGTCATTGTCAACCAAAAACTGAAAGACAAATGACACTGGAGAATCAAACAATATACCTTTACCTTACTGTGTACTGTATATAGACAAAGATTGAAAAACAATATCAATAAGGCAAAGAGTTGTTGTAATGCTCCGCCTTCGGCCCTTTGTAGGGGTATGAAAACAAACAACAAAAAACCACCCGCGCTGCTCACCTGCCGCAAACTCAAGCCTACCTCCTCGTCTGGCGGAGGCAGCGCTATTGGCCCCGGCCCCGGCTCCAGAAACGCCTCCTGACGTCAGCGATGCGGCCGGAAGTGACGTCAAAGCTGCGACGCCCCGTGCCCGCTTCTAGCTGCTGCGGCAGGGTTTCGGTCGATCCACAAGCGGCGGGCTTTCCCCGGATGGTTGCGGCAGAGGGATCATGACGGGGAAGAAGTCTTCCCGGGAGAAGCGGCGCAAACGAAGCGGTCAGGAGGCGGCGGCGGCGCTCGCGGCGCCGGACCCGGTTCCCGCCGTCGCTAGCGGCGGCAGTGGAAGCACCAGCGGTTGCGGGAGCGCCAGCGGCTGCGGGAGCGTCACCTGCTGCGGGAACACCAGCTTGAGTGGAAGTGTCACTGGCGGTGGGAGCTGCGGCAGCTGCTGGGGTGGGGGCAGCGTGGAGCGCAATGAGCGCCGTAAGCGGAGGAGCACTGACTCATCTGCCAGCGTCTCCGGCTCCTTGCAGCAGGTGCGTGTGTGCTCTTCTCGCCTCTTCTCGAAGCGGCTGCGTTTCCGGAAGAAGGTGGGCTAGGAGCGGAATGTGGCAGCGGGATGCGGAGCCGGAGGTATCTTACGTTAGCGCTGCGATCCTAAGGGGTCCCGTGTTTGAAGTTCACGTTCCTAAGTTCCCTTGAACCCCACACTCGCACGTCTTGAACTTAAAGTTTCCGATTTACCGATCGTCTGACTCATACTGCTTTTGGCTTCTTCCACTCCTGTGGTCTCCTCAGTCTCCTTGAAAAGTATGGGTCAGAAACTACCCTTCAGTGCCCTTGCGAGCTGCGCTTTATTTCTCTCTTCCTCCACGTTACAAGATGAGAAAATTGAGGCTCAAAGAGTTTAAGGAAGTCTACCCACAGTCACAGTTTGTTAATAACGCCTACATTCGAATGCAATATCTGATTATAAAAGCCATGTTCTTTATGCTCCATCGACCTAGCAAGATATTAACGTTTTTTAAAAAAAGTTTGCTTACATTATAAAACAAATGCATGAATACATACTTTAAATGTATACAACACAGAAATGAAGGGAAAATCATGGAAGTCTCTGTGCTTCCCCATTAATAGTTTGATATGCAGCCTCTTTATTAACTCTTGTCAGCCCTGATAATTCTTTTTTATATAATTTTTTTAATTTTTATTTTTTATTGGAGTATAGTTGATTTACAGTGTTGTGTTAGTTTCAGGTGTACAGCAAAGTGCTTCAGTTATACATGTACATATATCTATTCTTTTTCAGCCCTGATATTTCTTATTTTTTGTTCTTTTCAAAATTTTATTTACTTATTTTTCACTGCGTTGTGTCTTTGTTGCTGCGCACAGGCTTTCTCTAGTTGCTGTGAGTGGGGGCTGCTCTTCATTGCGGTGCGCGGACCTCTCATTGCAGTGGCTTCTCTTGTGGAGCACGGGCTCTAGGCGCACGGGCTTCAGTAGTTGTGGCACGCGGGCTCAATAGTTGTGGCTCACGGGCTCTAGAGCGCAGCCTCAGTAGTTGTGGCGCACGGGCTAAGTTGCTCTGCGGCCTGTGGGATGTGGGATGTGGGATCTTCCCGGACCAGGGCTTGAACTCATGTCCCCTGCATTGGCAGGCAGATTCTTAACCACTGCGCCACCAGAGAAGTCCTTTTCTTTCTTTTTAATCTAAGGCTTTTAGTATAGTGTTGAACACAAGCGTTCATAGTAGGCATTCTTTTCCCATTTTTTTTGTAGTGGAAACATTTCTAATTTTACACCAGTAAGTGTATTTGCCATAGGTTCTGAAAGATACCTTTGATCAAGTTAAGGACATTTTCTTTAATTCGTGGTTTTCTGAGGGTTGTAGAGTTCTATCAGATGTCTTTAGGGCATTCTGTTGATGTGATCAGTAGTTTTCATTCTTAATCTGATTATGTAATTTTATTGATAAGTTAACTTATATTGAATTGTCCTCAGCATTCTTGGGATAAATACTGTTTGATTTGTTGATTTGGTTGTTGTACTCGGCTGAAATTCAGTATTTTTACTTTTGTACCTATGTTCTTAAGTTAAATCAGCTTATTGTTTTTATTTTTGTAGTTAACCTGTCTTGTTTTGGTATCAGGGTTATGGTAGCCTTACGGATTGAATTGGGAAAGCTTTGCATTTTTTTTGGTGTGTTCCAGAGTAGTTTATATCTTTTTCTCAAAGATATGTCGGAACTTGACTGTTGGACCATACAGCTGTCGGGGTCTGGTGGATTTTTCTAGGGGTGTTTTTTTTTCTCTTAACTGCCATCTATTTTTCCCCAAATTCTTCAATAGTTATAGATCTATGCATTTTTCCACCCCTTTTAGATTCAGTTTTGGATATCACCATTCTTATCTTAAATAGTTTCCATGTCTTTAGTACTCTTTATTATTATGGGGAGACCAATAATAAGGATTCTATAAGCATTTGCATACAGAACTAAACTGTACTTCTCATGAGAAGTAACTGTAGTTGTAAAAAAAAAAAAAAAGAAGTCATTATATATTAGGCATGTAGAGAACATCGCAAAATTCCAATAGTGCCATAATATTTGTTGTATATTGCATTCCCTATTGTTGTTAACAGCTTTATAGAGATATAATTCACATACTGTACAATTCACTAATTTCAAGTATACAGTTCACTGGTTTTTGAGTATATTCACAGAGTGGTGCAACCATCACTGTAGTCAATTTTAAAATATTTTCATCATCCCCAGAAGAAACCCTATATGCAATTTTTAGCTGTCATCCCTACTAGCCCTACACTCATACTCCCATTCTATGCCTAGGCAATCACTAATCTACTTTCTATCTCTATAGATTTTTTTCTTTTGGCTGCATTGGGTCTTCGTTGCTGTGCGCGGGCTTTCTCTAGTTGTGGCGAGCGGGGCTATTCTTTGTTGCGATTTGTGGGCATCTCATTGTGGTGGCTTCTTGTTGTGGAGCACGGGCTCTTTGGCGTGCCGGCTTCAGTAGTTGTGGCGCGCGGTTCTAGAGCGCAGGATCAGTAGTTGTGGCACACGGGCTTAGTTGCTCTGCGGCATGCGGGATCTTCCCAGACCAGGGCTCGAACCTGTGTCCCCTGCATTGGCAGGCGGATTCTTAACCACTGAGCCACCAGGGAAGTCCCCTCTATAGACTTATAAATTTCCCTGTTCTGGGCATTTTATATGAATAGAATCATATGTGATCTTTTGTGTCTGGCTTCTCTCACCTAGCATATTTGTTTTTCAGAGTCTGCCCATGTTTTAACACATATCAGTACTTCATTTCTTTTTGTAGCTGAATAATATTTCATTGTGTGGCTAATACCACATTTAAGTTTTTAATTTGTCAATTGATATAGACATTTGGATTGTTTCCAACTTTTGGCTATTATGCATAATGCTGCTATGAGCATTTGTGTACAAGTTTCTGTGCGGACATTATGGTTACATTTCTTTTGAATATATATCCAGGAATGAAATTTCTGCATCATATGGCAACTTTATAAGGAACTACAAACCATTTTCCAAACCAGCTGCACTATTTTATATTCCTACTAGCACTGTATGGGAGTTCAGTTCCTTTACATCCTTGCTAACACCTGAATTGCTTTGTGAGCCATTAGAACAAGAGCTAACCTTTGTTTTTTAAGTGTAATTATCATAGTGTTCTTTAATATTAGCCTGTTTTTAAACTGCATTTTAAACAATTGCGTTAGAAAGTATAAAAAGGAAACCTACTTGAATAATATAGTTAGGGATTTTCCTGAGGAAATGACTTTTAAATTGATACCTGAGTTTGTTGATCTTGGGAGTATAGAGTGATGGGGAAGTGGGGAAGAAAGACTCTCCTAGACAGAAGAACAGTGTGTACAAAAGCCCTGCCTGTATGAAATGAAGGGAGAACACCTTATGTTTGAGTAGTTCAGACAAGGTCGTTGTGTTTGGAACACAATGAGCATGAAGGACCTAATAGGCTATATTACCCTAAGAACAGTGGGAAGTCATTGACAGCTTATATCAGTAAATAGGGAGGATGAGTATATGTGCATTTTATAAAATCCATTTTGGTGTCAGTATACAAAACAGATTGGCAAGACCTCAGATTAGATGTAGGGAGTCAAGTTAAGTGCTACTGAGGTAATCTAGGCAAAAAGAGGATGGTACCTTGGATCAGGATTATGGCAGTAGATTTGGAGAGACTGGATAGATTTGGGAGATAGGAGGCAAAATTGATAGAAATGTCTTAAATTACTTGCCTGCTTTGAATATCATTAGATATATAACAGTTTTTAAAATGATAGAGACTTCCCTGGTGGCCCAGTGGCTGAGAATCCATTTTCCAATGCAGGGGACACGGGTTCGATCCCTGGTTAGGGAACCAAGATCCCACACGCCTCGGGGCAACTAAGCCTGCATGCTGCAACTACTGAGCCCATGCGCCTCAACTAGAGAGCCTGAGCCCGTGTGCTGCAACTAAGACCCAGTGCCACCATAAATAAATAAATAAATATTTTTTAAAAAGAAATCTTTATTTTAAAAAATGACAATAGCTTCTGGTAAGCAACGATACTTTAGTATATAATATTTGTGGTTTATAACATTTTTGCTGCTATCCCATTTCTTTTTATGAATTAAGAAGAATGACAATGCATACATAAAATTCTTGGGTGAATTGTCTACTGGAGGAATATCGTATTCCACAAGTATAAAATTGTAGGAAATCATTCAGTATTGAGTATATTTTCATTTGTGTGTCCTAGGATATTATCTCTTCACTTTTTCTCAATTTATTGATAATTACAGAGTGGGGAGTAACTTCAAAGAATACTGAGCAATTAAATAATCTTTCCTATGGTTTTAAATAAATAATTTGTGCAAAAAAAGAATTTGGAAATGTTTAATGAAGATTTTATGAAATGAAAATGTATAACATTATAGACATATCTCTGTTGTTTAATGGTTCTTTATCTCTTTTAATTTTAGGAAGCCAAATATCTTTTGCCAACTCTGGAAAAAGAGTTATTCTTGGCAGAGCACAGTGACCTTGAAGAAGGTGGATTAGACCTGACTGTGGCATTAAAACCAGTTAGTTTCTATATATCAGACAAAAAAGAAATGCTTCAGCAGTGTTTCTGTATCATAGGAGAGAAGAAGTTACAGAAGATGCTTCCTGATGTGTTAAAGGTACTTCATTACATACATTATCAGGCTATCCACATATACAGAATATACAAACACTTTTTTTATAGCAGTCATTTTACTTAATGGAAATTATAATCGGACGTTTTCAACTAATATGAGCTACTTCGAAAAGATATAAAGAAGGGATTTTGTAGAACCATAAATGGCTTTGTATATTTAAAAATTTGCCAGGAAGAAATAGGGTACTTTACTATATTTAGATAAGGAATTTTTTGACCTTCTGGAAATTATTCTATTAAATACAGGCAGTTTAAGTAACTAAGTTAGAGGTATACTGATTCTTTCTGGTGCTTTAAGAAGTAGTGTACTGCTGTGTAACAGTATGCAATGATAGTTGGTAATAGCCTATATTTCATTAAATTCATAAATGTTTTCATATATTTATCTCTGAAAATTATTCAGGGAAATACATGGTATTCTAATTTTACAGATGTGGAAAAAAAGCCGTGGACAAGTTAAGCCCAACATCATATATATCTAAGATGTATGGAGCTAGGACTTGAATATTTAAGCCTTTAGAGGTATTACCTAACATAAGTAGGCTGCTATTAAGAATATCTGGGCACCTACTTATTCTTCAGTTCTTTCATAATAAACATGACTTTATATATCCAAATCAAAACTCTATAAATTATAATATTTACATGTTAACTGGCAGGTCTTCACATTTCATCCCAGAAAAAAATTTATGTGGCTTTTAATTTGTTTTACTGTAGGATTTTGCTTAGCAGACTTTTTTTTTTAAATGGTTGCTGTTTTCTAGTTTATATTGGTGCTTTGTTATATAAATGCATTTTTTAAAATGTCATTTTCTTTAGAACTGTTCCATAGAAGAAATTAAAAAACTGTGCCAGGAACAGTTAGAGCTCCTGTCTGAAAAAAAAATCTTGAAGATTCTTGAGGGTAAGAATGCGTATTTCTACCTTCTGGTAACTTAGTGGTTAATACTATACTTAGCATAAATCCTGAGGTATTCTTTTTTTTTTTTAACTGCTACTTTAATTTTATTATTGGGTAATCACTGAGTATTTTTACTTCTGTTTGTACAGAAATGTAGTTTACATATCAGAATAGCATCTCAGGAATGGACTTTTTGATGTATGTATGGTTTCTCCAAATCAGTTGTGTAGGTAAGAGCATTAAGTTTGTGCACAGTAAAAAAAAGAAATAAAAAATGTTTATCCAAAATACTAGAAAAAATTACTTATTGAGAAGGCAAAGCCTTCTCTTAAAATATTTAAAAATTTTCTGCTTTATATTCTTACTGCTTTTAATTATCTGTTGAATACCATTTCTGCTCTGATAAGACCCAAATGCAGAGTTAGAAGAATTGCCAACATTTATCTGTCTGCCTGAACTAAGACTCTTCTTTGTATATATTACCTGTAGAATTTTGGATTTTAAAGCTTTTCTTTTTGGACTCTACAAGGATATTAGCATTAGCATTACAAGAGAAGGAACAAAAAAATGGAGAATTTCAATTTCCAGAGATAACATCTTTTTAAAATGTAAAATGGTGATAGATGTATACATGCGTGTATAGTTTGTAAGTATTATATGTACACACCTTCTTGCTTATATATATTTTGTACATTTATAAAATAGATCAAGGGAAGGCAATGACAAATACCTAATAAGGCATTTTAAATATAAGCAATTAAAAATGTCATCTTTCAGCAACACTGAAGTTATTTAATCGTCACTTTATACATGACACTTTCTGTATAATGATTAAATCACTCTGACATTTTATGAGCATGCTTTCAATTTTTTTTATGTCATTCATAAGGTGACAGTGGTATGGACTCTGATGTGGAAGAAGAGGCAGATGATGGCTCTAAGATGGGATCTGATTTAGTTAGTCAGTAAGTTAAAAACTTTCATTTTTATTTCAGAATTTCTTTGTTATCCCTTTGGTGATTTCTTACCTCAAGAATGTGATTGTTTTTCTGTGTTATGTTTATATAAAGTGATTCAACAATGTTGGATTGATCTTTTTACTTGTAATGATTAGTCCTTTTGGTATATATGAGAATGAAGTTAATTGCGTTCAGGATTAAGATGATTTTCTTAAACTACTGCTCAGATATAGGACTGCAACAATGCCAACCTCAAGCAGAATCACATTTCTCATTCGGAATTTGAATATATGTATCACTAGTGATCCCACTATTTATTAAATATTATACTTACTCTACCAAACATTATGTTAGTAGTTTAGAAGACTTTATCTCGCTGAATATCTTCTACATACCTATTAATGTTTGGTGATAATAGCTTCTTTTCATAGCTGAGATAGTAAGGTGGTTCACTTTATATAGGTACATATAATTTGATTATTGTGATGATGAAAAATACCTGATGTTTTGGGATGCTGACTAATCAAGAAGCAACATGCTAATTTCTTTTTCTAGATTATTCTGCTCTGCCATGGGCTCATCAAACTTTCACCCACTGATTTTATCATCTATTGATGATTTTTGACTAAAACAGTTTTTTTTTGGTAGTTGCTAAAGACTGACTTGTATCTCTGTTTGCAGACTTTGGCTATAGGCAGGAGCACAAATAAAAACAGGTAACCAGAGGCAGTAGCATAAATAAGTAGCACAGATTTAACCTGAAACCTTGAGTATATTTTCATTTCTAATACAATGCTATTGGGTAAGTATCACTGAAAAAAGATAATTTAATTTCATGTTATAACTGTAGAGGGCATCAAATAATCTACTTATACTGAAGCATTGAAGAAATCGTTGTATCTTGGTTGCCTCATAATCAGTAGATTTTTGGTCATCACATACATCTTGCCTAGGAGTGTCACAGGATGATTTATACTTACCCACAGAGTAGAAAATGTACACATTTCTAAGAAGTCTTGCTATTGATTTTCCTTCAAAATACTTAGCTTTAAATTGTTTATTTAGTATGCTAATCTAGTTCAGATAGTTTAACCATTTACAAGGCTTGTCACTTTTTAGTACTTATTTTAGTTTCTTTTTTTAATTTTTATTTATTTATTTATTCATTTATTTTTGGCTGCGTTGGGTCTTTGTTGCTGTGCACAAGCTTTCTCTAGATGCAGTGAGCAGGGGCTACTCTTTGTTGCGGTGCGTGGGCTTCTCTTTGCAGTGGCTTCTGTTGTGGAGCAGGGGCTCTAGGCGCACGGGCTTCAGTAGATGTGGCACGTGGGCTCAGTAGTTGTGGCTCACGGGCTCTAGAGTGCAGGCTCAGTAGTTGTGGCGCATGACGGGCTTAGTTGCTCTGCAGCATGTGGGATCTTCCTGGATCAGGGATCAAACCCGTGTCCCGTGCATTGGCAGGCAGGGAAGTCCTTAGTTTCTTAAATTATCTAAATTAACCATCTTGCTTCTTGATGTTTCTTACAGAGCATCAACTTCTGTTTGATTACATTTGTTTGCCTTTATTTAAGGCAAATGTTTTGCCTCTTTGTTTGCCTCTGCTTATTTTTCCCAGTTTTTGAGGTGTCAAGTTTAAGTCCGTTATTGTTCACACCTGAACATTAATGCTACCTTTTCTACTGTTAGAAGCCATTTGATGGATAGCCAATCAGATTAGAAACTTAATTCTCTTAAAAAAAATTACAACAAAATACAGTAGTATTTGACTTCTGAACTTTTCTAATGAAAAAAATGGTGATTAGATTCAAAGTGACTATTGCAAAGAACCCACTTTTACAGTGTTACTGTAAGACAGATCATGTTAGCTTTTAAACGCTGCAATGAGCGTTTATTACCCAAAACTGTCATAGTAGCCACTTGTGGATCTGATAAGTGCCAGATCATTGGGATTCTTTTGAGTTATTTGAGAATATAGGCTTTTTAAAAAAAAAAGCTACAAGATGCCAAATAAATAATAATACTAAGCTAGAAGATGCCAAATAAGCTAAAGATGCCAGATAAATAATAATATTAAAGCTAACACTTACTGAGCCAGTAAGTGTTGTATGCCAGACACTGTTCTAATCATTTTATATGACTTCATTCACTCATTGGGTTTGTACAACAACCTTGTGAGGTAGGTGGTATTAGCATCATCATTTTACAAATGGAAAGATAAGGCCCAGAAAGATTTGTGTGCCTGAGGTCACACAAATGAACGTGGAAGTAGGAGGAATGTTAGTTCTGAAGAGATTATATAAGCATTCATGTTAATGGACCTGGCTTTAAGACACTTAACCTTCCCTAAAATCACTTTATACATTTGTAAAATGTGGGTAATCCTTGCTTCAATAGGATTGTTGGGTTTAAATGAGCTAATGTGACTTGTTTGTTATTATTTGTTTACTATTTTATTATTAATAATCTTAGTTATGAATGGGGAGATACACTGCAGTGTGAAACAATGAAGGTGGGACAGGGAGTTAATGTGAGAAGATGCTGGCTTTAGTGCATGTTCCTGACATTTGCTATGTGCTTTGTGCTTAAAGGGACAATTCAGTCCTGTTAATCTCTATAGAAGAGAACTGAACCTGGTGGGCAGACTTATAAAAACCTCGTTCCAGTGCTTCAACAGAGGGCTGAGTTAGTTAACATGTTTGGTCCTTGGTGCTGAAAATTTCCATGTTTTTTATTACCTGCTGGTTTTTTACTCTCTAATAAATAACAGTAGTCTGAGCTGTCCAGATGCTGAGGGAACAGTTACGAGTAGGCAAAGACCAATGAAAGGAATTCAATAATTTGAGAGAGGAAAATGAAGCTGAATAAGTTGAATAGGTAGCTTCTGTGGAACACAGAATTAATAGACTATAGGAAAGAAAACTTTAACAAAATAATGAAAACTCTCAAAGAAGTACAATTAGAGCACAAGTGTAGTTTTTTTTTAATAAATTTATTTATTTATCTTTCTATCTTTGGCTGCGTTGGGTCTTTGTTGCTGCACACAGGCTCTCTCTAGTTGCAGCGAGTGGGGGCTGGTGGCTTCTCTTGTTGCAGAGCATGGGCTCCAGGTGTGCGGGCTTCATTAGTTGTGGCACGTGGGCTCAGTAGTTGTGGCTTGGGCTCTAGAGCACAGGCTCATTAGTTGTGTCACGTGGGCTCAGTAGTTGTGGCTAGTGGGCTCTAGAGCACAGGCTCAATAGTTGTGGCATGCAGGCTTAGTTGTTCCGCGGCATGTGGAATCTTCCCGGACCAGGACTCGAACCTGTGTCCCCTGCATTGTCAGGTGGACTCTTAACCACTGTTCCACCGGGGAAGTCCCCACAAATGTAGTTTTAGGAACTAAAAATAAATTCTGAATTCCTAAACTTAGTAGACAAACTGATAAAGAGGTTAGCTATGACTGGGGGCTACATCATTTTCCTAAGAAATCAAGTTGAATAAATAAACACAGAATAATAAAAACCACACACAAAAAGTATAAATCCTTATGTTTAACTCATGGCTACCTGGAGGACAATTTTAGACCTATCCTGAACATACTAGAAATTATAGAAAGAGAAACAAATAGCTAGAAAAGTATTGAAGAAATGATAGAATTAAAATTTTTGATTTAAAGACTTAATACTGTAAGGGCAAGGATAACGAGAAAACACCTGGTTATGGGCTGAATTATGTCCCTTCAAAATTCATATGTGGAAATCCCTAACCCCTACCACCTCTGAATGTAATCTCATTTGGAGATAAGGTCTTTAAAGAGGTAAATGGGACTTCCCTGGTGGTTCAGTGGTAAAGAATCCACCTTACAATGCAGGGGATGTGGGTTTAATCCCTGGTCAGGGAACTAGGATTCCACATGCCGTGGGGCAGCTGAGCCCATGCACCACAACTACTGAGCTCGCACGCCTCAACTAGAGCCCACGTGCCTCAGACTACAGAGCCCATGTGCCCTGGAGCCTGTGCACCACAGCTAGAGAAGAGAAAACCTACACACAACTAGAGAGAAGCCCACGCACTGCAAGGAAGAGCCCGAGTGCTGCAACTAAGACCTGATGCAGCCAAAAATAAAAATAAAATAAATAAACAAATAAATAATACATATTTAATATATTAATAAAAATAAATTTATTATATATTTATATATTAAATAAATAATCATAAACAAATAAATAAATCTTTTTTTAAAAAAAGAGGTGATTAAGTTAATCCAATCTGATTGGTGTCCTTATAAGAAAAGAAAATTTGAGTACACTGAAAGACTCCAGGGCTGGGCACATACAGAGAAGAGCCATGTGAGGACACAGCCAGAAGGCAGCCATCTGCAAGCCTCAGAAGAAACCAAACCTGCAGACACCTTGATCTTTGACTTCTACCTTGTGGAACTGTGAGAAACACATTTTTGTCATTTAAGCCAGCCAGCCTTTGGTATTTTGTTATGGCAGCTTTAACAAACAAATACAAACTTACATGTACGTGTGTGTGTATATATTTCCCAGTGAAATTTTTTTCCCCAAACTTTTTATTTTGGAAAACTTCAAACTTATATAAAAGTTGAAAGAATGATGTAATGAACATCCGTATACCCTCTACCTAGATTCAGCAACATTAACATCTTGCCATTTTTGCTTTTGCTCTCTCCTTATATTTATCCTTTTTCTCCAAGAGCCATTTGTATTAGGCTGCTAGAGCTACCATAGCAGAATACCACAGACTGCCTGGCTTAAACAACAGAAAATTATTTTCTCACAGTTCTGGAGGCTGAAAGTCCAGATCAGGGTACAGGCAGGGTTGTTTTCTCTGAGGCCTCTCTCCTTGGCTTGCAGATGGCTACCCTCTTGCTGCCTTTTCACTTGGTTGTCTTTCTCTGTGTGTGTCCCCCTGGTGTCTCTCCCTGTGTCTTAATCTCCCCTTATAAGGACACTAGTCAGATTGGATTAGCACCTACCATAATGGCCTTATTTTAAGTTAATTAGCTTTATAAAGGCCCTATCTCCAAAACAGTCAACATTCTTAGGCACTGGGGTTAGGGTTTCACATATGAATTCTTTGTGGGGAAACAGTTCGGCTCATAACCTATTAAAAAATAAGCTACAGATGTCATAACATTTCATGCTTAAACAATTCAGTGTGCACTTCCTAAAAACAAGGAGAGTTTTACAGCCACAATGCCATCATCACTTTTCAGAAATAAACAGTAATTCAAATAATATCATCTAATGTATTGCCCATATAAAATTCCCCCAATTACTAAAAAAATTTATAGTTTACTTATTTATTTTAATTAATTAATTGATCGATTCTGATCCAGGATCCAGTTGGAATTCATGTGTTCTGTTTGATTGTTAGTATTTCAAAGCTAAATTTAAAGAGAAGATTTAGATATGAGAGAGAAAAGCTTAATGACTAGCCCAGGACCTTACGTCACATCTTAAAGGAATTTTAAAAATAACAAAATAAACCAAAAGAAAGTTGGAAAAATGAAACAACAAAGGTAAACATTAAAACTAAGAAACAGAAAACAAAAGGATAATTTAAATTTATTAACTTGATTTTTGTAAAGACAGGAAAATAAGATAAACTCTTCTTCGGTCTGATTAAGGAAATAGGTAGAGAGCAATTAAAATTGAGATTAGTGAGAAAGGAGGAGACAGAATCATAGGCATGTATGAGTTTAAAAGAATAACGAGAATCCACATGCAGCATTGTATAAACAAACTTGAAGCGAGCAAATGTATGGTATTCTATCAAAATACAAATTAACCAAATTAACTTCTCCCAAAAGTGGAAAACTTGAAGAGATTAACAAAGAAGAAATTAGAAAGGTGAATAGAGATCTGTTGAAAAAGACAAGGTGAATTCACAACTGAATTATTATTTGCATGATGTAATGTGTTTAATGTGTTTACAGCTAATAAAACATTCAGTAATGCATGCCATCTGTTACTATTTTCAAACAGATTACACCTGTGTTATTTAAATTAGTCCAAGCCCTAGAAAAAGATGAAAAGATCTTCAGTTTACTTTATGATTTCTGCATAGCTTTAATATCCCAGATTTCATAAATAGTGCCAAAAAAGTGTTCAGGGGATTATAGGCCTTCTCACTTGTGAATATAGATGTAAAAATTGTAAGTACAACATTAGCATATCGAATCGAGCAGTGTATCAGTGGGTAAGTATGCTACTGACCAAGTAGGATTTACTCTAGGAATTTACAGGAGACTTCATTAGAAAGTCTATTAGCATAAGTCATTTCATCAAATTAAAAGAGAAAAATTACATGGTCAGATAAGTAGATGCTAAAAAGGCCTTTGCTAATATTCATCAGTCATTTCTAATATAAGCTGTAGGTAAAAAAGATATAGTAGAAAACTATTCAGATATGTAATGACCATTTGACCAAGCTTAACTACCCACTTGGTGAATTAAAATGACGAATCAGACAGGATCATTCATTTTCAATGTTTCTTGGAGGTTCTAGCAAACGCATTTAGACCAAAAAAACAAAATACAACCCCGCCCCCCACCCCCACCCACACACACGCATGCAACATTGGTGGTAGGGAGTAATTAACTGGTCAAAGGCAGCTAAAAGAGATGGGATGATGGAAGCAGAGATTGGAGTGATGTACTTTGAAGATGGAAAAAGGAGCCACAAGCTAAGGAATGCAGGTGATCTTTCAGAAGCTGGAAAAGACAAGGAAATGGATTCTGCAGAAGAAATGTAGCACTACCTACACCTTGAATCCAGTGTCGTAAGACTAATTTGGGATTTCTGACCTCCAGAACTGTAAGATAATAAATTCACATTGTTTTAAGCCACTAAATTTGTGGTGATTTTTGTTACAGTGGCAATAGAAAACTATGCAAGGTACTTGATTAAAACCTAGACATAAGCCAGAGTTTTAGATTGTTGCCTGTAACCATAGAGATGTTTTGCTCAATTTAAATATTAAAAAATTTTTTAAATAGTTCCAACATTTAAAAATCAAGTGATAACACACCAAAGTTTGGATTTCTGACTTGCTTGAAAATCAGATCAAGCAACCTTTCCTGAGAGGGCAAAAAAAATTTGGAGCTGAGTGTAGGTACTCTCTTTTTGAGTGGCATATATATGTTTCACTTTGCCACATAGTACTTCATTTGCCTATATGCTTAATGTACAGAATGTCTAGAAAGTGAAACTCTGATTCAAGGGAAAATACATAAAGGCCAGAGGTTTGCCTTGGAACCAGTTCTGTCAGTTTGTCAGTGTCTTATCAACTGAGACATACACCTTTACCTTTTTATCCCAATTTTTTTTGTTTGTTTGTTTTGCGTTACGCGGACCTCTCACTGCTGTGGCCTCTCCCATTGCGGAGCAACAGGCTCCGGACGCGCAGGCTCAGCGGCCATGGCTCACGGGCCCAGCCGCTCCGCGGCATGTGGGATCTTCCCAGACCGGGGCACGAACCCGCGTCCCCTGCATTGGCAGGCGGACTCTCAACCACTGTGCCACCAGGGAAGCCCTATCCCAATTTTGATGAACAAAAAGAATTTTAAATAGGTCTAGATAAAGCCGTCTGTGGTATTAAAGACACGTGAAAATTTTGATATTTTCTTTTAACGGCAACCTGTGTGCTTTTATTGTGGTGTTTATGGGAAAGGACATAACATTAATAGCTTCTTAGAATTATCTAAGAAGCTGTAAAGTGACAACTTTCAGTATGAGGTATATGTATGCGTATGTGTATGTACATGGTATTTAATATGCCCTATGTAAATTAATTTTCTCATAAACCATTAAAAGTTTGAAAATACAGAAGTACACACAAATGTTTATGCACAAGGGAAAAAAATCTTTATATTTTCAGTTTTATATGATCTCCTCACATTGTTAGCTTTATATTTTTAAGTTATATTTATCTTCTAAGGTCAGCTTTCAAATACATGTTTTTTCCCCCAAGCTCTCTTGATCTCTACTGCTTTTTAAATTTTTGATTGCTTACTCTTACTTTACAATAGTTCTTTTTTACAACCCAAAGGAAAAAGAAAGTAGTAGTTGTAAGAAATTTTTGGCAGTGTACTACTTTGAAACTTGAAATTAGTGTTAACTTATAACAATTTTAATCGGAATGAGATGCAGGAACTGTGAAGATAGAACATTCATAGTTTCTAAATACCTTCATTTTTAAAAAGGTGAGGGATGGGTTTGTCTGTCACTTTAGTTCACCTTAGTTAAGTAAATGAGCAACTTTGTATTGTACTGAGATAGTCTAAAAATTTTAGCATTTACAATTTTGCAGTGTTTTAAAACTTAGATATTGTGACAAGATTTGCACGTTACAGATTACAAGTTGCTTAACAAGAACAACAATTTTAAGTAAATAAGGTAATATGCCTGGAATCAGAGCGCTGTCTTCATTTGGAAAAGAAGCTTTATTATAGCTAAAGTAACACTAAAAATGAGAACAGGTATTAGCTTGGCCTATAATGTGAGATGATTACACCCTAAAGAATATGTTTGTAGTGAAATTTAAATCTTGAATAGTGCAATAAAATAATCAGGATCGAGGTTTTATATAAAAAGAATAAAAATACAAACACTTTAGAGAAATCTTAACAATGTTTTAGAATTGATTTAATAAATACCTTTATGAATTTTAAATTAATATGCTTTTAGTGAATGATATTAAGGGAGATGTCAGTGGAAATGAAGTTGTATTTCTCTATGGATAATAAGCAGTGATGAGATAATATCCCAGTTCTAGAAGGCAAAGAAATTTAAAAATCGAGATTCTCAAACTAAGGTATACTGCAAAGTAGGTTCTGTAGGAGTGTTCTGGAACTATTGATCCTAGTCACTGCTTCTTAGCAGAGGATGGGCATGTTCTAAATTAGTTATTATCAAATTCTAGTTTTGGGTGATTAACTTTCTGAAAAAGCAAGATACTCCTGAACAGGCCTTAGAGCTTTTAGGTAATAGATATAATTTGGACAACAACCCTTATAGTGATATGTGGTAGAACTCTGATGCCATTTGTTAGTTGAATAAAAAGCGTTAGTTTTGTTTTTAGTAAGGGAGAAGCATTCATGTCCTTTTTGATAAGTTATAGCTGTCTTGTGGGTTCAGCTCAGCTGGCATTAGAGTATTGAGTTGAATTTGTTCCAATTCAGGCAACGCACTCCTTGGATTATGTACGTATAAGTAACTTTCAAAGGGGCAATAGTACTAAGCCAAATGTGAACTCTCAGTAAGTGTCAATAAAACTAAACTTGTTGGGAATAAAAGAGTCCTTCATAAACTGCTATTATTAAGCTTCAAAGGAATAAAGCATTTGAATAAAATTTACAGTGCTCCGGAGCATTGAATTAATGGACAGCATAAATCTACAGTACATAATTAAGTAAGCATTTTTATCAATAGATACAAAAATAGGCCTCAGGTAGACCCTAGACCCGGGCTTATTAGTAATAATACCTTCACAAATTGACCTGTGATTGATCTAACTCACATAACCCACTCTGGAATGTATGAGGTTGTTTTGTAACAGTTATTTGTTTGTTTTAACTCTATTATGAAAAATTTCAGTGTACGATGAACGCTTGAATACCTATCACCCACCATGTTTCCTCCCATATTATTTTAAACCCCCTGCTTCCAACTTGATAACTTTGAAGCAGATGTTGACCCAGTTCTTTTTAAATATTTAGCAGATAGGCACCTCTCTAGAATCTTTAGAGCATTCCTTGAAATGGGAGGGCCTGAGCTTCTCAGAGGTCTTAGATAGGCTCTTCATTTGAATTGCAACTGTGTTTTCCATTGGGGAATTTTGAGGGTCTTGGGAAGGATTTTCTGGTTTTGTAACTGTCTACACACAAAAAAAATCTTTGTGTTACAGAAAGCTGATTTTTAAACTGTATCTGTTGTTGTTTTCCCATCAGTCGCTTTAATGCCTCAGCTTGCTGCTCAAGCACTAGATTAGTTGTAAGCAGGTAGTTTTCCTTTTTTCTGCTCTTCCCTTATGACTTTTTTAAAAAATGTAAGATTTTAATCACTTATCTGATTCTTTGTATTAACTGTCTTTTCCATTTCACTTGAAAAATAAATTCACTGATGTTAAGTGCACTAAACTGGTTGTTAATGATTATTCTTTAATACGCTGGTGCACTTCTCCCACCATTTGAAGTTTTTGCTTACCAAGAGTCACTTGTATTTGTTTCCAGTGCAGTTACTGTAGTTTTACAATATAGTTATATGAAAAAACAGGTGAAATATCAGTATAAAAAGATTATTTGATCACGCTGAATGCTTTGGAAAAACTCAAACTGCAGTTGTTTTTAGCTGTGGGATAACAACAGTAAAAGTTTGGGCAGCACTGTATAAATAAAGAGGGTTATTTTTTTCTGCACTCAGATTTTTGTGCTTTAAATAAGCCAAAAGTAGAGATGTAGTCAATGGCTTATATGAGTAGGATGAGACTGAACTCTTTTCCATGGATTCATATCAAAGATAAGACTTCATATCCAAAGGCTGATGAATGAAGATACATTTCTGTTTTATGTTAACCTAAAAAGCTTAAATTATATATGTAACTTTTTCTCTTTTTTAACATCTTTATTGGAGTATAATTGCTTTACAATGGTGTGTTACTTTCTGCTTTATAACAAACTGAATCAGTTATACATGTATCCCCATATCTCTTCTCTTTTGCAGCTCCCTCCCTCCCACCCTCCCTATCCCACCCTTCTAGGTGGTCACAAAGCACCGAGCTTTTCTCCCTGTGCTATGCGGCTGCTTCCCACTAGCTATCTATTGTACATTTGGCAGTGTATATATGTCCATGCCACTCTCTCACTCTGTCACAGCTTACCGTTCCCCCTCCCCATATCCTCAAGTCCATTCTGTAATAGGTCTCTGTCTTTATTCCCGTCTTGCCCCTAGGTTCTTCATGACCATTTTTTTTCCCCTAAGATTCCATATATACATGTTAGAATATGGTATTTGTTTTTCTCTTTCTGACTTACTTCACTCTGTATGACAGACTCTAGATCCATCCACCTCATTACAAATAACTCAATTTCGTTTCTTTTTATGGCTGAGTAATATTCCAGTGTATATATGTGCCACATCTTCTTTATCCATTCATCTGTTGATGACACTTAGGTTGCTTCCATGTCCTGGCTAATGTAAATAGAGCTGCAATGAACATTTTGGTACATGACTCTCTTTGAATTATTGTTTTCTCAGGGTATATGCCCAGTAGTGGGATTGCTGGGTCATATAGAAGTTCTCTTTTTAGTTTTTTAAGGAACCTCCATACTGTTCTCCATAGTGGCTGTATCAATTTACATTCCCACCAACAGTGCAAGAGGGTTCTCTTTTCTCCACACCCTCTCCAGCACTTATTGTTTCTAGATTTTTTGACGATGGCCATCCTGACTGGTGTGAGATGATATCTCATTGTAGTTTTGATTTGCATTTCTCTAATGAATAATGATGTTGAGCATTCTTTCATGTGTTTGTTGGCAATCTGTATATCTTCTTTGGAGACATGTGTATTTAGGTCTTCTGCCCATTTTTGGATTGGGTTGTTTGCTTTTCTGATATTGAGCTGCAAGAGCTGCTTGTAAATTTTGGAGATTAATCCTTTGTTAGTTGCTTCATTTGCAAATATTTTCTCCCATTCTGAGGGTTCTCTTTTTGTCTTGTTTATGGTTTCCTTTGCTGTGCAAAAGCTTTGAAGTTTCATTACGTGCCATTTGTTTATTTTTGTTTTTATTTCCATTTCTCTAGGAGGTGGGTCAAAAAGGATCTTGCTGTGATTTATGTCATAGAGTGTTCTGCCTATGTTTTTCTCTAGGACTTTGATAGTGTCTGGCCTTACATTTAGGTCTTTAATCCATTTTGAGTTTATTTTTGTGTATGGTGTTAGGGAGTGTTCTAATTTCATACTTATACATGTACCTGTCCAGTTTTCCCAGCAGCACTTACTGAAGAGGCTTTCTTTTCTCCACTGTATATTCTTGCCTCCTTTATCAAACATAAGGTGACCATATGTGCGTGGGTTTATCTCTGGGCTTTCTATCCTATTTCTGTTTTTGTGCCAGTACCATACTATCTTGATTACTGTAGCTTTGTAGTATAGTGTGAGTCAGGGAGCCTGATTCCTCCAGCTCCATTTTTCTTTCTCAAGGTTGCTTTGGCTATTCGGGGTCTTTTGTGTTTCCATACAAATTGTGAAATTTTTTATTCTAGTTCTGTGAAAAACGCCAGTAGTTGGATAGGGATTGCATTGAATCTGTAGATTGCTTTGGGTAGTAGAGTCATTTTCACAATGTTGATTCTTCCGATCCAAGAACATGGTATATCTCTCCATCTATTTGTATCATCTTTAATTTCTTTCATCAGTGTCTTATAATTTTCTGCATACACGTCTTTTGTCTCCTTAGGAAGGTTTATTCCTAGCTATTTTATTCTTTTTGTTGCAATGGTAAATGGGAATGTTTTCTTAATTTCACTTTCAGATTTTTCATCATTAGTGTATAGGAATGCTAGAGATTTCTTAGCATTTATTTTGTATCCTGCAACTTTACCAAATTCATTGAATAGCTCTAGTAGTTTTCTGGAAGCATCTTTAGGATTCTCTATATATAGTATCACGTCATCCGCAAACAGTGACAGTTTTACTTCTTCTTTTCCGATTTGGATTCCTTTTATTTATTTTTCTTCTCTGACTGCTGTGGCTAAAACGTCCAAAACTATGTTGAATAATAGTGGTGAGAGTGGGAACCTTGTCTTGTTCCTGATCTTATTGGAAATGGTTTCAGGTTTTCACCATTGAGGACGAGGTTGGCTGTGGGTTTGTCATATATGGCCTTTATTATCTTGAGGAAAGTTCCATCTGTGCCTACTTTCTGGAAGGTTTTTATCCTAAATGGGTGTTGAATTTTGTCAAAAGCTTTCTCTGTATCTATTGAGATGATTATATGATTTATCTCCTTCAATTTGATAATATGGTGTATCACATTGATTGATTTGCATATATTGAAGAATCCTTGCATTCCTGGGATAAGCCCCACTTGATCATGGTGTATGATCCTTTTAATGTGCTGTTGGATTCTGTTTGCTAGTATTTTGTTGAGGATTTTTGCATCTATGTTAATCAGTGATATTGGCCTATAGTTTTCTTTCTTTGTGACATCTTTGTCTGGTTTTGGTATCAGGGAGATGGTGGTCTCGTAGAATGAGTTTGGGAGTGTTCCTCCCCCTGCTATATATTGGTAGAGTTTGAGAAGGATGGTTGTTAGCTCTTCTCTAAATGTTTGATAGAATTCACCTGTGAAGCCATCTGGTCCTGGGCTTTTGTTTGTTGGTAGATTTTTAATCACAGTTTGAATTTCAGTGCTTGTGATTGGTCTGTTCATATTTTCTATTTCTTCCTGGCTCAGTCTCGGAAGGTTGTGCCTTTCTAAGAATTTGTCCATTTCTTCCAGGTTGTCCATTTTATTGGCATAGAGTTGCTTGTAGTAATCTCTCATAATGCTTTGTATTTCTGCAGTGTAAGTTGTTACTTCTACTTTTTCATTTCTAAATCTATTGATTTGAGTCTTGTCCCTTTTTGTCTTGATGAGTCTGCCCTATGGTTTGTCAGTTTTGTTTATCTTCTCAGAAAACTAGCTTTTAGTATTATTGATCTTTGCTATCATTTCCTTCATTTCTTTTTCATTTATTTCTGATCTGATCTTTATGACTTCTTTCCTTCTGCTAACTTTGGGGTTTTTTTGTTCTTCTTTCTCTAATTGCTTTAGGTGTAAGGTTAGGTTGTTTATTTGAGGTGTTTCTTTTTTCTTAAGGGAGGATTGTATTGCTGTAAACTTCCCTCTTAAAACTGCTTTTGCTGTATCCCGTAGGTTTTGGGTCATCGTGTTTTCATTGTCATTTGTTCCGAGGTATTTTTTGATTTCCTCTTTGATTTCTTCAGTGATCTCTTGGTTATTGTGTATTGTTTAGCCTCCATGTGTTTGTACTTTTTTCAGATTTTTTCCTGTAATTGATATCTGGTCTCATAGCGTTGTGGTTGGAAAAGATACGTGATACGATTTTAATTTTCTTAAATTTACAAAGGCTTGATTTGTGACCCAAGATATGATCTTTCCTGGAGAATGTTCCATGAGCACTTGAGAAGAATGTGTATTCTGTTGTTTTTGGATGGAATGTCCTATAAATATCAGTTAAGTCCATCTTGTTTAATGTATCATTTAAAGCTTGTGTTTATTTACGTATTTTCATTTTGGATGATTTGTCCATTGGTGAAAGTGGGGTGTTAAAGTCCCCTACTATTATTGTGTTACTGTCAATTTCCCCTTTTATGGCTGTTAGTATTTGCCTTATGTATTGAGGTGCTCCTATGTTGGGCGCATAAATGTTTACAATTGTTATATCTTCTTCTTGGATTGATCCCTTGATCATTATGTACTGTCCTTCTTTGTCTCTTCTAATAGTCTTTATTTTAAAGTCGATTTTGTCTGATGTGAGAATTGCTACTCCAGCTTTCTTTTGATTTCCATTTGCGTGGAATATCTTTTTCCATCCCCTCACTTTCAGTCTGTACGTGTCCCTAAGTCTGAAGTGGGTCTCTTGTAGACAGCATATATACTGGTCTTATTTTTGTATCCATTCAGCCAGTCTGTGTCTTTTGGTTGGAGCATTTAATCCATTTACATTCAAGGTAATTATCGATATGTTTGTTCCTATTACCATTTTCTTAATTGTTTTGGGTTTGTTATTGTAGATCTTTTCCTTCTCTTGTGTTTCCTGCCTAGAGAAGTTCCTTTAGCATTTGTTGTCAAGCTGGTTTGGTGGTGCTGAATTCTCTTAGCTTTTGCTTGTCTGTAAAGGTTTTAATTCCTCCATCAAATCTGAATGAGATCCATGCTGGGTAGAGTAATCTTGGTTGTAGGTTTTTCCCTTTCATCACTTTAATTATGTCCTGCTACTCCCTTCTGGCTTGCAGAGTTTCTCCTGAAAGATAAGCTGTTAACCTTATGGGGAATCTCTTGTGTGTTATTTGTTGTTTTTCCCTTGCTGCTTATAATATGTTTTCTTTGTATTTAATTTTTGATAGTTTGATTAATATGTGTCTTGGCGTGTTTCTCCTTGGATTTTTCCTGTATGGGACTCTGTGCTTCCTTGAGTTGATTAACTATTTCCTTTCCCATATTAGGGAAGTTTTCAACTATAATCTCTTCAAATATTTTCTCAGTCCCTTTCTTTTTCTCTTCTTCTACTGGGACCCCTGTAAGTCACATGTTGGTGCATTTAATATTGTCCCAGAGGTCTCTGAGACTGTCCTCAATTCTTTTCATTCTTTTTTCTTTATTCTGCTCTGCAGTAGTTATTTCACTATTTTATCTTCCAGGTCACTTATCCGTTCTTCTGCCTCAGTTATTCTGCTATTGATCCTTTCTAGACAATTTTTAATTTCATTTATTGTGTTATTCATCATTGTTTGTTTGCTCTTTAGTTCTTCTAGGTCCTTGTTAAACATTTCTTATATTTTCTCTTTTCTATTTCCAAGATTTTCGATCATCTTTACTATCATTATTCTGAATTCTTTTTCAGGTAGACTGCCTGTTTCCTCTTCATTTGTTACGTCTGGTGGGTTTTTAACTTGCTCCTTCATCTGCTGTGTGTTTTTCTGTCTTCATTTTGCTTAGGTTACTGTGTTTGGGGTCTCCTTTTTGCAGGCTGCAGGTTTGTAGTTCCCATTGTTTTTGGTGTCTGTCCCAAGTGGCTAAGGTTGGTTCAGTGGGTTGTGTAGGCTTTCTGGTGGAGGGGACTAGCGCCTCTGTCCTGGTTGATGAGGCTGGATCTTGTCTTTCTGGTGGGCAGGTCCACGTCTGGTGGTGTGTTTTGGCGTGTCTGTGACCTTATGATTTTAGGCAACCCCTCTGCTAATGGATGGGGTTGTGTTCCTGTCTTGCTAATTGTTTGGCATAGGGTGTCCAGCACTGTAGCTTGCTGGTCGTTGAGTGAAGCTGAGTCTTGGCGTGGAGATGGAGATCTCTGGGAGATTTTTGCCGTTTGACATTCCGTGTGGCTGGGAGGTCTCTTGTGGACAAGTGTCCTGAACTTGGGTCTCCCACCTCAGAGGCACAGCCCTGACGCCTGGCTGGAGCACCAAGAGCCTTTCATCCTCACAGCTCAGAATAAAAGGGAGAAAAAATAGAAAGAAAGAAGATAAAATAAAATTTAAAAAAATAAAGTAAAATAAAGTTATTAAAATAAAAAATTATTAAGAAAAAATTTTTAAAAAGTTAAAAAAAGCAAACACACACAAAAAACAGACGGAACCCTAGGACAAATGGTAAAAGCAAAGCTATACAGACGAAATCACACACAGAAGCATACACACAAAAGGAGAAAAAGGGAAAAATATATATATATATCTTTGCTCCCAAAGTCCACCTCCTCAGTTTGGGATGATTCATTGTCTATTCAGGTATTCCACAGATGTAGGGTACATCAAGTTGATTGTGGAGATTTAATCCTCTGCTCCTGAGGTTGCTGGGAGAAATTTCCCTTTCCCTTCTTTTTTTGCACAGCTCCTGGGGCTCAGCTTTGAATTTGGCCCCGCCTCTGCGTGTTGGTCGCCTGAGGGCATCTGTTCTTCGCTCACACAGGACGGGGTTAAAGGAGCTGCTGATTTGGCAGCTCTGGCTCACTCAGGCCTGGGGGAGGGAGGGGTATGGATGCAGGGCGAGCCTGCAGCAGCAGAGGCCTTCGTGACATTGCACCAGCCTGAGGCACACCATGTGTTCTCCCGGGGAAGTTGTCTCTGGATCCCGGGACCATGGCAGTGGCGGGCTGCACAGGCTCCCAGGAGGGGAGGTCTGGAGAGTGACCTCTGCTTGCACACAGACTTCTTCGTGGTGGCAGCAGCAGTCTTAGAGTCCCATGCCCGTCTCTGGGGTCCGCGCTGATAGCCGCGGCTCGTGCCCGTCTCTGGAGCTCCTTTAAGGGGTGCTCTGAATCCCCTCTCCTTGTGCACCAGGAAACAAAGAGGCCAGAAAAGTCTCTTGCCTCTTCGGCAGCTCCAGACTTTTCCCGGACTCCCTACCCGCTAGCTGTGGCGCATTGGCCCCCTTCAGGCTGTGTTCACGCCTCCAACCCCAGTCCTCTCCCTGCTCTCCAAGCCCGAGCCTCAGCTCCCAGCCCCGCCCGTCCCGGCGGGTGAGCAGACAAGCCTCTCGCGCTGGTGAGTGCTGGTCGGCACCGATCCTCTGTGCGGGAATCTCCCCACTTTGCCCTCCGCACCCCTGTTGCTGCGCTCTCCTCCGTGGCTCGGAAGCTTCCCCCCTCCGCCACCCGCAGTCTCCGCCCATGAAGGGCCTTTCTAGTGTGTGTAAACCTTTCCTCCTTCACAGCTCCCTCCCACTGGTGCAGGTCCCATCCCTATTCTTTTGTCTCTGTTTATTCTTTTTTCTTTTGCCCTACCCAGGTACGTGGGGAGTTTCTTGCCTTTGGGGAGGTCTGAGGTCTTCTGCCAGTGTGCAGTAGATGTTCTGTAGGAGTTGTTCCACATGTAGAGTATTTACGATGTATTTGTGGGAAGGTAGGTGATCTCTGCGTCTTAGTCTTCCGCCATCTTGAAGTTCCTCCTATATGTAACTTTTAAAAGTGTTTCCCTGTGTTAATAAAATATTTTTTTTTTCAGTTAAGTGATACCATCTTGTCCGAGTTAGACAAAAGGGACTTCACTGTATTAGGTTGTTCTTGTGTTTATTTTTTTATTACGAAAATTGTCAAGTGTATAGAAAAGTAGAGAGAACAGTATAATGAAACCCCCAAATAACTATTGCCTAGGCCTAACAATTATTACAGTTTTCCATATTTATTTTATCTATTTTCTTGAAGTACTGTAAGTTGATTCTACATATTTATGTTTGAATTTTCAGCAAATGAGGACATTTTCCCACATAGCCATATATCTTGCGTGTGTTATTTAACAGCTTATTTATTTGAATGGTAAATGTATGCACATAGTATAAAGTTTTTTAAAGTATATAGTGAAAATAAGTCTCACTCTTTTTTCTGTTCCCCATTCTGAATCCCTTCTTGTAGGCAACCACAGTAAACCAGTTTCTTGTGTATCCTCCCAGAGAAATTGTATACATTTACAAATGTATAAGTGTATGTATAGTTTTTCTTGTCACGCAAATGGTAGCATACTGTGCAAACTGTTCCATACCCTTTTTTGTTTAATTTTTTCCATTTAATAGTATGACTTTTTTGGATTTTGTTCTACCTAGTGCATATAAGGCTTCATACACACACACACGCGCGCACACACACACACCTGTATACTATTCCATTGTTGAATATAGCAAAAGTCTATAGACATTTAAGTGTTTACTGTCTTCTGTTACTGTATATGTTGAGTATCTCTGTATATAAGTAATCTTGTTCTTTTGGACATTTAAGTGTTTACTGTCTTCTGTTACTGCATATGATATGAGTATCTCAGTATGTAAGTCATCTTGTTCTTCTGTGATTATATAAAGCCCTATAAGTTAATTGTTGGATCAGATGTTTGGGCATTTGAAATTTTAATAGATACTGCCTAATTGACTTTCAGAGTTTAAACCAATTTATACCCCTCCCCCAAAATGTGGAATACATGTTTTCATATACTTTAGCTAATATAATGTTATCTAACATTTTGATCTTTGTTCATCTGATAGGTAAAAAAGGATATCTCATTGGAATTTTAATTTATATTCTCTGAGTGAAATTGACTGTTTTTCCATATATTACAAAGTTATTTGAATTTCCTTTTTCTGTGAGCTTTGTCATTTTTGTTTACCTTGTGTGTGTATGTATGTAGAGGGCTTTGGTCTTTTTTTTTAAATTAATTTATTTTATTATTATTATTTGTTTTGGGCGCACTGGGTCTTTGTTGGGGTGCATGAGCTTTCTCTAGTTGCGGTGAGTGGAGGCTACTCTTCATTGCGGTGCACAGGCTTCTCTTTGCTGTGGCTTCTCTTGTTGCAGAGCATGGGCTCTAGGCGCACAGGTTTCAGTAGTTGCAGCATGCAGGCTCAGTAGTTGCAGTATGCGGGCTCAGTAGTTGTGGCTTGTGGGCTCTAGAGGGCAGGCTCAGTAGTTGTGGCTCACGGGCTCTAGAGCACATGCTCAGTAGTTGTGGCACATGGGCTTAGTTGCTCCACTGCATGTGGGATCTTCCTGGACCAGGGATTGAATCCATGTCCCCTGCATTGGCAGGAGGATTCTTAACCACTGCGCCACCAGGGAAGTCCCCTCTGGTCTTTTTAATCCGTTGTTTGTGATGTGGGTTGCAATTTTTTTTCTTTTTGCTTGTTGCTTTTTTTTTTTTACTTTGTTTATGGCTTTTATTGTTCTTTTGCACATGCATAAATATTTCATGTTTATGTAGTCTGATTTTATCAATCTTTTATGGTTCCTGGGTTTTATATTTACAAAAGTCCTTCTCTATTCTGAAATTATAAAAAGTATTTTTCATACTTTCTCTTAGTACTTTATGGTTTTTTAAAATGTTTAAATCTTTGATTCATTTGGAATTTGTTTTGGTTACCAGTTGTATTTGCTCATGTCTGTCTTTTCATTGAAATTTTCCACTGTAAAATAATAATTCTGTCTTGATGATTTAATAGCATATCTTAGTTTTTCCAATAGAAAGAAGTATTTTCCTATGAGGTCTTGGGGTCAAATTTTGAATGAAAACTGACCTGATACTTTGAGATATAGATGATGGCAACGTATAATTTTCAATATTACTGCTTGGAGAACTATTTCTTTAAGTAGGAGAAAGTCTGCATAAATGTAAAGAATGAAGGTTCTAGAGTTAAACTGCCTGCACTTTTAGCAGCAGAATTCCACAGCTTACTATCTCTCTGACCTTTGGCAAGTTAGTTAACCTCTCTGGGCCTCAATTTCCTTGTTTGGAGCATAGGGGTAATATCAGTACCTACTCACAGGATTGTGATGATGATTAAATGGGAAAAGATTGTAAAGTGCTTAGAATAGTAGTTGTTGAAATGCATTGAAAAAAATGTTGCTGTATTTGCTCTAGAATTTTTACTATGAATCACTGAATTTTTACTTTGAGTCACACAATCACTGTTCTTAAAATTCCACTTTACATTGATGAGTATTGGGGATTCCCTTCTCCAAATTCCTTTTATGAAAGCCTAAAGAAAGCAAAAGAATTCATTGTGATTTTTAAAATTATTATTCTTTACTGCTACTGCTTTTTAAAAATTTATTGCTTACAAGTGTCTAACTTTTTCATTTATTACAAACATAGTTTAAATTAAGAGAAAACTATTGTATACATATTTTAAAGCATAAAAGGATTTTTTTCACAAATGAGATCAATTTGTTAAATTGCCATTACTTCTGTATGCTAAATTCTTTTAGACATAGTATATGTATTATAAAGGGCTTGACTGTGTGCTTTTTGGCTGGTAAAGGGTAATAAATTGGTTATCTGTACCCCACTTATGTTCTTGTGTCCTTCTAAATTAGCTGTAATACTTAGGCAGACTATTCTATATAATAACTTTATCAGAAATAACAGAATACGTTTTTCAGAAAACCTTCACAGAAAGTAATCATTGACAGTATTGCGACTTAATGCTTAGATAGGACTCCACATTCAAAGTAGTAGGATATTTACACATCCTACTTGTGCACCTTTAAATAAAGCACTTATAAAGTGATCTCATACAAATTTTAAAACTGGAAAAGGCTTGAAAGCAGGAATATAGGGATAGAACAAAGAGGAGAACCTCTGTGATTCCCTTTAGTCACTTTTATATAGATTAGAGCCCCCATTTAGAGAATTGACTTATTTACAAAAACTTGGAGTTGTGGGGGGCAATTTATAGAATGAATTCTTAGAGAATCATGGATCAGAGAAACTGGAGTATGGTAACTGATTTTTGGAATTATGTTATTTGGGGAAAAGAAATGGAAACAAGGGTTAAATTTTGCTATCTTGAGGAATGAGCTTGCTGAGGGAAGCACTAGAGATGTGAATTTATTTGCTATTTGGAAAGGCCCTTTGAGAAAGATTGTTTTGCTCCATTCCATAGTGTTTGAGGGTTACATTTGAGCACTAGGTGATTTCATTTTTCTGAACTTGTTCTAAGGCTTTGTGGTACCCCAACTTAAAAAATATTAACAGTGTAATTTAGATACAAAAATATTAAAAGTGTAATTTAGATAAAAGTGTAATTTAGTTTTGGTTTGTTTTTTTTTTTTACTATATAGTTATGCAGGTTTGGACAAATTTATCTACCATCACAGCCACAATATAGACCCGTTCCATCATACCCAGAATTTCCCCCATGGCTCTTTGTAGTCCACTCCTTCTCCTGTGTCCAACCCTTGACAACCTGATTTATGTCCTCACACTTTTTCTTTTTCCGGAATGTCATATAGATAAATACAGTATATAGGCTTCTTTCACTTAGCATAATGCATTTGAGATTCACTTATGTTGCTGTGTATATAAGTAGTTCCTTCCTTTTCCTTGCTGAGTAGTTGATATTCCATTGCGTGGGTGAACCACAGTTTGCTTATCCATTCTCCAGTTCAGGTAATATAGTAGGCAGAAAAATGACTCTCTAATCTCCAGAACTTAAGAATGTGTTACTTTATATATTGAGAAAAGGGACGTTACAGATTTGGTTAAGGTTAAGGACTTTGAGATGGGGAGATTATCCTGGATTATCCAGGTTATCCCAGTCTCGTCACACTGAGTTATTAAAAGTGGAAGAGGAAGACAGAAGAAGAGTAGGTCAGAGAGATGTGACATGAGAAGACCTTGACTGGAAGCTGGGTAAGCAGCAAGGCAACAGGGATTTTGGCCCTACCATCTCAGAGAACAAATTTATGCCAACAATCCAAATGAGCAGGAAATGAATTCTCCCCTAGAGTCTCCAGAAAAGAGTGCAGCCTGTGGACACTTTGATTTTAGTCCAGTGAGACCCCTCCCAGACTTCTGACCTACAGAACTGTGATACACATTTATGTTGTTGTTTTAAACTATTGACCATATATGTGTTAGATCTGTTTCTGTACTCTATTCTGTTTTATTAATCCAGATGTTTATCCTTTCTCTAATACCATTACTATCTTGGTTACTGTAGCTTTTTACTCTTGAAATGTGATAGTGTGCATCCTTAAACTTGGTTATTCTTTTTCACAATTGTTTTGGCTACTCTAGTTTCTTTGCCTGTGTCTTATTTTTAATAGTAGAAAGCTCATAACATGATAAGCTGGCATCATTCAGCCTCTAGTTTTACTCCCAGGATAGTGGCGAGAACCAAGGGTATATCTGTCGTTAGGCCAGTTTGCCTGATTCTTTGTTAGCTGACTTTTTCCAAAGTGGGAGGAATCCTTCTGGTTTGGTTCTCTCTTTATCCTTCTGTTGAGGTCTCTTCCCAGTATTTTTCTTTTAGACAAGAAATTGATTTTTTTTTTTTCTGTTTAGCAGTATATTTTAAACCTTAGTAATTCACATGTGTGGTTGTTCTTGATTAAGTCCTACAGATCTCCCCAGTGTATTACTCTGATTTTAAAAAACAAATTCATTGGAGTTATAAGAAAGCATCACTCATAGAACCATATTTGGAGTAAAAGAAAGAAAGTTGGACTGATATTGGTTTGCGAACTTAAATCCCAAGGATAGATATAGGGCTCTTTTATAATTCAAGGCCAAGATTGTAAATTAAGGTGCTTTAAGGATCATTGCAGATGGGAGAAGAGAATTGGGGAAATAAAAACTGTCTTTTTTTTTCTTAATGGAAAAGACTACAAAAAACATTGCAAGATTCTTAACCCAAGCCAGATTTTTAGTGTGTTCCTTCCCTCCCCTCTTTTTTCTCTTCACCTCTTCTCTCTCCAGTTGTTATAAAATTCTTATATGGTTTTAAAGCGTTTGATAGAAATATTTAAATGTAATTTAACTATAAATTGGAATTCCTTTAGTTTTCCTAACTCTGACACTTAGTATGTTTTATTATGTTGGGGGAGACATAATTTTCTTACACTTTAAGACATTTCCTTTTTTGTTTCCGTCTTGCCTTTTATGCTCTTTAGTGAAAATCTTTAAATTGCATTACAGAACTCTGAATGTGTATGATAATTTTAGTTGCAAATCTACGTCTTGGAAAAATTAAAATTCCAAACTATTTTCTGGAACATTGTTTCAGCTTCAGATGATACTGATGTAAAAGCATCTAGCTTTTCACTTTTCAGCCACAAGGTGGTGTACTACCTCTACTGTCTGAAGTTTTTTCTGGTGATTTTCTTCAACAGCCTGATCAAATCCAACTTAAGAGAAAACAGAACATTATAAACATTCACTTTGGGCAATAAAAAAATTTGTTTATGACAGCAGATAGACTTTATAGAGGGGTCCAGTTTTATTTGAAGGGGATTCAAGGAGCTTTCACAGAGAAAATCAAATAATGCATAAAATAATGCACTTCACTACATTATTATTAATTTAAAATTTTTATTTGGAAATAATTTCAGAATTATTAAAATGTTGCAGGAATAAGAATAGTACAAGAAACATACATATATCCTGTACCTGGATTTACCTATTATTAACATTTAGTCCCATTTGCACACCTTCTCTTTATATACTTGTATATTTTCTTCTGAAACATTTGAGGCTAAGTTACATACATCATGACACTTTACCTCTAAATACTACATTGTACTTTTCCTAAAATAGTGATATTCTTTTTCATATAACCGCAATACATTGTTAACTTCAGTAAATTCAGCTTTAGTAAATTTAACATTGATACTTTTATCCAATCTGCCATCAGTATTTTAGTTTGTCACTTGATTCAGTAATATCCTTTATAATGTTTTCCCCTCCAGTTGAGCAGTCTCAAGTCAGTTATAACATTTAATTGTCATGACTCTTTAGCCTCCTTTAACCTGGAATATTTCCACAGCCTTTCTTTGTCTTTTATAACATTGACTTTAACTCCCCTCCCTCTTTTTAATAGAACATTACTCATTTCCACTTGCAGTTTGTCTCATGATTCCTCATGATATAGATTATACATTCTCAGCTATAATGTTGCGTGAGTGATGTTGTGTCTTTATTAGGTATTGCATATGCCCATGGTCCTTTTAATGATGATGTTACATTATGTTTTTGTTCAAGTCATTTTTTGAAAAAGTTAGGTGTATGTGTTTAGAAGAGAAATAAGTGCCATTCAGGTATTAGAGCAAACAAACATTTTCTCTAAAGGAATATACTTAGAAATAGATTAATGTTCCCAGTAGGTAAAGTCTAATTTGACGTAAGGCTTGAGGTGGCATATTTTAACTTTATTCTTTGCAGAGCTTTTTTTTTTTCTTTTTTTTGGCTGCGTTGGGTCGTCATTGCTGTGCTTGGGCTTTCTTTAATGGTGGCGAGCGGGGGCGACTCTTCGTTGCAGTGGCTTCTCTTGCCATGGGCTCTAGGCATGCAGACTTCAGTAGTTGTGGCTCGTGGACTCTAGAACGCAGGCTCAGTAGTTGTGGTGCACTGGCTTAGTTGCTCCGTGGCATGTGGGATCTTCCTGGACCAGGGATCGAACCCTTGTCCCCTGCATTGATAGGCAGATTCTTAACCACTGTGCCACCAGGGAAGTCCCCTTTGCAAAGCTTTTAATGTGGTATATTGGCATTTAATCTGCCCCTAGATTGCCAGGGTGTGTTGTTGATATCCTCCTTGGGATCTGCTAGTCATTCTGGTGAAAGAATAAAATCTGAGTAGGCAACATTAGACAGAAAGAAGGATAAAAAATGGAGCTATCTTAATTATAAATCTCTAAGATGTCATAGTACCAAGTTAAATATTTTCATAGTTTCTATTTGAGTTTGTACTGTATTAGTAAAATTTTAATACAGAACAAACTTATAAGTGCCAAATGTGTTGACTGGAAAGAAAATTGTAAACTTCTCAAAGAAATAATCACAAGTCTTTATCCTTATTTGAGGGATTTGTTATTAAGTGGATATAAAAAGTTTTGTGAATACGAAAATTTCCTAGATATTTCTAGTATGTTAGTCTTAGGGTGTGTATAAAAATTCTCAGAAGGTAATAGATATGTATTTTAAAGAAGATAGTTATTTTGAATATTTACAATAATTAATGTCTTGACTTTTGCTGTGAAGTATTTGTAACATCAATATTATAATGGTATAATGCTCTCTAAGAAAGAGTATTAGTTTAGTTTACAGCTCTTTTGCAGAAATAGTGAATCAAGAACTTTTTTTATGGCATGATCTTATACATAATCCATTTACTTTGATTACATATGTATATTACAAATAAGATATGTATTTTCCACATCCTGTAGACGCCAAAGCATTTGAGGTATGAAATTAGATGAATATAAAATAATTTGAGGCTTCCCTGGTGGCGCAGTGGTTGAGAGTCCGCCTGCCGATGCAGGGGACACGGGTTTGTACCCCAGTCCGGGAGGATCCCACATGCTGCGGAGCGGCTGGGCCCGTGAGCCATGGCCACTGAGCCTGCGCGTCCGGTGCCTGTGCTCCGCAATGGGAGAGGCCACAACAGTGAGAGGCCTGCGTACAGCAAAAACAAAGAAACAAAAATAATTTGAATGCCAGAGTGCCCATTAAATTTAACAGTTGAACTTGAAAAATTACTAGATTCTTCTGTGAGTTATGACTTCTCCCATCAGTTACCCTGCAGAGTATTGGAAGGGAGAGAAAATTAACCTCGGTATTCATTCCAGGTTTGTTCCTTGATTTTACAAAGTATACTACTTAAATTGGTAGCAGTTTATAGCCGCTGCTTCTGACACTTGTATACATGTTTCTGAGTTTCCAGAATGTACTGAATGGTACCCTGGGGGCTGAGAAGAATTCACTGTCTTCTCAAGTGTATAACTTAATTCTAGGAGCCTCAGCAGTAAATATTATTTCATTGAATAATGTTTAAAAGATTGTTTTTATTTATTTTCATTCCTCAGACAAGACATCTGTGTAGATTCTACCTCATCCCTGAGAGAGAACAAGCAACCTGAAGGTTTGGAATTAAAACAAGGTATGGATCACGTACTTAACTTTTTCTGTAACATTTTACCTGAAAATTATAAGCATTTTACCAATAATAAATTTTCACAGTCTTCCAGTTTGCCCCCATTTTATAGATAAGGAAACAAAATAGTTTATTTAGTCTAAGATCAAGAGTAAGATATACATCCTTTATTTCATGACTCCTTTAGCCATTGGAGTGGTTCTGTCTTAGTGCTGTATGGTTACAGATGCCAACAGAAAGGTGTCATTTTTGAATAGTTTTAATTCAGTAATCTATTATATATTCTCACCTCCAAGATACTGTAGCTGTGTTAACTGGATATCTTTGGGTTGTATATGGGGAGAAAGTTTTATAGAGTAACTTTTTTCTGTCTTTTTTTTTTGCTAGATATTTTATCCTTGTTTACTTTCTTCCTCATATATTATTTTCTATAAATCAGTAATTTTTGACATTACCGGCTAACAGAAGTAAAATGGTAGTTGTTATTTATTCAAGCCAGGTAGATGAATAGGGCTAATCTTTTAGATGTCTTTTTGTTGTTGTTGTTGTTTTCTCATGCCTAGTAGGGAAAACTGAATGTAAAAATAAATTTTTACTAGTTAGTCAAAGATTACCTCACATTTTTCCATTTTTCTGATGAAAATTACTTCAGAGCAGTGAGAATCTGTTGCAGCCAAGAGGATTATGTTGTTTATTTTGTAGGCAACTAGTCTTTGATGGCTTAGAATAGTTTCTCTAAAACTTGAATCATAAGAACTTATTTGGTAGAGAGAAACAGGTCATCAGTTTACTTAGGCAGAATTTCTTTTTTTAAGCCGTGGCCTGTACTACTAATGCTTAATTAAGAAAGGGAGGGACTTCCCTGGTGGCACAGTAGTTAAGAATCCACCTGCCAGTGCAGGGGACACGGGTTCGATCCCTGGTCCCGGAAGATCCCACATGCTGCCGAGCCACTAAGCCGGTGCACCGCAACTACTGAGCCTGCTCTCTAGAGCCCACAGGCCACAACTACTGAGCCCTTGTGCCACAACTACTGAAGCCCACTGTGCCTAGAGCCCGTGCTCTGCAACAAGAGAAGCCACCATAATGAGAAGCCTGCACACGGCAAAGAAGAGTAGCCCCTGCTCACCACAACAAGAGAAGGCCCGTGTGCAGCAACGAAGACCCAATGCATCCAAAAATAAATAAATAAAATAAATTAAAAACAAAAAAACAAAATATGTATTTAAAAGAAAAAGGGAAAACATTGATTAATTAATTTTGTGATTCCTTCAGTTTATGTGTAGTGAGAACAAAATCTAGATTTTCTGTAATTCTAACTTACGTTCTCTGGTGTTTATAAATATTTCTGATGATTTTGAGAATTCCAGTGCCAGACAAAATTACATCTTTGTGCTCTTATCCTTCTCAGCACCCCCATAGACAGAAACTCAGATTCATAGTTTTATTTACATTTGTTTGTCGTGTAGCAGTACATGCCAAGCACACATCGTTTCCATATAATGTAGTCATGGTCATTTAACTCTTATGCCCCATGTGTAATTTGACAGCACTGCTATTGTTTCTGCCTTTGTTCTGTTCTTTGCATTTAATGAGCAGAAGGTGTGGAGACTGTGCTATTAAATTATCTGTGGAGAGAAGAATACCGTATATGTATACGTACAGTTGATGAACTTTGTTTTGCAGCAGAAACTAACACAACATTGTAAAGCAATTATACTCCAATAAAGATGTTAAAAAAAATCCTGAAAAATAAATTTAAAAAAAGAATGCCATAATAAAGGATAGAAAAGTCTAGAATGGGCAGGTTGATTCCAGTTCCCAGGGAAAAAGGAATGGAGACCTCATTGTGCACATTAGCCAGTGCTGCCCTCTAAGGGAAGGGGTTTTTCTGCTTCTGTGTTCAGGTACCTGGACCTCTCTTCAGAATTCCCTTCCTGGTGCTAACAGCCTATTTTGCTGTGATATATATATATTTTTTATGGTAACTTCAGTAATTGGAAAATTAGCGATGGAGGTGAAGAAGGAGAGAAAAATAACTCAGTAACCAGATATCACAAAGCCTAGTTTTTTATGCTCAGGAGCCTTTATAGACACTCTTGGGTTCTCACCTCAGCATCAGAAACATCAAGAACACACTGTCATCAGTAAGTGACAGCAAGCAGAGGAGAGGAAACAGGAGATCCAAGCACAGCAGTTACCATTTTGCAGTACAGTTCATGTTCATACTGTAACTAAATTTGTAGAAAATGGTTAAATTAAATTTCAGCTCTTTTTAGAAAGCAGTGAAATAAGTGAAGTCTTTTAGAAAAATGGCTATGAAGTGGTTAAAATTTTAAATTTTGTTGCATAATGGGATAAACGTAAGTCATTTAGAAGATTCAATTATATGGAACTTTTTACAGACAAATATTAGTATAGCTGAAATCTGAACCAGATAGTAACTAACTTGCTTGGAGTTAACCAAGAAGGTGAGGTACCCCAGGAAACAAATCCTGACAGGCTCAGTAAAGATTATTGCCTTTATTTATTTATTTATTTTTATTATTATTATTTTTTTGCGGTACGCGGGCCTCTCACTGTTGTGGCCTCTCCCGTTGTGGAGCACAGGCTCCGGACGCACAGGCTCAGCGGCCATGGCTCACGGGCCCAGCCGCTCCACAGCATGTGGGATCTTCCCGGACCGGGGCACGAACCCGTGTCCCCTGCATCGGCAGGCGGACTCTCAACCACTGCGCCACCAGGGAAGCCCTTGCCTTTATTTTAAATGAACTAATATTGTCTGTCTTTAATATGCAGAACTTTCAAAATTGATTTAATATTATCTGTAACTTTCTATTTTTGCTCACAGTTATTAGCTCAATAAAAACAGAGCATAATTCTCCTTGTGAATGCGTTGTCATTTTATTTAATGACTTGACCATTTAAGAAAATTAATTGAAGCTTACTTAGCACTAAAGTAACCCTTTGCTCAGTAGACCAAAATATAAAGCAGCACTGAATTTTCCCTTTGTTCTTTCAGGATAAAATAAATCTTATATGCCCTATTAATGGTATATGATATTGACAAGTTATTTAAACTATATTTTCAGTTTTTTCAGTTTCTAAAATACTCAATACTGAGAAACAGTGACTATGAATTAGGTAAATTGAAAATGGCATTTCTTTGTCTAGTACTGGTATTATTTATCTTATCGATAGGAAATTTATTTATGAAACTGGCTGTGCTGAAGGTATCAGATTGTACACTAACTTTCACCTTCACTGTGCAAACATTATTTAAATGTAAATATAATCTTCTAGTTGATTGATTGGTCCTGTAGTAAAATAGGATTAGGATTAGTGTCCTAAGTCATTCATTTTTAGCAGGAGGGTAGTTGTATAAGAATGGTTTATATAAATTTTCTAAATTAGTCATTTGTGCTACAGTTAAGAAAAAAATGAAACTGCTGTTTGTCAAAGGTATTTAATGCATAGAAAATACTTTTAAAATATCAAACAAATCTTTGCTAATCTTAATGAATTCTCTTCTATATATTTATCTATAAATAAATAAAGTTAAGACATTTAGTAATATTAAAACAATTTAAATTTTTGCTTTAAAGTTTACAACTGGGGTAAACTTTGTGTAATTTTGCAAATTATTCTCCTTTGTAACTTCAAGAATTAAACTCTTATGTTTGCATTCCTTCTTGGAAATTGTTATGAGAAATTTTTTTTTTACTATACATGATTAATCAAATAGCTAAGTTAAAAATTGTGTATTTAGGTTGACGAGAAGAGTTGAGGTTTATAGTAGTCCCTTTAAAATATTTGAAGGGCTGTTAAATAGAAGACTGACTAGGCTTGTTCTGTATTGAGAATTTGAGAATAAAAGCAGGGCCAGTAGATAAGGTTATCATTAAACATGTTTGGATCGATTTATTTATTTCAAATAATCAGATGTGTCAGAAAATGCATTGGGCTGCCTTCTGAGATACGTTCATCCCTATTGCTGAAGGTGTTTGAACACAGGTTGCACTAATGGCCACTTGGTGTTGCTGTTGTAGAGCAGATTCTCGCAATGTTTAAATATTTGGATGTTTGGCCTCGATCTTGAAGTTCCTTTCTATCAGATTTTCTAAAGAACAGGGCCTAGAGCAGTGTCTGCACTTGTGAAGAGTGCTTCTTAGTAACTGTTTTATTAAATTGTTTAATGGAAGAAGAATGAGATATACAATTTTTTCTATCTCTACATTTTTCTGTTAGAGAAAAAAATGCTTGAGTTTTTAGTCTTTAAGCTGTATGATGGTTCCTTAAGATGCATTCATTTGAATACAGTTATAAAAATAAGTAATGTAACCACATGGTGTATAAAACGATTAAAATTAATAAGACATTGACTACATTTTACTCTGAATCTTTTACATTAACTTTCTCATGTGAAAATTATTCCTCTTTTCTATTAGAGAAAGATGTGCAAACACACACACAAAATGCACAGACTTTTGCTGTGGTTAGACTCAAATCTTGTCACTTTTTTTAAAGTAATGTAGTTGCCTCATGCAATTATATTTTGGCCTTCTAATTCAAGAGTTAATGAATGATAGGACTTCCCTGATGGTGCAGTGGTTAAGAATCCTGGGGTAGAGTGCAGGGCACACGAGTTTGATCCCTGGTCTCGGAAGATCCCACATGCCGCAGAGCAACTAAGCCCGTGTGCCACAACTACTGAGTCTGTGCTCTAGAGCCCGCGAGCCACAACTACTGGAGCCTGCGTGCCACAACTACTGAAGCCCACGTGCCTAGAGCCAGTGCTTTGCAACAGGAGAAGCCACTGCAATGCGAAGCCTGCATGCTGCAACAAGAGTAGCCCCTGCTTACAGCAACTAGAGAAAGCCTGTGCACTGCAACGAAGACCCAACGCAGCCAAAAATAAATAAATTAATTAAAAAACAGTTAATGAATGATAGACAGCTTTAAGAATTACCTTGTTGAGAGCTTCAAGAATTTGAAAAGTAGACTTTAATAGGGGAAAATTGTTTTCAGTGGTTAAACCGTGTGATGAAAGTTTAGATAGGTATTTTCTTTGGGCTTCTTTCAGCCTTTCAGACCACTGGTCACCACGGTGTAATTATACACACTCCCTGGGAATGCAAGATAAAAATACTAGAGCTTCTAAAGTAAATAAATACATATAAACTTATATATTTAAACCTCTCCCTTTTAAAATTTTCAGTTACATGTATGTAATTGTAATGGTTCATATTAATTATGTATTAATTTATAAGTAAATAAAAAATATGTAGTTGGACAGGTACTTAAAAAATGTTTTCACTGATAGGTTTATGTAAATAATGAAGTTGAGAGACCACTCTTTTAGACTGTTATAAAGGATTGATGGTGGCCATAATGTATTCATTTATTACTTCAAAAAAATTCAATTATATATGGGATATTTTCCATCATTTAGCAAAGATTAAACGTAAAATTGTGTGAGACTGTTTGAGTCCTTAAGGTGAGAGAGAAATGGAAAAACTCAATTTTTGTTCTTATTGCTTCTGTTGTTGTTCTGAGGTAGTACTGCACTAGGAGAAGGGAAGGTAGGTACGGAGAGGGACTAGAATAAAAAAGAATGAAGAAATCAGTTTGCAGTTACAAAGGGGTTGAGTTTTGCTGAAAAGAACTTTACAACCATGAAGGAATAAGTACAAGTTATAAAAAATTGAAAAGATAATGAGAAAAATGTCATCAGAGACTTTTATTGCACTGTAAAGGAAGAGAGAATGAAGATCATCAGTTAATTAAGTAGCATTTGTAGGCCAAAAGTTTTACGTGAAGAAGTCTGGATTGGCAGATGAGCTCTGTGCTGCCTCTTCCTTTGAAAACCAAAATTGCAGGTAGGAGTGTTAGAGAGCTGAGGGGAAACTGAAAAGAAAGTGTTAGAAGGCTGTTCTGGAGTTGGAAGCAGAGAAGCATGTGTACTACTGATTTGTTTTCAAAGTTTGAGTCTAATTCCTTTCCTCCTTGCCCTTGATTATCTCCTTGACTGGCTCTAACAAATAAGTATTCACAGAATGCAGCTTTTCAACACGAGTTAACTTCTTTAAAAGATTTAAAAAAACTTGTTCTGGGGAAATGTTATCCAGTTCAGCAATTGGTGAAGTAAGAAGAGATTGTGGTGTAACCATCGGTGTGGCATAAGAATTTACATTTCTTTTCTCATTCCTTTGAGCTTTTTCACAAGTTACTACCAGCAGTGACACCAACATGATCCTCCCTGCTTTTTAATTTGTCTCTTTCTATGACTAGTAGTTGAATGAAAGGGTAAAAATTACATTTTATATGGAAATTAGCCCATACTGTTCCTGTACCTTTTGAAGGCCCCTCTGTTGCATTTGAATGTGAGACTTTTCTGGATTTAAAAAAAAAAAAGTAAACTGATAAGGTTTTTGGATGCATAATGCTCTGTGTGTTTTTTATCAAGAATGAAATTATGAATTTGGTTCAGTATTGAGAGAAATGTTTATTTCCATGTTTCTTTAAATTGTACTCATTTTAAACATTCTATCTTGTGATGCATTTCATAGGATCCTAGACACACTCTTAGGGGAGCTACTTTGGAGGTTGCATACTCCAACCCTTCCTCAGATGTTTGGATCCTCTGTGTTTTTCAGCCACTATGTTCTCATCCGGTTCATTGGGAAAAGTACCTCCTTATATAGAAGTGCTGCTACCAAAAGAAAGATAGTAAATACTAGGCTTGAAATCAATTTTGTTAACAGTTCCTGAACTTTTTATACACCTCACACCTAGCCTGTGATTTAATCAGCTGTTTTGGTTGCCACATCATATAGTTGATACATATTGAGCTTGTAGTTAACAAGCTTTATTTTTATTTTTAAAAACTAATACTTAAAATTTTTTTGAACAGCTTTAAATTAGGTTTACAAAAAATTGAGTGGAAAGTACAGAGCTCCTGTATACCCACTTACGACCGCTTCTCCCAGTTTCCCATATTATCATCGTGCATTAGTGTGGTAAATTTGTTAAAATTGATGAGGCACTATTAATACATTATTACTAACTAAAGTCCATAGTTGCCTGTTTATTTACTTCTGTTATAACACTGCCCAATAATTAATAATTGTTTTCAATTCAATAAGCATTTATGAGTACCTAAATTTAGGTACTTAAGGTAAAGGATTGTGTCTTAGGATTCTTTAAGTCTTCACTGCTTGTCTATAGTGGGTACTCATATTCTTTTGAATGAGTAAGTGGATGGATAGATGACTAAAAGAATTCCTTCTTTCTCTTCTGTCCTGTCCAGTATGGTCAAGGTTCTTAAAAAGAAGATAGAAATGAAATAGAATATTAGTTATATTTACCTATTAATATTCTACCACCTACCCCAAAGAGTGAGTTGCTTATAAGCTTGTTTTTCTTTCTGGTCTTAACAAAACTGAGCCATGTTTTGGTTTGTTTCCCTTAGCCTTTAGCTTTGTTTATATTGCTTGTATAGATTAATACCAGTTTTTTATATTAAGCATTGATCATGTGCCCTTTATAAAATATGTGGCCATCATAGAGATTCTTCTGTAGCTTATATTTCTTTGGATATTTCCTCATTTGGATAATTAATGTTTGGTTAGAGTTTTATTTTTTTATTTTTTGCGGTACGCGGGCCTCTAACTGTTGTGGCCTCTCCCGTTGCGGAGCACAAGCTCCGAACGCACGGGCTCGGCGGCCATGGCTCACGGGCCCAGCCGCTCCGCGGCATGTGGGATCTTCCCGGACCGGGGCACGAACCCGTGTCCCTTGCATCGGCAGGCGGACTCTCAACCACTGCGCCACCAGGGAAGCCCGAGTTTTATTTTTGAGCATCTTTCTACACTCTTGAACTGTCCTTCCTCATGAGATTATCTTTTTTCCAACCATTCTGAAAACATACAGGACACTTTATACTGCATTTTCCACCTTCATACCATATACTCTAAGGTGACATAGTTATTTTTTCCAAAGACTCTCACTACTTCCACATATTTTCTTTTATGGAAAGAATGAGGGTGAAACTGACAGTTTTCATTATTTTTCCTACTTCTTTAATGAAAGTGTTTTTAGTTTTAGGGTAGGATTTCTATGTTTTATGAAATGCATTACCACTTTTTTGGCATACTGATAATGACTGGCTGCTTTCTGCATGAGTATATAAAAGATACTTTTACATTATCTAAAATTAGAATCCAGTCTTTAGTATCTCTTTGTAAGCTTATATTTATATTTAAACAAACTAAAGCAGTGTCGCAGGAAACGTGGCCTATTGTGAGGTAGATGATGAGTTTAAGAACGCCTTCCTTGGATGGGCAGATTGTGGAGCACTGAGATGTTACTAGCAGAGAATATTTGAGTGTGATGCCCTTTTAAATTCGTAAGTTCCAACAAATCTTTGGGGAGAACAGTTGCCTGATTTTAAACAGCAGTGCTTGTAAATACGCTACTCTGTCTTCATTTTTAACCCCATGTTTTATGTTTTGTATGTTTTCATATTAGAAGCCTGTTTAATCAAATGATAGGAGAAATGATGAATGACATTTAAAAATATGTTCTTCCTGTTTACTTTCAGATTACTAGAGGAAGGGTAGTCAGGAATCTCTCATGTGTTAGCCTGTTATTGTACCCCAGTGTGACCCCAAAATATTTACTTACCTGATCCATTGTAAAAGCCTGTTGTGCTTTTTATCCTGGAATGGTGATGTCTTCAGAGGCAGTAATTTTGGGTACTACCCTTTTTTGTATTCTCACGTCTGTGTTTTATGCTGTTAGGCTCACATATTGTACTGAGTTTAGATCTAATACTTTGCCTTTGTCCATTCTGTCCCTCACACTTGGAGTTTCCTCCCCTGTCAATATCACCTGTTAGATTCTAAGACCTACTTAATAATACATGTCCGTAAAGATCTCCTTGACTTTTCACTATTGCTTTATATACTGTGATATTCTATTATACTTTATATTGTACAATTTAGCATTTTAAAGTGTGATGTTCATATTTTAAGCATCCTCAAGCACCATGAAGGCAAAACCTGTGTCTTAAATCCTGCCACACATATTTAGTCTACACTACCTGTGGCATTTTGTAAGGCCTACTTCTGTGGCCTTTACAGCACATATGTAAATAGATACTGAGTGAATATTTACTAATCTCTGGATTCGTGTTTCTTAAAAGTTAGGTTTACAGGCTAGCAGACAATCACTTATCCAGAAGTTTAATGGATAGTTCAAGGGGTTTGGTAGAATACTAGACAGTTTTTCTGTATTAAATTGTTTGCATTTTCTTTTTTATGAGTAATAGTTGGTTAATGTCATGATTAAGTTTTGAATATGATGGTTAACATGATGCACTTAAAGTTAAATCAATAGTTTAAAACACTGCATGAAAAAAAATAGCCAAATCTGTTAGTTTTGCTGAGAGGAAGATTGAAGGCTTATCCAGAAAAAATTATTCTTATATATTAAAAGAACAGTTTTGTTTCTTTTTCAGAAAATAAAGTTTTGGCTTCTTGAAAAGGCTGGAACTCACTAAAAATGTTAAAAGTTATCAAGCTGACTTTCTACAGTTAGAATACATTAAAAATGTGTTCTTCATAACTTAAAAAATTTTTAAACCAAAATTATCTGTAGTCTAAGAAAAGAAATCCATGGAGGCATAGCATTGCTGTCCAATATATCATACGCTTTGTTACTAATGAGATTCCAGCAGATTGATAACGCCGGAGGCCTTGGAGAGTTAAGATTCTAGAGGGAAGGATGGTGAAATGTGTTGTTCTAAATGGCATAACCACTGAACATGAATAACTTAAAATCAGATGAGAAAAACTAATTAAAATAGAAAAAGTAAAGTAGTTTAACCCTTCTAATAACCAACTCTATGTTTGCTTGATAGGAAAATTGGATTTCGATTTTCTCATTTTCTTTTCCATTGTGTGTGTGTGTGTGTGTGTGTATTAAAACCTGTTGTTACAGGTTTCTAAATAAAAATCAACTTTAAAAAACCTTTTTATTTGGGAAATTTTCAAGCAAAAATAGGAAAGAAAATAGGAATATTAATTCCCATGTACTCAGCTACATCTTCAACAATTATCCACCTATGTCTAATCTTTTTTCATGTATATTCCTACCTGCTTCCTACCCGTTATGTTATTTTAAAGCAAATCCTACATCTTTTCAGTTCATTTGTATATATTTTAGTATCAATATATCTCTTAAAGATAAGAGGTGGGTTTTTAAACATAATCATAATACCTTAAAAAGTAGCATTTCTTAAACCATCAGATAATATTCAGAAAGTGTTCAAATTTAAACCTAGTTGTTCATTGGTGGGTATTGTGATATTAAGATTGATCTATTGGGTCAGGTGTTGCCAGCCTAATGGTTTTAATAGCTATTTAGTATTGTCTAGTTCCATTATTTCATTAGGGGTTACAGAACAGTGATAATGTAATTTTAATCCTGAGATATTCAGTGTTCAAACTTCTCTGATTGTCTTATAGTATTTTTAAAACTATATTTGTAAGAATCGGGATCCAAATAAGGTCCCTACATTGCAACTGGATGATACTGAGTCTCTTTTTAATTTACTCCCCTTTCTCTTCCCTTTCTCCCTCTCTTTGCAGTTTATTTCTTGAAGAAGCTGGGTTGTCGGAGTTTCTCAGTTTAAATTTACTGATTGCATCTCAGTGTTTTATTTAACATTATTTTTCTGTAAATTGATAATTAGATATAGAGGCTTGATCAGATTCATGTTCAATCTTTTAACAAGAATATTTAGAAGCAGCGTTGTGTCCTCGAGACACAGAGTATGTCATTACTCCTCTTTTTTGTGAGCATGTCCGTAGCCATTGGAATGTATTGTCCACAGTGGCTGATAAGAATGCTCTTGATTTCTTGAGGCTATCTTTTCTTGGACATCTATTTTCTCCCTCCTCGAAAATTTTAAGAGCTATTTTTTTTTTATCGTTGAGTTCTGATATTTCACAGGATGTGTCTTAGGTGTGATGCTCTTGGCAGACCCTTTCAGTGTGAAAGCCTTCTTTGTTTCATATCAGTTTTCTTCTCTTATTTCTTTATTTGTATTTTTGGGGGGTATAGTTGCTTTACAATGTTGTGTTAGTTTCTGCTGTACAGTGAAGTGAATCAGCTATATGTATACATATATCCCCTCTTTTTTGGATTTCCTTCCCATTTAGGTCACCACAGAGCACTGAGTAGAGTTCCCAGTGCTATACAGTAGGTTTTCATTAGTTAACTATTTCATACATAGTATTTTCCCTCTTCACTCCCTCTCTTCTTGCTTTCTGACTTGTTCTGTTGCTTTAAGTCTCTGCTCAACTGTTACTGTTTCAAATCACAGTGATCACTCTGTATGAAAACATTCTGCTACTATCTTCTATCCTGATTTATTTTTTTCATAGCACCTGATGTTGATTTATTTATAGTGTCTCTCCTATGACTTAATGGTAAGGCAAGGAATTTTTAAAATTCACTGCTGTTTCCTCAGTGTTTAAAACAATGTCTTGTACATAGTAGGTGCTCAACAATATTTGTTGAATTAATTATATTAGGTTGTTGGACTTGTGAGTCATTCATCCTCATCTCTTAACTTTTATTGCATATTTTAAATATATTTTTATTTTCTACATTTTGAAAGGTTTTTTTTTTTAAACATTGTCTTTCAACAGCCATTGAATGTTTGCTTTTGATAACTGTAATTGTAAATTATAATATTTCTTGTTCTCTGGTCCTTTTTCATTGCACCCTGTGCTTGTTTTATGGCTACATTGTCTACTTCAAACTCCATAAGGATACTAAGTAGACACCCCAACCCCTCATTCTCCTCCAGTAGAATATCTTCTGATCCTTAAATTTTCTTTATGTCCTCCTTTGTTCATCTTGGTTCTTCATTTATTGTAGTTTTTCTGGTAGCTGGTTTGGATTTCTTCAATAGATGTTTAGTTATATTTCTCTACCAGACCTCTTTAGTGTAAGTGAATGGGGTAGGCCTCCCAATAGAGTGCTTGGGCATGTGTCAGGGAAGGGGAGGGAAGGAAGGAAGGGTTCAGTTGACTCAACTATTCTGAATGAGTTTAATTATCTTGCTGTATGTTCCAAAGCCAACTCTTCCCTGCTTCCAAGACTCTAAGAAAGAATTACACTTATCTGTGGTGTCTTTGGCAGTGATTTTGCTTTGCTTTTATTTTTCTGTCGATTTTATCCTGCCTACTTACATTTTGTAAAAATCCAGCAAAATTTCTTTTTAGATGATACCCTTTCTTATGTAATATTATAATTTCTTTTTTAAACTTTCTACAAGGTTATATTCTGAGAAATGGTTGAAGAAATACATATGTTCATAGAGCAAAATTGGAAAACTCAATTTCTTCTCTTCCCCTTCTACTTTTACTCCCCTCCCCAGAAGTAAACCACTATTAATAACTTACTTATGTTATTTTTAACATAGTATGATTATTACTCTTTAGCTTACTTTTTGACTTAACAATGTGTCTTGATCATTTTTGCATCTTGCCAATTTATTATTTTTTTCTCCAGATGGCTGAAATTCTTATTTTTTACTAATGAGTAAAAAGTAATATCTTAATGTTTTAATTTGTATTTCCCTGATGAAAAATTATATGTTTATTGATCCTTTGTATTTCATATTTTGTGAAATGCTTAACCCGTTTCTATCCTTTGCCCATGTTTTTAGTTATTTCTAACAATACCCAGACGTTGTATATATACTTACATTTGTCCTGTTAAAAAATGTATTTTGCTAATATTTTCTTATAGGTTTGCCCCGTCTTGTAATTTTATTTGTAGTCTATTTTCTTTCTCAGAAGTCTTACGTTTTTTCAGCTTTGTTTGTTGATATTTTTCCTTTGTGGTTCTCCGTTTTGTATTTTACTTAGGAAGGACTGATGTTTGTTATTTTCATTCTCAGTTAATTTACAGTTTTTTTTTCTTTTTTATAAATTTATTTATTTATTTGTTTGTTTGTTTATGGCTGCGTTTGGTCTTCGTTGCTGTGTGCAGGCTTTCTCTAGTTTGCAGCAAGCATGGGCTACTCTTCGTTGCGGTGTGTGGGCTTCTCATTGGGTGGCTTCTCTTGTTGCAGAGCACGGGCTCTAGGCACATGGTCTTCAGTAGTTGTGGCACTTGGGCTCAGTAGTTGTGGCTCACAAGCTCCAGAGCTCGGGCTCAGTGATTGTGGTGCACGGGCTTAGTTGCTCCGCGGCATGTGGGATCTCACTGGACCAGGGCTCAAACCCTTGTCCCCTGCATTGACAAGTGGATTCTTTTTTTTTTTTTTTTTTTGCGGTACGCGGGCCTCTCACTGTTGTGGCCTCTCCCATTGCGGAGCACAGGCTCTGGACGCACAGGCTTAGCGGCCGTGGCTCACGGGCCCAGCCGCTCCACGGCATGTAGAATCTTCCCGGACCAGGGCACGAACCGGTGTCCCCTGTATCAGCAGGCGGACTCTCAACCACTGCGCCACCAGGGAAGCCCGACAGGTGGATTCTTAACCACTGTGGCACAAGGGAAGTCCTAATTTACAGTTCTTATGCTATTATTTTTAAGTATCTCTCCTGTCACTTCAGTGGATTCTTGATAGGGAAAGGAATTAGATATGTGTGCTCAATTTGCCATCTTTATCAGGAATTCAGACAGGTACTTAATTATTCCATGTACTAGGGTTTGTCTCTTGGCTTAATTTAATAACTCACTATCAAGAAGTTTCACAAGCATGTAGTTACTCATAACATTAGATATGCTTTCATTTTATGCCTTAAAAGTATTCTGATATGTTGAATTATTTGCAAGTGGAATACTATAGGCCCTATCAAGGTTTAAATGTAATATAACTTAAAAGTCCTTTTTAATTTTTATTACTCAAAATATTTAATAATTCTTCTATGTTTGTTTACTTTGGATAATTAAAACTTTTATTTTAATAAAAAGCAAACATAAAACATAAAATGTTTTCCTTTATCTAGCTTAGGGGAATCTCTGTAGCTTTCAAGCATTGAGGTTTGTTATAGATGATAATAAAAATACAGGTATTGCATTTTAGCTTTTCTATTATGTAGTACACTCCCATTTTTAAATACCGAAACTATATTAATTTTAAAGTGATTGAGTCTTTTGTAGTTGTAAATTTTCTCCTTGTCAGTAAAATATTTAAAGAGTGTTGGGTGTTCTGTTTAGTTGTGAGATATTTTCCCTTTATGGTTTTATCCCATGTTTATAACTATGCCTCATTAAATAGTATAAACAAATATTTTCTCTGATAAGTTGTTCCATTTATTCATCTGTGTTAGTGATGAATTTAGATAGTGATTGATTCATTTTGCTGTCTAGATACTGAATCTAGATGGATTGATTTGTTATTTTAAAAGCTTTGGTACTTGGGTAGAGTTTGATGGGTATGAATCAAGTTGGTAGCACAGAAGATAGCAGGAAAACAAAAGAAAAGAGAAATGATGAATGTATCCAGATCAGAGGAAAATGGAATAGAACGTATATTTGTGAGTAGTTGGCTAGGGGATCAACCATAAGAGATGAATGCTCAATAAATCCTTGTATTGCTTTTTCCCTGAAAAATATTTTAACTCTACTCTGTGTTCCTTAGCCAAATTCTTCAACTCCTTTAGTCCTTTCCCTTAAGTTATTTGATTCATTTCTTTAGTTATGCTGCTTTTTCTCTGAAGTTCTCTAAATGGTATGTAGTATTTTAAGGGCCACCCATGTTACATTAATTCTGCTCTTTTATATAATCTAGTAAGGAATATATCATACCCTCTTGTTTCTTTGTGTATATTTTAAAGTTACTTTATTTTTAAATTTAATTTGTTTATTTTAATTTTATTGGAGTATAGTTGATTTACAATGTTGTGTTAGTTTCAGGTGTACAGCAGAGTGATTCAGTTATACATAAACATATACATATATTCATTCTTTTATAGATTCTTTTCTCATATAGGTTATCACCTATATTCATACTCAATATGAATATTGAGTAGTTTCCTGTGCTATACAGTAGGTCCTTGTTGGTTATTTATCTTATATATAGTAGTATGTATATGTTCATCCCAAGCTCCTGATTTATTCCTCCCCCCACCTTTTTCCTTTGGTAACCATAAGTTTGTTATTTACAACTTTGAGCACTCAAAGTTGTAAATAAGCATAAATTTGTTTTCGATATCTGTAAGTCTATTTCTGTCTTGTAAATTGGTTCATTTGTATCTTTTTTTAAAAATTAGATTCCACATATGAGTGGTATTATATGATATTTGTCTTTCTCTCTCTGACTTACTTCACTTAGTATGATAATCTCTAGGTTCATCCATGTTGGTGCAAATGACATTACTTCATTCTTTTTTATGGCTGAGCAATATTCCATTGTATATATACCACATCTAAGTTACTTTAGTTATTTTGCTGCTTTATGACATCAGTAATTTGGGTCTAATTTTATGCTTGCTCTCTTACCTGAGCCATTTTTTATTGTAATGTCTTTAACAGTCAACAGTCTGAATTCTTATTCTTAATATTTTCAATTACATTTGTATTATTTTACCTCAGACCCGTCTTTTTATTTTTCTTGGTGGATTTCAATAGCCTTACTTTAACATCATGCATACAGTAAAACTGTTTTTATTTATTTTAGAGGAGTACACACAATTTCCCTGAGATTGATTTGTTACTCTCAGACTCCTAAGCCCATGTAAAAACTTGAAGATGCTCTTTTGTAGAATTCTCTTATAATTTAAATGTGTACTCACTTCCCTGTGAACACACATGCGCACACACACACATTTTCACATATGTAGAATGGGGGTGTGGAAGGACAGAACTTTACCACACTGACATTTTGAGGGCTTAGAATGAGGCATTTTAGGTTAAAGTTACTTTTTTAGAAAGAGTGTACAAGTTATACCCCTTCTGATTTGAGGATCATAATTGACAACAAAAAAACCTGCTATTTCTAATACTTAGGATGAGAGTAAATTATCTTTGAAAATGTATTCATATATTTGCAAGCTATACTTTAAAAGTGAGTCAGTAGAATGAAGAAAATTAAGAAATAGTGAAAAGACTTGAAGTATGATCCTAGATCTTTACATAGTTTGTCAGATTACATTGTACAAATCACTTACCTTATTTTCACATTTGTGAAGTGAAGTGCTTATGCTAAATCATTTCAGGTACAGATTCTACAAAGCTTTGGCATCCATGGTGCAGGTATAATGGGCAGATGGAACTTGTGAATGCTTTTACCAATACTGTGCTACAGAGAACTCAGTCACTTGGATTTGGATAATTTTTAATGTAAACTGAGAACACCAAATTTATAGAGCCCCATTTCTTCAGTGAATAACATGTATAGCTGTTTCTGATTAAAAAAATAAAGCAAACCCCACCTCTGCCCTCTAAAAATGTTTGAAACAAACCCATAGAAAATATAATCAAAAAAAGTTTTTTCATAAAGAATTTTCTCCTTTGAAACATTGAGAGGGTGTGTAGCAGAATCAAGGTCACTAAATCATTTATTTTAAAATCCATGGAGTAGAATTGTTTGTACATTCTATTATCAGAATTTTCCATCTGTCAATCTATATTTTGTCAATAAGTTCTTCCTACTACAAGAAAACTAACAAAGCTAACAATTGGGGGATCATTACTTTCTTTTTAAAAAACATATTAGGAATTTAAAAGATAAATAAATTGGAGGTATAAGGGAGCACTCAAAGTTGTAAATAACTCATGGACTTCAGTAATGGTCCAGGCCAAGGTGGTTGAGGGCTACAATCTGTGTTTATATGCAAGTTCTTAGCATCAGTTATAGAAGTTTTATAACAAACGTACTGTAAAAATTTATGGCATGCTAACTTTATTAATTAAAATCCTCTTGGTGAAAAGTTATTTTACCTTAGAAAGTGGCCTTAGGCATTCTCCTTTAATTTATTGATTTAGAACAAAGTGTTTGAAAAAGTATATGAAAAGCTTTGAAATAATTGCAATGCGCATGGTGTCCAGCTTGCCAGTGATATTTTTCCTTTTTTGTAGTTTATAAGGCAAAGTATTTTAAACTCCTTCTCAAATAGAATTTTGCTTCTTCAGTAATAAGCTATACTCTATCCAAAGGGTGTCAGCATTTTGTAATGTAGAGGCTTCACTGTGGTCTAAAGAGATAACGATATTTTAATTAGGAAAATTGATCAGGGACATCCATATGATGGTATACATTTCCCAGTGCTTCCATATTCTTCTAAAGTGGAATGAAAAATACATTAAAATTTACATTAAATTAGATCTGTTTTCAAAGTTGAAGGGGGGAACCCTGGCGGTCCAGTGGTTAGGACTCGGCGCCTTCACTGCTGGGGCCTGTGTTCAATCCCCGGTCAGGGAACTAAGGTCCCACAATCTATGCGGGGGCGGAAAAAAAAGGAAGGGAGGGAGGGAGGGAGGGAGGAAGGAAGGAAGGAAGGGAGGGAGGGAGGAAGGAAGGAAGGAAGGGAGGAAAGAAAGGGCGGGGGGGAGGGAGAGAGGGAGGAAGGGAAGAGGGGAGGAAGGAAGTTGAGTCAGGGGAACAGGGGTTGGGATGGGGTTTATGGAATGTATTTGGGACTCCATGGTGGGAGGTGTGGGTCACAGCAGCCCTTTCATCATAAACAGAAAGGAAATTTTGATCAGGGCATTTAGGTTACATGGTTCTTTGCCTTTTTTTGTTTGTTACAGGCAAAGGGGAAGATAGTGATGTACTCAGTATAAATGCAGATGCTTATGACAGCGACATAGAAGGCCCATGCAATGAAGAAGCAGCTGCTCCTGAGGTCTCAGAAAATACAGTCCAAAGTGAAGCTGGTCAGATAGATGACCTGGAGAAAGACATTGAGAAAAGTGTGAATGAGATTCTGGGACTGGCAGAGTCTAGCCCAAAGGAACCGAAAGCCGCCACCCTGACTGTTCCTCCACCAGAAGATGTTCAGCCTTCTGCACAGCAGCTGGAGCTGCTAGAACTTGAGATGAGGGCAAGAGCTATTAAAGCCCTAATGAAAGCTGGTGATATAAAAAAGCCAGCCTAGTTTATTTAAATTGTATCTGAATATTAGATGTGTTTGAACAAAGCCACATCATATAATTTTGTATCTAAAGTTTATTTGGGGTCTTACATGATATTTCTCATGTAACTCTTATTAGATAAACTCATTTTAGGCCTAAAATACATGTTTTTGTTGTTGTTGTTACTTTTGTATTATACATGTTATTGTTTTCTGAATTCATGGCAAATATCATTGGGTAACCGGGATACTTTGTTAGATGAGTATTTAGCTATATCTGCAAATTAATACCAGAAAAGCCATTAGCAAAGAGTCATGGTATTTTTTTCTTTATTTTGAAATGTTTTGACATCAAACCAAAAAGTTTATGAAAGATTGACCAAGCATGTTGCCTTTAGGCTACCTGTATTTTGCGATAGAATATTAAATTATTGCTCCTAGGTTTGTTAACAATTTAAGAAATTTAGTTATGCTTATATGCACTTTTAAAATATGTACTGCATTGAAGATGCCTTCTATGGGTGTGGACTTGCTAGTAAAAACTGAGTGACATTTTTGTTACAAGACTTAGAGATCCAAAATGGCTGAGAAAAGCTTTCTTTATAAAAGAGAAAAAGGACTTAATTTAAAGCATTTTTTAACAATGTAGAAGTAATTGCCCAACTTTAATTCCAGCAGACAAGTTATTCTAACAGGTATTTGATATTACTGGACGCTTAGTTCATTTTTTTTCCTTCAATAAAAAGGGAAGGGCTTCCCCGGTGGCGCAGTGGTTGAGAGTCCGCCTGCCGATGCAGGTGACACGGGTTCGTTCCCCGGTCCGGGAAGATCCCACATGCCGTGGAGCGGCTGGGCACGTGAGCCATGGCCGCTGAGCCTGCGCGTCCGGAGCCTGTGCTCCGCAACGGGAGAGGCCACAACAGTGAGAGGCCCGCGTACCGCAAAAAAAAAAAAAAAAAGAAGAAGGGAACACATTTTAATTTACATTCCGAGCTATTAGGAAAAGGAGAGTATTTTATCGTACAGCCTTTCATCCGATGTTTTTGCTTGAAGATCTGATGTGCTATAATTAAAATAATTTTAAATTAATGAATTAAAAATAATAAAGACTATCATTCTGGATCTGAGGACTTTTGATACATTTCCAAAAATGAAACTAATTTCAGGAAGCTTTGATAAGTTGATGTAATAATTAATCTAATTTTGTATAGTTTTTGTAAATAACATCCTGCCACAATTATGGATGCTTGCCCCATCACTAATTGTAGTTGTTTGATACCAAAATGAATTTAGGCGGAGACTCTTAAAATAAATTAATTTTTTTTCTAAAAGATAAATCTGGAACTGTTGTTTTTATATTTGCTAACAAAAACAGTATATTTTATTTATAAGCCATGTTCTGTTAATGTTGTATGAGGATTTTCCTTATACACAAAACTTACAGGGATTGTGTCTTACTAGCTGGCTTAATTAGATGTAAATTTTAGAGGGTTTCTTATGAAAATAGTATTTATGAAACACTGGAGTTGCAGTTAATAAATTCATTTTTGTTGTTCCTGAACATGCCTTTAAATAATCCTGTCATTTTTTTTTCTTGTGGAATCTTTCTAATGAAGGACAGAGGCCTATATCATTTGAAATGCTTCTCTTAGGCTGATAAACATGGATATGATTTAAATAGTTCTCATAGTTACTGCTTCAAAATGAAAAAATCAGTTTCTATTTCAACTTAAAAGTTAAAATAATAACAAAGTAGTGCAGAATAAACTTTATTGCTGCTTATTAATTATAAGATGCAGTAGATGACTTTTGTGTGATCAAACATAGGAGTAGAAAAAGGTCTGAGTGCTTTGTAGCTGATTAAAGTCACCACCTTCATGAAGCATTGTGTGTCTGCTGTATTCACTGTGCAGAATTGTTTAGAGGACATTTGACTAGAGTGGGAGCGTTTGAGGTAGAATGAACTGAACAAATCAGAGGCTGCTTGGATTCTTACCTTGGAAAATCAACTATCTCACTTTTTTTTTTGTAATGTTGAAAGACGAGAGGTTTTTGCAAATGAATGGCTTTAGAGAACAGGAATAAGGTTATTTTAGAAATGGGAAAGGTTATTTTAGATATGGGAAAGGTTATTTTAGATATGGGAAAATATCATATATTGATCTGATGCTGTCATTTAAATCATCAGCTCACAGGTATTTATTGACTACCTCACAGGTGTTTAGTCTTGTTCAGAATCTTAAACTGTTATGGTGTAGGAATGTTGTGGTATAGATTTTAGCATGGAATAGACTGATGAATAAACAGATGAGCCCTGCTTCGTTTTATGCCTAATTCTTCCCTTTTGCCAAGGTAAAGAAAAATTTTAGGCCATGTTTAATTAGTGATTAAGAGGAAAAAAAATGGGCAGCCTAACTTTCCATCCAAAGTCAGGTAATTCTGATATTTGACTAGGAACTTGACCCAAGACTTGAATGATAGGTGGCAACTGGTAATAATGGGTCCTCTGCAATAGGCCTTGGCCCGCTTTTTGATGTTCCTATTAATTCAGAGACTCAAGGTATATCCTAAAAACCTATCACTAGGTTACCAGTGTGTAGCATAATAATTATGAAAATCACCTAACACTCTCAAGTCCTTTGGTTGAACACCATCAGTTCCTTAAAACTATAGGGCAGTATATCTTTTCCTAGTAAATCTTGTTGTCAAAACCTACTTTCAGCAAATCGTTAGATCCTAGGGCATGATTAGCTATCTGAATAAAGGTGTTCTGAGTCATTTGAATAGTAATACAAATTGCAATAAAATATGTGTTTTCAATGCCATTTTCCAGGTAGATAAAGCAGGAGTGAACCCACAATTTAAGCAAAATATAGATGGCAGCCTGAAAGTTTTAAAAATTCTCGGTTCCATTTCATCATAAAAAGTAGGAAAAGAGAGTTTGGTTATAGATACTTTTCCTTTATTGTATAATGTCTAATTATTTAAAAGTAAAAGACCAATATGCTTTAACTTAAAACTAATAGATATTTTTACATTTTTTATTTTCAAGTAGTCTCCCTTTTTAAATAAAAAGAAAAGTGCTAATGAATATATCAGTAGGAACTCAATTTCCTTGATACTTAATTATTATTTTAAAATGCATTATGATAAAATGACAAGAGTGTGAGAGTTAACAGAGGGTTCTGATTCTGCCCAAACCAGCTGTGTAACTTTGGACAAGTAACTATAAAATAGGAGAGATGAATCATTAGCAAATATATAAGGTTTCTTTCTGCTGTAACATCCTGTGATTCCAGTAGAAAATACCATAAAATTTGTAAAACTTAGGGAACTCTTTTGAGTTCAAGTATTTTTTAGGGCTTCCCCTCCTCTTCCCCCTATTCAAAATGAAACAGTCTAATCTTTCTTTGTCCCATAGGGTTGCTAGATATGAACAATAATCCAGTTTTTTTTTCTTTTACCTATTTTTTTCACTATTTATTTATTTATTTACTTATTTATCGTTGCTGCCCGCGGGCTTTCTCTAGTTGTGGCAAGCGGGGGCTACTCTTCATTGTGGTGCGTGGGCTTCTCATTGCGGTGGCTTCTCTTGTTGTGGAGCATGGGCTCTAGGTGTGCAGGCTTCAGTAGTTGTGGTGCATGGGCTCAATAGTTGTGGCACACGGGCTTAGTTGCTCCGTGGCATGTGGGATCTTCCTGGACCAGGGATTGAACCCATGTCCCCTGCATTGGCAGGCAGGTTCTTAACCACTGTGCCACCAGGGAAGTCCTACCTATTAGTCTTTATTGTCAGGGTCACTTGGTAAGTATTGTCTAGAATTATTCACTTTGGCCTATAAACTTAGGTTGCTATCTTTAACTTATTGCTTTATTTATTTATTTCAAAATATGTAGATAGTTTTAAGTCAAAAAATTTTTTTCCAAGGCTTATTATAATGAAAAACAGTACTGCCTTCCCTATTCTTTTTACACCAGCTCTTGCTACTGAGAGGTAACCACTTTCAAATCTTTTAGCCTTCTTAAAATTTTACCTTTGTATTTCTGAGTAACATGATTTTTTGCTATTCCTTGATATTTCAGTCTTAGATTTTATTTATTGATCTATTTTGGAATATGAAAATTAAGCTCTATTCCTTCTCCCTGTTCCCTAAAAATGTAGCTTCCTCTCATCCTCCCAATTTAGTGCAGTTACATCACAGTTTTGGTTCAATTAGCATTCAATATTTATACTCTTTTGACTGTGTAAATGTTATTCACAACTGGGTTGTGTGGTATCTGTAATTAGATTTCCTTTTTTGTTCCAATTTTTGTTTTAAGCCGTTTGGAATTAATTTATAATGACCTTATTCTTTCATTTGCTCAGTGTTCTCTGTAGTAGCAGTTAAATTGTACCCTAGCTACCTTCCAGGAGTTTCAGTTTCTTAGTAGGTTCAAACACATCATGTAATCTAGCTTTGTTTTTTTCTTTCTTTAAAGACATTTCTCCTGGGGCTCTCTGTCCTATGCTAATCTGGATTGGTTGCTCTTTACCTCTTTCATGCTGGATATCCCATTTCCTGAATCCTGTCTTCCTCTTTTCGTTTATTCCCTCATTTTGGTGGTGTACCTCTTCCAACAGCTTCCTGTGAAAAACTGCATAAAGAATAAATAGTTTTGATTCATTGGTGTGACTCGACATGGCTCAATTCTATCCATATGTTCAATTGAAACATTATGTGAGTGTTGACATTAGGCTGGAAATCATTGTCCTTTTCAATTTTACAGCATTACACCAGTGCCTTTTAACTTCCACTGAAGCTATTGAGAAGTCATTTGTCATTTTGATTCTTCATACTTATGTGTGTCCTGTTTGTTTCTCTTTGGAAGCTGTTAGTATCTTATCTTTACTCCTAATATTCTGAAATTTCTTGATGATGTGTTAAAGGATGGATCTTTTTTTTCATCCTTGAGTTCATCATTGATGGACTCTTTTAAAAGGGAAATTCACATCATTGAGCTCTGGGAAGATTTTTAATATTACTTCTTGGATAAGTTCCTTCCCTCTAATTTTTTCTAATCTCTATTTCTAGAACTCCTTTTATTAAGATGTGGATATCTAGGCCTAATTTTAAAATTTCTTATTTCTCACTCTTTTCCATCTTTTTCTTCTGCTTTCTTATATATTTTCTTAATATTCTCTTCCAGTTCTTCCAATGATTTTTTTCTCCTATCATATTTTTAATATCCAAAAGATTTTTTAATTCTCTGAATATTCCCTTTTAAAAGTAGCAGTATGTTGTGTCTGTAGGGCCATGGCTCCACTCCATGGTGTTCTGGTGACCTTGTACGTATCCCCGTAGGCCATGCAGTCAGAGCTTGAACCTCCTGGCCTAAGTCTTGGTGCAATGCCTTGTTATCTTCCTAGGAACGTGGTCAGACAGTCAAGTCTTGTGAGGAGCCGTCACAAGAACATTTTCTCATCGGCCTTTTCTTCTTGAGGGAAGCTCCCTATTTTGCAGAAGGATGTCTTGAGGCAATTTTCCCATCTGCCTCCCTGGTTCCTTGGAGACTTGAGACTTTCTATCTTGCCCCGCTTAGGGCACAGCTGTAGGCTATAAAATTTCTTAGCAGCAGCCTGGCGTTAGCACCTCAGCAGCAGTGTCCCGTTAATCCTGTTGCATCTGGTTCCTTTTACTTTGGTGTCACCCTACCCAGAGGCCATGGGGACTTGGCACCTTTGACTACGATGTTTTCACTGTGTAAGTAATAAGCTGCCTGCATCTAAAAGGAGCTTGTTGTTTTTCGTTAATGGCTAAGTCTGTTGGGCCTTGCTTGACCCTTGCCTTGGACTTGCGCTTGATAGTTTCGTGGACGAAACATTTTTACCTGTCTGAGGATGTTAATTTTAGTGGTTGTTTTCAAGTTTTCTTCTGCTTTTTTGCCTTCTAGTTCCTTCAATTTAATTTTTTTCTTATTTTCCTCTCTAAGGTTGTCTCGAATTTCCTTCAATCTGTGGTGATGTTTAGCTGCTTTCATGAGTAAGACCCTAAAAAGCTGATTGGAAGCCCTGTTTATGGATGAGGCTCGCTAATTGGTACAATTCACTTTTCTTTGGGGCTGCCTGAGGATATCCACGGTTTGCTCTGAAGGCTTTTTCCTGAATGCCCTTAGCTCTGCTTGGTATGCCTGAGTTTAGAATCTCATGCTTCAACTCTGCCAGAGTTTTCTGTGGAGTTGGTGAAAGAAGGGTTGCCTGTTTGTGAAAACAACTTTCGCGTTTTCCCCTCTGCACTGTCTTTGGAGGAACCTAGGATCTTCATTACTTGGGTTTGTGTTTAGAAGCAAGTTGCTTCTTAGTTTCCTACGGCCCTTCGGGTTGCAAATTTCTTCACCTGCTAAGTCAATTCCACTCATTTGTGCTTCAGCTTCCAAAATTTTCTTATCATTTCGGTGGACTTTCATGAGAGAGCAGTGGCAAATGTGGTTGTTTAGTATACGTTTAAGCAGATGTGACTTGAATTTTTAACTTGTTTTTGCTTTGGTCAATTCTGAGTTTTTGTTTTTCTTAAATCCAACCTTAGATTAATTGGTTTCAAGTGGAAAGGTGTGAAAGAGAGTAGACAAGGATGATGGTAGACTAGAATCTGTGATACCTGAGGCTGGCTTATGTAGGTCACCATGTGTTTTTCTTCTTTCACTCTAGTAATTTTTAAGAGAATATGTGTTGGCGTTAGTTATTGTGCTGATATTTTCAAATGTGCCGTGTGCTCTTTCATTATGTAATTTCACATTCTTTTTAATTTTACAAATATTCACTTGCATTCTTATTGTAGTATTTGTTCTTTTGCCCTTGCTTTGGTTTTCTTCTGGATTTCCTGTTATTTGCCATGTGTCTTTGCTTATCTTCAATATATGTCACTTTCTTGTGAACCTTTTTTATCCTCATTTTGAGTTAAATTTTTTTCCCTTTTCACCTGTTTCTCTTAAGGCACTATCTGTTATGTTTATTCACTCCTATGTTTCTTCTAGTTTTGTTTTCATTTCTGGAGTGACATTTTTCTTTCATTTCTAATTTCTCCCTAAATTCTGTCCCCTCATTTCTAATTCTGATTCATATTTCATTTTTTTATGGCTTGTATCATTTTTGTAATGACTTTAATCTCATTTTAAAATACAAGGTAATAGTTTTGATATGTTCTGTGGGTCTTTCTGGTGTACTTTTATTGTGTGGAGGGATGTTATTCTGTTCCTTATTCTCTGTTTTATTTATAACAATATAGCATAGGATTTGATCTTGATATTTTTGTTTCTCATTTTTAGTGAAGCTCATTTTTCTGAACTTTAAAAAGGAACCTGGTTCAGATTAGCTTTTCTATCTTCATACTCCTTTTGGTTTGCGGTAGTTGTGGCATGCAGTAGTTGTGGCATGTGGGCTCAGTAGTTGTGGCTTGCGGGCTCTAGAACGCAGGCTCAGTAGTTGTGGCACATGGGGCTAGTTGCTCCGCGGCATGTAGGATCTTCCTGGACCAGAGATTGAACCCGTGTCCCCTGCATTGGCAGGTGGATTCTTAACCACTGCACCACCAGGGAAGCCCCTCCTTTGTTTTTTGTTCTCTGCTGTTCAGAATTGTGCTGCCTTGCTTTCAGAGCTCTGTTCCCCTTTCCCACCTTTCCTTGAACTCCTCTTTCCATCTGTTGATTTCCTCTATCCTGATCAGTTTTGATTCTACCACCAAGTGATTCTTCTTAGTGGGACTCTCTCCTAGAAGGGAGCCCTGGCTGGTCCGTTTCAGGAGTGCTTAGGGTCTAGAGTGCTCCTGCTGCTTTGAGACATTATTATCCTCACATTCACCTGCTATTATGAGAGGCAAAACCCATCCCACCTTCAGTTGCTGTCTCAAATTGCCTCACCTGATTTCTACTTATTTTGAGCGTCTCCTATTATCAGGTCTGTTAGATGCCCAGTTGGCTTCCCTTTGTTTTCTCCTACAGAAGTGCTGATATTATGAAGGTCATAGGACTTGTTAGTGGTTTGTTCTACCTACTTATATTTTGAGGTTGTTGCATACCTGTACTTAGTCTTGTTTTAAATGTTGTCCATGGTTTTCGGGTTTTCCTTCCATTGCTCTCCCTGGGTTTATGGAGAGATTCAAAAACTCTTGCTTTTGCTACCGCTATCTTCCCAGGGTACCCCTGTGTTTTCATTTTAAGACATGTAGTCAGTCTTCATTGCATACAAATAAAAATGTACTTTATATAAAGGAGAGCTGACATATATATGAGATATCTTATTGAATTATTTCAAAGAATTCTTAAAATTATTACATTAATTTTATCAGAGTTACTTTTAAATTTTAAAACCAAAGCTTGATAGTTATCTGGTAGAAGCAGTTGTTACCCTGAATGTAAAACACGTTAGTACTGCTCCTTAATAGCAAAGGGAATTAGCTTTATTAGGTATATTCTTATAATAGTTATTGTCAGTTGTAAGATCTTTTTTATTCTCTTAAGATTAAAAGTCATTTGTACAAAAATAAAAAGATATGACATTATGATTCAGAGAACCAATATTTTAATGTTTTAAAATTTGGGGGGAAGATAATTCACTCTGTCACTTTTAAAAGATAAATTGTTTCTTATTCTTTGAATAACTTATATTTATTCATTAGTCTTCTGTTTTAGTATATCTTCTCTGCCTGGAACGTATTTCCTGAGGCCAAAAGAGAGCTATGAGTTTTAGTAACTGATTTTTTTCCCTCTAAATACATTTGGTGGAGGATTTTAAATAAGATTCTATCTTTAGTGTGATATTTAAAATCACCATATTAATGAAAAATTGGTACTATCGTATGCCATGTTTATCAATCTATTATAACATGGTCACAAAAAACAAAAAAAACTCTGCCTGAAAAGAGATTCAGAAAGTGTCAGTATCATTATTACATAAAGTTTTTCTCTGTCTTTTAGTTTAAAAGATAGCTTGATGTGGTTGATTACTGTAACACAATTGTTTTGGTATTAAATATCTGTGTAATAGCTTATTTGTGGAATTTTTCTATTAGTAAACATGGAGACTATATTAGGAACACTTAAGATATCAAATTAAAATCCGATTATGCCTTTGGCTTATTCACGATTATATAAATTTTCTTGTTTACATCTATGTCAAATATGCAATATGTAAAAAGAGAAAAAATGTTTATTATGTATATTTTATTTACAGCCAGATTTGAAGGTTAAAATACTGCATTTTCCAATCAGGTTTCATGTTTTATAGTTCTTGCTATTAACATTTAAATGCATAAATGGAATTCTTATGCATTCTGAAGTCTGCAAAAAGATTTTTGCTGCACACTAGTTGATCAAACTGCTGCTATAGTCCCATGAGAAAGAACCAAAGATGATAACTGTAAATACTGTATGTTTATGAAACTGTGGAGGACAAGTAATCATCCCTCTTTTTAAAAAAAATATATGTTCATACAATTGACTCTTCTCTTTTCAATATACCTTCAGATATCATCTTTTTCCATTTAATCTTTAGATACTTTTGTCAAAACTTAATGTGAATATTATCTTTTTCCACTTAATCTTTAGACTCTTTTGTCAGAACTTAATGTGAATTTTAACCTATGGTAAAAATCAGTCTTATATAAATGCTTATTGTTTTCTGTGTTCAGTAAATGAAATCAATCCCTCCCAGTTATGGAACATGTTTATATCGACATGTGACATCTATAAGAACTTGGTTTTCATATTTCCACTTATATATTGATTTTTTTTTTTTTTTTAGGAAAGACTGCTAGTCTTTAGTGGAGGAGAGACATTTCATTGGCAGTTTTTTTTTTTCCCCCTGAATCTCCAAAATGAACCTTTATTAGTGCGTTGATTTGGAATTCAGAAGCTTTTAAATTGTAGCTCAAAGTATTTAAACATTGTGAGTTGGCAATCTTAAGCACACTTTACTGTGAATTAGTTTGAAATTATTTGTCTTATTAGCTAGATATTATCAGAAAATAGAGTTTTGATTGGTAAGAGAAGGAACTTTATATTTAGAGCATATGGCTCTAACAAATGGATAGGAGACCATGGGGTGCAGCTACCCACATTAGCTTGGTTGGTGTGTCTGTTTTGAAACAGCCCTACTGACCAAAATTTTTAGTAAATCTTCTTTGTTTGCTTTTCTTCCCTTTTTTCTTCCACCTCGCTATAAATATTAACTCTTTCCTTTGCTCTTTTTTCATTTTCCTGCTCTGCATTTTCTTCCTTAACTGATCATTATTTGAGAAAATTTTTTAAATTCTTTGTTGTATTCTCAATCTATATATTTAAAAAAATGTCAAAAACTTTATGTTTAGGAACCTGTTTTTCTTTAAAGTATATAATTGAGAATTTTATAATAATTGAGAAACAGAGAAACAGAATTTTTGATTGGATGAGATATTAAAGATCTAGTTCAAAATACCAACAAATTGAATGTCTATTTTTGTATATCATCTTCAAAAAACTTCATTTTTGAATTAGTGTTTTACCATTACAAGAAAAGATTAAAGCTTTTGGTCATGCCACTTCCTTCCCCCATTCCCCACAATCATTTCAGTGCATATGTCACCCAAATATTAATTCTCTTCCTCCTGTTTTATCCACAGCTTCAGTTTAAATTATCAAAAGTACATGAACATTAGGTGATTTTGAGTTCAAAGTTTTCTTTCTCTTTTTTTAAAGCTCTGTTTCCTAATTTCTCCTTTGCAGCATTAGAGCTTTATTGCAGATAACTTGGACAAAAGAGAAAAGCATAGAGAGGAACCTCAATGTCTAGACGTAATCTATTGGGTATTTTACCTTGTTCTCCAATGTTTAAAATCATTGTCTGTTGATCAAATTAGCAGTACAAAACACACACACACACACACACACACACACACAGTGTGTTGTCAAGATACTCAGTGTTGTCAAGAGTACAGAGCTTCCTTGACTTACAATGGTGTTATGGCCTGATAAACCCATTATAAGCTGAAAATACTGTAAGCTGCAAGTGCATTTAATACACCTAACCTACTGAACATCAGAGGTTAGCCTAGCCTACCTTAAACATGCTCAGAACACTTACATTAGCCTACAGTTGGACAAAATCATCTCACACAAAGCCTATTTTATAACCAAGTGTTGAATATCTTACGTGATTTACTGAATACTGTACTGAAAGTAAAAAACAGAACGGCTGTCTGGGTACAGAATGGTTGTAAAGGTATCGGTTGTTTACCCTTGTGATCGCGTAACTGATGGGAGCTGCAGCTCCCCACCACTGCCCGGCATCATGAGTATCATATACTGCACGTCGCTAGCCTGGGAAAAGATCCAAATTCAAAGTACGGTCTCTAGTGAACATGTATATTGCTTTCACACCATCATAAAGTGGAAAAATCCTAAGTCGAACCATCATAAGTTGGGGACCATCTGTATAAGGAGTAAAAACATAAAAGGCAAACATCTGGAGGAAAAAGAGCATGTGTACAAATGAAAGCCATAGGGTTGATATTCTTAAGATATTAAGATTTAATACATATAATCAAGAAATTACAAAGTGTTAATATCGTAGAATTGTGTGTTAACTGTGGTTGCTGATTCTTCAAGCTCAGAGAATATTGGAGGGGTAGGAGACAGCGCTGGGAGATGTGCGGGGTAAGCACATCCAGTAGGAGAAATGACAGCTCACCATGAAAGAAGTGAAAGAGCTCTGGTTCCGTGGTCCCTGGAGACCATTTAGTGCAGGGGCAAATAGTTTCACACTCAAGAGGTTTTGTTTGCTCTAAGTATCACACTATAGTGTGATAACTGACGTGTCTAATGATGAATCCGAGTCTGTAAGAAATGGAGTTCCTGTGGAATTGTTTGCAAATTTAAGTTTTGTGGTAAAGTGTAAAAGCAGATGTTTGGGTATAAGAAGACTGTATATATGGGCAGCTTCTTTTCTTGATTTACTGGATAAATGAGACATCATTTTTAGGTAACTATTTGAGAACATCCTGTTATATTCTCTTATCTCCGCTTTGCGTCCTAGCTGCAGTTAGAATATATGTAATTTCTGTTCACTGAAACAATAGAATAGAGAAAATGGACTTGAGTATTCCTTGGTAGATGGCCACATAATGTCATTTGAAGCATAAAACATATTTATCACTGAAAACTGAAATTAGCCCCAGAACTAGGGGGCTCTGTTTGACACTTTAAAGGTATAAGCTCAGTGAGGAACATAATTAGGGATAACAGGCTTTAATGCTTGGCAGGAGTAGGTGGCGCATTTACTTAACATACAGTGCTTAATATTACTCTCTTGACAGATTCTCCAAATATCATTTTTTTCCATAGCAACATGTTCCCCCATGTGTCTGATACTTGATATGAACAAAATTTTTAACAAATGGTTGACTGCAGTTAAATGAGAACCCTGTGGTATAGTCAAAGTGAAGTATTGTATACTTTGTATGTAACAAGTGGGAATATTATAACTTACCTGAAAGTTAAGAAATCAAGTCAAGAAATCCAACTTTTTCTTTTTTTTTTTTTTTTGCGGTACGCGGGCCTCTCACTGCTGTGGCCTCTCCCGTTGCGGAGCACAGGCTCGGGACGCGCAGGCTCAGCGGCCATGGCTCACGGTCCCAGCCGCTCCGCGGCACGTGGGATCTTCCCAGACCGGGGCACGAACCCGCGTCCCCTGCGTCGGCAGGCGGACTCCCAACCACTGCGCCACCAGGGAAGCCCCAACTTTTTTTTTTTTTTTTAAACATCTTTATTGGGGTATAATTGCTTTACAATGGTGTGTTAGTTTCTGCTTTATAACAAAGTGAATCAGTCATACATAAACATATGTTCCCATATGTCTTCCCTCTTGCGTCTCCCTCCCTCCCACCCTCCCTATCCCACCCCTCCAGGCTGTCAAAAAGCACCAAGCCAATATCACTCTGCCATGCGGCTGCTTCCCACTAGCTATCTACCTTACTACGTTTGTTAGTGTGTATATGTCCATGACTCTCTCTCGCTTTGTCACAGCTTATGCTTCCCCCTCCCCATATCCTCAAGTCCATTCTCTAGTAGGTCTGTGTCTTTATTCCTGTCTTACCCCTAGGTTCTTCATGACATTTTTTTTCTTAAATTCCATATATATGTGTTAACTTATGGTATTTCTCTCTCTCTTTCTGACTTACTTCACTCTGTACGACAGACTCTAGGTCTATCCACCTCATTACAAATAGCTCAATTTCGTTTCTTTTTATGGCTGAGTAATATTCCATTGTATATATGTGCCACATCTTCTTTATCCATTCATCCGATGATGGACACTTAGGTTGTTTCCATCTCCGGGCTATTGTAAATAGAGCTACAATGAACATTTTGGTACATGACTCTTTTTGAATTATGGTTTTCTCAGGGTATATGCCCAGTAGTGGGATTGCTGGGTCATATGGTAGTTCTATTTTTAGTTTTTTAAGGAACCTCCATACTGTTCGCCATAGCGTCTGTATCAATTTACATTCCTACCAACAGTGCAAGAGGGTTCCCTTTTCTCCACACCCTCTCCAGCATTTATTGTTTCTAGATTTTTTCATGATGGCCATTCTGATTGGTGTGAGATGATATCTCATTGTAGTTTTGATTTGCATTTCTCTAATGATTAGTGATGTTGAGCATTCTTACATGTGTTTGTTGGCAGTCTGTATATCTTCTTTGGAGAAATGTCTATTTAGGTCTTCTGCCCATTTTTGGATTGGGTTGTTTGTTTTCTTGTTATTGAGCTGCATGTGCTGCTTATAAATTTTGGAGATTAATCCTTTGTCACTTGCTTCATTTGCAAATATTTTCTCCCATTCTGAGGGTTGTCTTTTGGTTTTGTTTATGGTTTCCTTTGCTGTGCAAAAGCTTTGAAGTTTCATTAGGTGCCATTTGTTTATTTTTGTTTTTATTTCCATTTATCTAGGAGGTGGGTCAAAAAGGATCTTGCTGTGATTTATGTCATAGATTTTCCTGCCTATATTTTCCTCTAAGAGTTTGATAGTTTCTGGCCTTACATTTCGGTCTTTAATCCATTTTGATCTTATTTTTGTGTATGGTGTTAAGGAGTGATCCAATCTCATACTTTTACATGTACCTGTCCAGTTTTCCCAGCACCACTTATTGAAGAGGCTGTCCTTTCTCCATTGTACATTCCTGCCTTCTTTATCAAAGATAAGGTGACCATATGTGCGTGGGTTTATCTCTGGGCTTTCAATCCTGTTCCATTGATCTATCTTTCTGTTTTTGTGCCAGTACCATACTCTCTTGATTACTGTAGCTTTGTAGTATAGTCTGAAGTCACGGAGCCTGATTCCCCCAGCTCCGTTTTTCGTTCTCAAGATTGCTTTGGCTATCGGGGCCTTTTGTGTTTCCATACAGATTGTGAAATTTTTTGTTCTAGTTCTGTGAAAAATGCCAGTGGTAGTTTGATAGGGATTGCATTGAATCTGTAGATTGCTTTGGGTAGTAGGGTCATTTTCACAATGTTGATCCTTCCAATCCAAGAACATGGTATATCTCTCCATCTATTTGTATCATGTTTAATTTCTTTCTTCAGTGTCTTATAATTTTCTGCATACAGGTCTTTTGTCTCCTTAGCTAGGTTTATTCCTAGATATTTTATTCTTTTTGTGGCAATGGTAAATGGGAGTGTTTCTTGATTTCACTTTAAGATTTTTCATCCTTAGTGTATAGGAATGCCAGAGATTTCTGTGCATTAATTTTGTATCCTACTACTTTACCAAATTCATTGATTAGCTCTAGTAGTTTTCTGGTAACATCTTTAGGATTCTCTATGTATAGTGTCATGTCATTTGCAAACAGTGACAGCTTTACTTATTTTCCAATTTGGATTCCCTTTATTTCCTTTTCTTCTGTGATTGCTGTGGCTAAAACTTCCAAAACTATGTTGAATAAGAGTGGTGAGAGTGGGCAACCTTGTCTTGTTCCTGATCTTAGTGGAAATGCTTTCAGTTTTTCACCATTGAGGACAATGTTGGCTGTGGGTTTGTCATATATGGCTTTTTTTTTTTTTTTTTTTTTT